>NC_056737.1:544081506-544279006 GCF_019279795.1 Protopterus annectens
TTTCATTTAAAATGTTTATACTAAATTTTACAGATAAAACTACTAAACATTTTTTAAACAAAACAAAACACTTCCACATTGAAAACACACTTTTCTTCCCTTAGAACTCATATTTGGTCAGTGTATCTGACAACCCATTAACCTATAAGAAACATGGTGGAATTTACACTCAAGCAGCATATAGTGAAGTACTAAGTAGTGGCTATGTGAAAGGTGCAGGGATTCATAAAAAAATGTGCAACACATTTGCTAACAGCTTGAGGCAGCCTACTGGATGGACATAGGTGCCCCTTTTCAAATGTAGCCAAGGAGTACTGCTTGGTGAAGTAACTTGGCCAAAGTCACATGTACAATTAATGACGACTGAGAGAATCAAACTCCCGTTCATAGTTCTACCAATCTGCCCCAAGTGATAGACAGTTATAGACCTAATACAGTGCATTTCACATCTGTGTGCCTTTAAAAACATGCTAAATAATAATGCATTCATAGTTAAAATATTAGCATTAAACTCAGACTTCATTCTGTCCAGTTTATTCACAGCTAAATAATAAAACGCACTGTCAACATTCAACAAAATAAGATAACTAAGGATCACATCCAAAGATTATGGATCATGTGGTGATGCTCCTGTTTATTATGATAAATTTCCTTTCTTTATACCATAGCTACTCTGGCTTATATGTGGTTACTAGGTTTGCAGTTGAGGGATCCACAGAAAAGCCTAGCCCAAATTCACAGTTACCCCAAAACAATGTTTGCTTAAGTGACTTGGTGTAGGGCTGGACATAAATATGAAGCAAAATCAGAGATGTCCTGCAAAAAAGTGAAGACTACTCTAAAATCACTTAATGTTAGTAGAACATCAAGTTTTGTATCAACATTTATTTTGCAAACCACAAAAACTATGAAACTCTAAAGAATGACTCTCATAGACAGTGATTTACTAAAGGCTAATGGAGGTCTGACAATTAGTGTAGAGAATTAAGATTAATTTGGTCCTGTCTACCTGCTGTGTGAATCTGAGCAAATAACTTAACCAGACAGTGAATTCTAAATGGGGCATTTAACACTCACACACACACACACACACACACACACACACACCAGCCTTCTCAATATACTTAATTGAGAGTTCTCGAAAACACTGCTTTAAGTATTCTTGAGCAGTTTGAATGATTTCTGTATAATGTACCACCATCATAAATCCGCTTTTCCCAGTATAAGCATGTCCATCCATCCTCCCCTGCCTGTGCCATCAAGAGCCTGACCTGCTTATCATTGTCTGGATGTCTGCATCACAGAAAGGCCTTTATCCTTCTACACCAGAGGAAAAACTAAATTTTCATTAATCTTGGTGTAGAGTTTTGAAGATTTTAACCAATGCAATGTTGTTTGCATGTTATTTTACTGAAGTATGTATCCTTTTTGATTATTTCTTTATTTTTCTATTTGAAATTCTAGCAATCAAAAATCAAATCACAATGTAGTTAAGTTAGTTTTATAAGTAAAGTAACAGGTGATGAGATCTGCGTTTTTTGTTTAAGATGCTGTTCTGACTGGATAGGCTCCAGTGTGCGCATTTGCAAAATGACATATGGATTTACTGCTGCGTAAGTTCTGTTGTGTAAAACTAAAACCAGTTAGCAACTGAAAATAACCAATTCAAGTGAAAAGAATTTCATCAGTAGATTATTTCACATTTAAGTTTTCTTGCGTATATACAGATAGATATTTAGTATGAATTAGATACCAAATTAAAATACGTAAAAATCAAATAAATGTTTTATAAAGGTGAAACTTGCAGAATGACTACTGTATGTAACAGTCAGACTAAGGAAGCACTGCTCAGATACAATTAATTCTGCACAACATTCATAATACAGTTGTAATGCTTAACTGCATTTAATAAGTTTTATAGCAATACCTATGTAGCTGTAAAATAATGCATCGGTTCAACTCACTTCAGCTTTATTACAGTGCTAAGGGCACATACATTTGAAGAGTTTGTTTTTATCTGTACTTTCCCTGTTTCAGCAAACCTAATATTTTCTTACTACCATGCCTTTTTTATAGATTGTAGCTTTCAGTGCATTATAAAATAAACCATTATGAGAAGATTGTTACAACTAAGAGATGTCAAGTTAATGTAATTTCTTTCCTCTCGAGTGAATGCAAAGTTAAGCAACCATACTACATTTCATACGTATGAATGAATTTTCATCTTGACTGGTTACCACCCACTATTTCTATCTCTGATGGATCGAAGTTACTTATGCTTGAGATTTTTTGCATTTAAATGAAGAACTTGCTGCATAACAATGCAAATGACATTTGAATGCTGAGGATATATTCATTTAAGCTTTCACTAGACGGGGTTTATCTTGAGAATAAAGAATTCATCATTATTAATAATGCATTTGCTTCATTTACCAAATGGGAAAAAAGTGTAAGGCAACTAATGATGCTCACTGTGGTTCATATGTATGCAATTATACACACACACACATTAATTTTATATATATATATATATATATATATATATATATATATATATATATATATATATAGACAGATAGATCTAGAGTTTGTAATGATTTATGCATGACACCATCTAATCACAAACCATCTATAAAATTCATCTACTATGCACGTTTAATCTAAAACACACTTAGATGAACAGCATTGCATCTAAGACTTCAAATATATCAAATACTTCTTATAGGTTCATATGAAAGTACTAGACTAGCTGCCCTTGTGGGTCATTTTAAACCTAGCCAATTTCCCTTTTTATGCTCGAATTAACTTATCCGATTTCCTTATAGATTGGCCTTACCCCTAATAAGAATAACTAGGATCATACCATAAATAATTTGACCTGATCAGTGCATGGGATAAAGCATTTAAAAGCTGCCTCTGTCCATTAGTAGTACAGGAGGCAGTCCTAAGAAAGAATTTCTGTTTACAAAGAAAATGCAGTGAAGGAAACACTCGACCAACTCAGGAATACAATAAAAAAAGTTTAATAGCTCATAAAGCTTTCAGACTATGTCTTTCATCAGTGTGCATCAAATGCTTAAAATCACCACTGCTTATATACATATCACAGTTAGTTAATTGGTATAACATGACATCTTTAACACAATTATCTAATAGGTATATCATCATTTTAAAAGAAAATAGAATCTTACTAAGGATGTATATGCATATAAAAAACACATATATTTATAAAATATTTCTGTGTGTCTATATATATATATATATATATATATATATATATATATATATATATATATATATATATATTAAAAATTATCGGTTTCCTTATAAGCACCAATTTAATGCTAACTGAAGTATTTATCCCTGGCTTAATGTCTGCCTGAAGCATTATCATCAACTCATATTCTTTAAGTTCTAATAAGTTATTCATATCACCACCCCTTTGATTTGGATAAATAACTAATTACACGGAAAGTAAATGTGTGTTCCATACCTTGCTCTTTGCTATGCTTTGCTAGGGCTTCTGGTGTCGGATTTGTGTTCTGTAATTCTACTTTTAAGCTTGCAAGTCAATTTCCCTACATTAAATGCTAAGCATTTTGTACAACTGGCAAGATAAATAATATTGCATGTTATACATGGCTGATGCCCTAAACATATATTTTTCTTAGTTATAGGGTGTGTGACTTCTGTATCTGTAATAATGTCTTGGCAGTGTACACAATTATAACATGGGAATGTCCCCACTTCAGCCATCAATTTTTATTGTTACTTCCTGTTACCAAATCCTTATAACTTTCTTTTTAGATTAGTACTATTCATATATGAAAAACTAGGTCTGTTCTGTCTATAATATTTTGAATCTCAGGCATCGATGATAAGAGGCACCAGTTCTTTGTGATAATATCTTTAATATAATTATTATATTTAATATAATAATCTTTAATATAAATAAAGGGCGGCACAGTGGTGCAGCGGTTAACATTGTCGCCTCACAGCAAGAGGTTCTCCGGTTCGATTCTCGGCTGGGGTGCCTTCTGTGTGGAGTTTGCATGTTCTCCCTGTGTTCATGTGGGTTTCCTCCGGGTACTCCGGTTTCCTCCCACATTCCAAAGACATGCATCTGGAGCGTTTCTCCCCGGGCCTCCACTAAAAACAGGCTCTGTGGAACCTAGTCGGACATTCCCGGTCAACAAATGTTAAATAAATAAAAATAAAAATAAAAAAATATATATCCTTTGTCCTTCTATTATAAGTGGTTAGATAAAACAACCTATCTTGTCCACTATTTCTTACATTTCATTGCATATTTAAATTCCCACTAGAAAAAATGATTTCACCTCATCATTTCTATTAAGACTTCTGTTTTCAAGGTTTGTAGTAGGTCCACACCATAGCACCTAAGATAAAACTCATTGGCCATACCATCCAACAGTTACGTACATTTATCATCACTATTACTCAGTCTACTAGCACTAGTCTATACATAGAAATGAAGTCCAGACCAATAAGGATACTCATAGGACTAGTATGACACTAGCCATGTATTTAAAGGTTCATAGGTTAGCACTAGGCTAACTGCCCTTGCGAGCCATTTTAAGCCTAGCCAGTTATCCCCTGTGAGATTCAAACCCTGTACCTTATGTTTGTAAGGCAAACACCTTAACCATCTTCCCAAAGGTGTAATGAAACATCAAATGTTATGCAGAGCACTTACTGAAAACAAATAATTAGTTTGTCAAGAATGAATGGCTAATGTCTGGCTACTACTTGTTCTGGTTTCACTACAGCTTCACTCTGCTGGGATGCAATGCTAATTTGGTACTTCTCTCACCAGAACTAAAACATCAGTACCAATTCCAAAATATGAAGCAGGCCATAGCCTGTTTGGTGATCCACAGTCTTGTCCCAGATGATGGAAGGGTCTGTAGGCTTGTTGCATCCTTTTCCTGGTAGATGGTTTGAACAACAACCAGATCAATCAGAAACATTAAGCACAGACACTCACTGCCCAACCAGAAATGGTCAAGAAATGCCCCCGAACAGTAATGTTTATCGACATACTTATTTAACTGCATGACTGAGATGGTTTGTACACTCTGTTTTATACAAGTCTAATAAAGGAAAACATGTCATTAAGCTGCACTTATAAGGAATGTAATTAAATTAAGATGTGCTCACATTTTCCAGTTATGAATTTTAATATTCCAAAATCAATAAGATACCTTTCACCAGAAGGTAAAGATTAGAAACTGATTGTATGAGTAAACCCAGCTGTTGTATGTCATGTAATGTGCATCTAAACATAAAAGTTAATGATTCAGGGTATCAGTACACTTTCCAGGAAATGTGTTGCAGAATTCTAAGTGCAAAAACAGTGGCAAAACCTTTAAAATTAGCGTGATATTTGTTTGGTACAGTCACACCAGCACCTTGTGCATTGCCTGTTTTTCCTGCTTACTTCAAAGGGCACATTTACTGTTAGATTACAGAGCTTCTGCATGTCTACAAGCAGTTGCTCTATCATCAATACCATCCTCATCAATCCCCCTTTTCCCATTTTGACATAGGGCCAGGGCACTTCAACTGTTACCACCTTTCTCAGTTCAATGCCACACTACTACATTCTTCAAACAGTCACGTTTGTCTGTTGCCTGACAACTGCAGGTCTCTCACACAGTCCAGTTCATCTTTTGTCTGGGTGTCTTCAGATCCTCTTGCCATCTTCCTTTTTCTCCCAATTCTGTTTTATGAAAATCATCTACTGCTTTTCTCTACATGTAATTAAAGAGCCCTGCCCTTTTGTGCAAATGTGGTTATGTTGGTTTCAGCTCTGATGTCTGTTTCTTCATCTGTCCCACAGTGTGCATTCACATTCCTTGTTAGAAGCACCTTATTTATTCATTCATTCATTTACATTTGTTAACTGGAATAGTCCTAATGAGTTCAAGCCTATTTTAATGGATAACGTAATTGGCTAAAACCACCTTCAAGTTTATTTAAAACACAAGACTTGTAGCACCAAACATAAAATGAACGCCTTCCCAATACAAGCGTTTTCGTCCTGAATGGACTTCATCAGATAAATCAATTATTCTTAATTCATCTTTTATACCAAGTTAAAAACATCTTAACCAATCAATTTCATAACATAATTTATGAACCCTCAAATCAAACCTTCAAGCTGATTAATAATTTATTATGCTCTCCTTTTTTTTAGTTATGTAAAATGTCATTAAAAATGTTATTAAATACGAATTGTATAAAATAGATTCCTCACAATAAATGAACAGTTAAATTTGTTTAATGTTATTTAAAATTATGTTGTTGTTAATAAGTTTAAAATCATGTTATTTTAAAAAAGCAAGTTAATTCACAATATTAGTATATTAGTGTTTTGTGTAGACATTAGTGACATCTGCTGCCAGAGGCATATAATTACACTCTTTAATTTCATATCTTAGCAGATCTCATTCTAAGTAGGGGCAAAATTGAAATATATTCATTTAACCCAGGTGACTTATTTGCTTCTAAAGTCACCTGCCACCAAAACTCCCTATAGGCTATTATTTCTTCCCAGGGTCCCCCTCTAATGTCCCAACTCACTTGATCTAGAACAAAAAACTGAAATTTCGATCCTACACATGTCTTAGAATGCCTAAATATGGCATTTGTTTCTTTCCCTTTTCTAACATCATACATGTGTTCATATATTCATCTCATTAATGTTCTTTCAGTCTTTCCTACATAAAATGTAGGAAAACGTTCATTTTATGTTTGGTGCTACAAGTCTTGTGTTTTAAATAAACTTGAAGGTGGTTTTAGCCTATTACGTTCTCCGCTTTCAGTTGTTTGTGGAGTTTGGTCAGTAGGATATTGCTTTTTTCTTTCGTTTGGTTTATTTGCGATAACATGGAGGTGGAGATGGAGGCGAAAACTGGAGGAACAGGTGACTGTGGCCAGTCGAGAAAGCTCATTGGACAGTTAACCGAGCTTATTGATTTGCTGACGCCTTTGTGTAAGTCTTTAGTGAACAAGGAAGTGAAAGCAACAAGTAATATGGATGGAGCATATGAAGAGAAGGGTTTTTTGGGTCAAAAAAGTAAACGGAAAAGGGAGCTGTATTGCGCTGAAAAAGCGAACGGAGAAGGTGAAGAACCGAATGGTAGCAGCTTTAACCCCGCAGATACCCCAGCAATTTTTTGTGAAGAACAGCAGGAAGGGAGAGTTCACCCTTTTGGCAAAAGCCAAACGCAACAAAGGCGTTCTTTTTCAAGTACTGTTAATCAAAGCAAGCAAATGGAGATGAAAGACTGGCTTAAAATGCAATATTGTTTAAATTTCAATGACAATATACCACAGTGTGGTATAAACTCAGACTCTTATAGTAAGAAAATGGACAATTTGTTTAAATTAATGCACAAATATAAAACAACAATGATAGAAAATGCATATTTAAATGAATGTTTAAAACGAGATATTGTCCCAAAAGGGCTGAGGACTTGGAAATATCCTAATAACGTACAAATTGGTTCTATGTTTCACAAAGAACTAATAGGGGTATTTAATAAATGTGGTTTAGACATTGTCAGATTGATTATAAAAGAAAATAACAGAAATTTAGAAAGCCTTCAAGCACAGATTGATGCTCTCGATGTACTCAGAGATGATTTAATTTTTGAAATTGAAATAGAAAGACAGAAATATTATAAATTAAAGGAGGATGTTGATGGTAAATGTAAAGTATTAGTAAATAGGAAAATGGATAAATTAAGGAGGGATATTCAGGATTATGAGAACCAGGTTAGTTATCCTAAACCTACTGCTCATAGAAATTAGTATCACAACTATTATAACAACTATGACAATAAAAAAGTTGTGGAAAAACCTAATGAAAGTGAAGAAGCTTATGGGTGGGGTGATAATGGATACGATGTTGAATTTCCCCCCTTGAAGGGCCTGTGAGAGGGAAATGGCAGGAAAAAAGATGGAATGGAAATTTTCAAATGCGGGGGGGGGAAGGGGAAGGGGGAGACACATGTAATTATGACCCCTAACCCAAATGAAATCACACCTGTTAACATTATAGAAGTGAATGGAAGCAATCATACCCTGGAGGGGTTTACTATTTATAATTTCAGTAGTTTGGAGTTGGAATTTCAGCATTTTAAGCTACTGGAAAAGGGTTTTAAGTTTATACCATTCATAAAGGGTAATTCTACTCAAACACTTATAGATATGAAACTTTTCCTTAGGAAAATGAACTTGGAGTTGTTATTTCACAAAGAAGGTATAGGTATACATACTAACAGAATAGGAAATGGAACAAATGATAATCAATTAATAAAGAAATCTGTATTTAATCCCCCTATCCACATGCAGTTAAAGAATTTTGAAAATATAATGGAAAAAGAAATTAGGAAAACAGAAAAAAGTATGAAATACAACAATTCCTATCACAACCTTTACCCCCATGAGTATCACAAATTAGAAGAGTTAAAAACTAACAAAGATATCAGAGTGATGAAACCCGACAAGGGTGGGGGTATTGTTGTGATGGATGTTATTTTATACGAAGGAAAGATGAATGAAATATTAAGGGATGAGGTTAAATACAGTGAGGTCTCTAGGAATGAGATTCATATGGCTTACCAAAAAATAGATAATATACTGGAAGATATGATGAATGAAAATCTTATTAATATCAAAACTTTAACATTTTTGAAGGTAGAGAAACCGAAAATACCTGTGATATTTGGCATTCCGAAAATCCACAAAAACTGTTTGGACCCACCCCTGAGACCTATTGTCTCAGCGAGTGGATCCAAAACTAATTCTTTAGCTAAATATGTGGATGTAAAGACCAAACATATATGGGTCCAAAAGTAAGCAATCTTGAAAGATTCATGGGACCTTTTGAGGGGTTTGAATCCAGGTTTATTTCGTGATGACCTAATTTTCGTAACCATAGATATTATTGACTTGTTTGGGTCTATTCCTTATGAGGCTGGCATTTTGATGTTTGAAGAGGAAGTTTTTGCCGACAACAAGTTAACACATGAAGAAGAGGTAGTGTGCACAGGCTTAATGGCTTTAGTATTAAAAAATAATTTTCTCACTTTTAATGGGGAATTTTTTAGACAGCTACAAAGAGTAGCAATGGGAGCAGCCTGTGCACCTACCTTTGCCAACCTGGTTCTAGCCAACTGGGAGGAGAAGTATATTTTGAACTCAGTATATGTCAAATTTTGGACTTTATACAAGAGGTTTCTTGACAACATTATAAATTTTTGGGTAGGGGGTCTTGACACCTTAAAAGAATTTATTAAATATATAGGAGAGACTACAGAATTTTTGAAGTTTACATTTAATTATTCCAAAAAAACTATTCAGTATTTAGATGTAGAAATAACATTAGAAAACAAAACTTTTGAAACAAGTGTTTATAGAAAGCCAACGTATGTGAATTCCTTTTTGCATTACAGCAGTGCCCATCCCTTATACACTAAAAAGAACTTAGTAAAAGGACAGTTCGTAAGAGGGTCTAGAATGACAAGTAAGGAAGATAAACTTGTAATAGAATGCGATTTGTTGGAAAAAAATGTTCTTAGAGAGGGAATATCCAGTAGAGTTTATAAAAATTTAAGAGAGGAAGTGGAAAGAGTAAGAAGTAATAGGTTTGGGCCTATACTTGGTAAAAGTAATGAAGGGAGTAGTAATGGTGAAAGAAAAGATGAAAATTTCCAGCAATCATTGATTCTTGAATACAATTTATTAAATAAAAATATAAAGACTGTGTTTCAAAGAGAATGGGAAAGATTTAGGGCCCTAACGGACTTGGATGGGTTACCTGAACATTCACCTAGAGTGGTATTTAAGAATACCACTAGTATTAAGGGATTTTTAGAAAAAAAACAGTAATAATGTAGCAAAAAGGAAAATGGAGCTAGAATAAAAATTGGAACTTATAAATGTGGAAAATGTAGACAATGTGAATGCATCATTAACAAAGAAAAAATATTTATGGAAAGCAGGGAAAGATGGGTAAATAGTAAGGAATACTATAATTGTGAATCCAGGGGGCTCGTGTATTTGGCTGTATGTGTGGAATGTCCATCATTTTATGTAGGAAAGACTGAAAGAACATTAAAGAGACGAATATATGAACACATGTATGATGTTAGAAAAGGGAAAGAAACAAATGCCATATTTAGGCATTCTAAGACATGTGTAGGATCGAAATTTCATTTTTTTGTTCTAGATCAAGTGAGTTGGGACATTAGAGGGGGCCCCTGGGAAGAAATAATAGCCTATAGGGAGTTATGGTGGCAGGTGACTTTAGAAGCAAATAAGTCACCTGGGTTAAATGAATATATTTCAATTTTGCCCCTACTTAGAATTAGATCTGCTAAGATATGAAATTAAAGAGTGTAATTATATGCCTCTGGCAGCAGATGTCACTAATGTCTACACAAAACATTAATATACTAATATTGTGAATTAACTTGCTTTTTTAAAATAACATGATTTTAAACTTATTAACAACGTCATAATTTTAAATAACATTAAACAAATTTAACTGTTCATTTATTGTGGGGAATCTATTTTATACAATTTGTATTCAATAACATTTTTAATGACATTTTACGTAACTAAAAAAAGGAGAGCATAATAAATTATTAATCAGCTTGAAGGTTTGATTTGAGGGTTCATAAATTATGTTATGAAATTGATTGGTTAAGATGTTTTTAACTTGGTATAAAAGATGAATTAAGAATAATTGATTTATCTGATGAAGTCCATTCAGGACGAAAATGCTTGTATTGGGAAGGCGTTCATTTTATGTTTGGTGCTACAAGTCTTGTGTTTTAAATAAACTTGAAGGTGGTTTTAGCCTATTACGTTCTCCGCTTTCAGTTGTTTGTGTAGTTTGGTCAATAGGATATCGCTTTTTTCTTTGGTCTATTTTAATGGATCTTACTGGCCTTTTGTTGCTCTATTCCAGTTTTAGTGGAGGCCTTGAGAAAACCTTCATAAAGTAAAGAAAATGCAAAAATGTTAAAAGAACAAGGATACAATGGAGATAAAGAGCAGAATACAATGGCAAAGAGTATAATATTGCAAGTTAGGTAGAATAACAACATTTCTGCAAGACCTAAGTGCATTGTTTTCTGAAACATAATATGGAAGTCATAGGATTACTGAGGAGTTAGAGCACTTAGCATAGGTTTGAGGACGTGAATATATGATCATTGAAGGTGAGCTGAATGACCAGGGGTAGTAGTAGGTGACTGAAGTGAGTAAGACCACTGGTGCTATATACCAGGTAGTATGTGAAGCATGAAATAATTATGGAACAAAAAGATGAGGAAATGTGAAGGGAAGTAGGATGAAGGGAAAATGAGAAAATGTGGGAGTGAATACTACCTTCCCAACTCTGCACTCCTCCTAATTCATGCCTTTATAAATGCTGCAGATAATTATTATGCAGCATTTCTGCTTAATGTCAAGAATCTCTTCCTCCCATCCTTCCTATAATTATGTGTTAGACAGTCAACATAGCTTCATGTAGCAGTTTCTGTAGAATTACTTAAGCACAACCCCTATCCCTGAAAGTTACTCTTTTCCTAATGCTATCTGCCAAGTGAGAAATACACCCCCACAGCTGCAAACAGTACATAAGTAATCCAAAATGTGCAACTGCAGAGGAATGCTCCAAAACTGTCTTCGGAACATTCCTCTTGAGTTGCACATTTTGGATTACCTGCCAAAGTGAGACATGTCATGCTTCCTTTATTCCCCTGAACCTTTGTTTGTCCTCTTCTTTACCTCATGTTATATTTCCCCAAGCCTTTCTTTGTTATGTTCTTCACCCTATGTTATATTTCCCCAAGCCTTTCTTTGTTATGTTCTTCACCCTATGTTATATTTCCCTAAGCCTTGCTTTGTTATGTTCTTCACCCCATGTTATATTTCCCCAAGCCTTTCTTTGTTAAGTTCTTCACCCTATGTTATAGTTCCCCAAGACTTGCTTTGTTATGTTCTTCACCCGATGTTATATTTCCCCAAGCCTTTCTTTATTAAGTTCTTCACCCTATGTTATATTTCCCCAAGCCTTTCTTTGTTATGTTCTTCCCCCCATGTTATATTTCCCCAAGCCTTTCTTTATGTTCTTCACCCCATGTTATATTTCCCCAAGCCTTTCTTTGTTATATTCTTCACCCCATGTTTTATTTCCCCAAGCCTTTCTTGTTATGTTCTTCACCCTGTTATATTTCCCCAAGCCTTTCTTGTTATGTTCTTCACCCTATTATATTCCCCCAAGCCTTTCTTTGTTATGTTCTTCACCCGGTGTTATATTTCCCCAAGCCTTTCTTTATGTTCTTCACCCTATGTTATATTTCCCCAAGCCTTTCTTGTTATGTTCTTCACCCGGTGTTATATTTCCCCAAGCCTTTCTTTATGTTCTTCACCCTATGTTATATTTCCCCAAGCCTTTCTTTATGTTCTTCACCCCATGTTATATTCATTTTTTCTGCCATTATCCCTTTTACTTTCACATTTAGCCAACTATCCTTTTTCACATTTATATACTTCTGACAATTTATTTACCTATTTATTCCTTCCTACATAATTTTCATCACTCTCAGCTTCTCTAGTTTCTTCATATTACTCATTTATTACTTGCTATTGGTGTAAAGTCTTGTCATATTTTATTTGATGCTTCCGTTTGACTTTTCTATCATTGTTGCAGGGTTGCAAAACAAAGCGGCGTTACACTATAGTTTCCCTAGTATCCTGTTTGTGGTTTCCCAAAGCAGTCTGAAGAGACTTTCCCTGACCAAGAACGTTGCTTGAAAAATCTAAAAAAATAAAAAAACTAATACAAATTAATATACTTCACATGCCAACATGCATTGAGAGAATTTGAACATATCTTTATAGCCAGCCAAACTATAAACGTAAAATAGGGAAAACATAATCAGGGAATAGTACTGAATTGAATTATGTCATGAGAGTCTTGCTATACTTTTGCTTTGATTTTTGCTTTTCCACAAGATTTAATACAAAAGTCTAAGACACAGGGCACTCAACTTATTAGTCTAGGAAGTGAAAACCTTTAATGTCTCCTTCCCTACTGTAAGATGCTATCATAGCTGAAAAGTCACGTAGTAAGAAACACATTGCTTTTATCATATTTTGTCACACCATATTTGTGTAGTGTAAAAAATGAATAATACATTTCACACCATGCTCTGTATTCACACTTTATAAAGAGATGTTATACAAAGGTAATCTTCAAATGAATCATGACACTTTTCCTTGAACAAAGCAGCTCATGATACAAAGAAATGCAAAGCATATGTGATACAGTAATGAACAGGCAGGAAAACCGCTGCAAATTGGTTTTATTGAACTTGTATTTAGCACTTTGTTCCCCTTTTGTGTGGAAATAATTATTAAACATACTCGCTTGCCATAATGGGACACATTCTAAAGACAGTGAAGGCAAGAATTACTTTATTTGTTTCCATGCATTGCAAGCAGTCCAATAATGGAGAAGAAAATTACAGTAATTTATATAATCATTACAGTTTACATATACAAATCTTCGTTATCACATCTATAGCTCAACACTCATTAACAGCAGTAGAAACCCTGAGCAAAGGATGGATATGTATTGTTACAAAAAATCCAATTAAATGAAACACAGAAGGAGATACGAGAGGCATGGATTCGAAGAATGAAATCTGTTCTCCCTCTCATTCTATATATATATATATATATTATAGTATATATTAATTATATTATATATTGTATTATTTTACTATAAATATTAGTATTATTACTATAGCATGAGAATCTTAAGGACCATTGAATATTTTTTTTTGTACTTAAGTACCTGAAATCATTTCAACAATGCTAACGATCAAATTTATAATGCTGTTTCTGAGGCAGGTAAGGTGATAAATTATAGCAATAACCTATGCCAACAGTGGGCAAATCCAGCATTACCCACACCCAGCCATGGGTTATTGCTATTACAATGACATTATTTAAGAAAAAAGTTAGTTTTCTTAAATATCAGTGCTATTCTGGGGCCTTCTTGATGTACTGCACATGCATATGGGACTTTCGTTCCCATGCATATGCAGTACCTTAGTGCTGCATGAAGGAAGCAGTTGAGAAGAAGATCTGCATTGCTTTTTTGTTTTGATTTTAATTAAAAAAATAAATAAATTGGGAGACTTTCAATGTACGGGAGAGATGGATTACAGAAAATATAAGGATAATAAGATGCATTTCTCTAGTTTTCTCTAGTATACTAGTTCTAGTTTTTAAAATGTTATACGCTACAAAAACTCTAGTGTTTTTATTAAAAAAAAATTAAGTTTTAAAAATGGGAGATTTCAAAAGAACGAGACAGATGGGATGGAGAAAAATACATGGATAAGCGAGTACATTAAACAAAACATATTCTGTTATTTGTTTTGGTTTCTATGGTATATATTAATAGAAGTCAGTCCAGGCGACCAGACTTTTTTCCATTGGTATATGTTCAATTTACAACAGACATGCTGGATGGGCTTGCGAATCAGCGTACTTGTTTTTGAATGTTAATGGCCAGTCATTGTACAATTACAAGTATAGCATGTATATGACATGCTCTAGCTGATAATTTCAAGATAGTCTTCAGCCTTGGTGAAAATTATTTATTCCTAACCATGAAATTGTATAACAGTCCCTTTAATAGACGTGTACATATGGTCAGAGTGAGGGCAACATGACTCTCTGGGCTTTGCAGAACAATTATAGGTTACAATTTAAGGAAGCATGTGGGCAACAACTGTGATTACTGCAACTGTAGGTTATAACAAGATTCTGTTTAAGAAAAGAAGAAAAGTAAAACAATAGATTAAGCATATTCCTGTCCTACTAGCAAGAGAGCTAGAGCAAGAAAAAGAAGGAATTAGTGGCAGAGAATTTTTACATGCATTTGTTGGCACAGACAATTTTTATCTCATCTGGTGGAAAAGATTCTGCAATGATTGCCATCTTTAAAGGATACAATGAGATCTGGAGCAACAGGCATGCAAGGAATTATCTGCACAGTAGAAGAAAGTGGGTTGCTGGCTGATGCCCGTATTCACCAGATGAATAGTATTAGGAAAAATGTAAGAAAACATAAAGGATTATCAAATACCAAATAACAGATTACAAAAATTATGGAGAAAGTTTAGACAGGCTATCAATGAAAACAGGAAGTCTTCCAGAAGGATGATGAATTCAGGGAATCATAAAAAGAAAATAACTATATGGATGCCACAAAAACAATTAAGCACATCTGGCAGGACAAGGCAGCCCTACATATAGAAATAGTCACTATGGTGCTGGTGGCAAGGGCTGCAATAGACTGCCTTTGACATAGGATACACTGAGGAACATATAAGGAACCATCTGGAGAATATTTCATTCAGATAGCATGGAGAAACTTTTGAATATTTTGAGAAAGCAGTATTGCTGAATGAAGTCTATGTTTGCAAATACAAAGGAATGAAAGTGTAAGGTAATAGCATGGGAAGGTAGAGCAGATAAAGAGACAGACTAACAGATGGAGGTCTTGAGACTCCAAGAAGATACGACATAAGAGTTAAATGAGCTGCTTGCAGGATGTTGAAGAATATGGCAGGGATGCTTGATGACTGACAAGCAGAACCTCACAGCCTCTAAAAAGAAATTGCATTGGTGTGGAAAAACTGATTTCTAGTGTCAGCGATTTTCTTACATATAGGTAGATCTATGAGGAAGCCAGTAATAACATTTGTAGTGTCACTTCCATTCAAGAAAACATTGTGGAGAGTTTCTGCATGGTATGCTTGCAGAATTCCTAAATGTTGTTTCTCTATTTGAGTCTAGACTGAATGCTGTAACAAATTATGAACTTATTTAGTTCAATTACCAAAACATTGATAAGGTGGGAGAGAGATGACCTCAGCAGATATGTATCTGAGCAACAAATAATACACCAATGAATACTAAAAGCCATTCCCATGAATAAACTATGAAAAAGAACATAATAAACTGGCAACCAGCTACCAAGGCTAAATGCATAATCTTTTATTAAAAACAGACAAGTGCTTTCAGGCAATAGCCTTTCCTTAAGGTCTGATCACTGACAAAAGCACACTATTTAAAAACAATCAATTGCAAAATAGACCAATCAAAGATACAGTTCAATGAAAAAAAATCTCCTCCCCTTTAGGGCAGGTTTCAATGGAATGCAAGAAGGGGATTTGTCAGCCTTCCGAATAGCTGTCCAATGTATTTCAGCTACTTCTGTCCTGTTAATTAAATCACCTCCACTTAAATTCACAATCATCACTTGTAAAACCATAAAAACAAAATCATGTCTAGTATTCATTGAAATGTGTTTCGCTAATGCCTTAGTCAATTTCTGACAATGAATTAGGGTTGCCACCTTTTCAAATGTCCAAAGTGGGACATTTTTTGTACAAATGTCAGATTTTGCAAGGCAATACATACCCAAAGTCAGTACAAAGGACAGAACTTCACTTTTTTGCCTAAACAAATGCTTATTCTTGTAGCATTTTAGTTGCTTATTCTGTTTCTTATAACATTTAGGTGTTTCAGAAACAGAATAACGGTTTTATGCAACTATTACATTAAATATAGGAAATATGTTTGTCCTAATATCTCAGGACATTTGCCATTTTTTCAATTTTTATGCAGGACACAACTGCCCAAAGAGGGACTGTCTCTCTCAAAGAGGGACAGGTGGTAACCCTACAATGAATGTCACCAAGATGCTGCAATAGCTGTTCTTTAAAACACCTATTATTTTTTCCAACATAGAAATCAGTGCATTCAAGGCACTTAGCCAAATATATGATAAGTCTGCATATCCATTACAGGTAAACAATTTTACCTGATATTGGATATATAAAAATATTCCCAGTAGACACATTCTTCCACATGCTGTAAATCCAACAAATGAAGGGACCCACTCTCTCACTCACAGCAGATCCACCAACCTTAGGACAATAACAAAGTCTCCATTTCAAACACATGCTGTTCTTAAACCCAAAACAAGGCTCAGCACCTACAAATGATCCTAATATGATCATCCATTATCAAAATACCCCAATTCCGTTCTACAGTGGAAAAGACAAAGAAGCAAGGATGCAACATATTTGTGTGTTCTGCATTTGTCACTACTTAGAGGATAGGCATCTGGTACTCAAAAGAAAAAATGCTTTGGCTATCATATTATAGTGAACTTGGTCAATACATGGTATGCTCCATGCAAACTGAACTTATTTTTACCCTTCCCTTATTATCTGTTCAGAAGGTGTGGCATGACGTGAGATTGACTGATAAACTACAGCATGTTAAAAGGTCATGTTTTGTCATTTTGTCATTTAGGCCATTCTTTGGATGCTGGAAATCAGGGAGCTCTGCACTATAATTATTGGATGCAGTCCATTTGATATTATTTGCAAAGCTGTAGCTGTTATATTTAGATAGTTAGTGTTCACATGGTAGCATTCATTTCATAGCATCGTGAAATTATGTTTATTTTACCCTTACATTGAAGAGATTTTTAGTAGGATATACTCAAAAGGTTTAATACTTCAGAATAACTGAATACCATGTGGTTAGGGCTAGCCAGGACATATCTTACACTATGCGAGTCAATAAACTGCTGGAGATAGCACATTATTTTCCCGTTTGCTGCCACATGACAAGCTGCAGTCATTCTTGACAATGAAACACTTTATGGTTCTAAAGTGTGTGACGGAGTACAGAGCACCTTCCCAGGGTACGTAGGGTAATAAAAGCAATGAGACTAGCTGATGCTAGTGATGTAACTATGAGTGAAGAGAGTCATGCCCTCAAACTCCCACCTACATATAAATGATTTATTTTCAGTCATTTGTGAGCTATCTTAACTAATTAGCTATATTGATGCGATTATTGCTTTATTCTCAGCCTAGCATGTAGGAACAACATGTTTTACCCTGCCAGTATACAATCAAGTCATTCTTTCTTTGGCAGACTGCCAGGAGATTGTACTCAGTTTTTACTGCATGAATTGTTATCTTGTAACTAGTTTAACAGTCTTTGTAATGTTTGCCAGTGGCTTTGTGGAGACTGGAAAGGGCTGCTATAGGAGATCTCCCTAGCCAGTAAACAAATAAAAAATGATGGCGATAATAATAAGCAAATACGATAAAACTGAGCACTATCATTTTTAAATGTGTGATAAAGGAACAATCACTAGGAGGAACATTTAACTACACATTAATGAGAAACTGAATATCCTTTTCCACAGCTATTGGTCCCTCCTGAATACATTGTGCACTTTGGAAACAAAACTAAACTTACTAATGCTTAAGAGAAAGCAATAAAAGGCAGAGGAGGGAAGCTTTGTGTGTTGAGCCAAGACTTTAGTTGGTCTAGATTTAAAATGGGTACTATGAAATAAAGGAAACATCCACAGTCTGTTTTGAAAAGTAAACCATAGTGTTTTATGGCTCATTTAATAAACCAGGTAGCATTCTTCTGTTACCAGACTCACATGAAGGGAAAAAATAAAGTATGACCATAGCAATGCCAGTAGAAGTGGACATTTTACAAAAAAGATAAGATATGGGCTGAAGAACACCAGCAAAAGAAAATATCTACTATCAAGGTACTTTCTGTTCAATAAATATTTGAAGAAAAGTTAATTTTTCATTTTGTTCTTTTTGATAGAATTAAATGACTGAATTAAATAACCACATATAAATGTATTATCATTATATTCATTTGTGCTTCTAAAGATTTATCCTTATCTTTATGTGACAAACTTAGCAGGAAACTACATCACGTGTTTGGTAAAATAGAAAGACATGTTAATAAAGGCAAACTGCAAATTGAATGTATTGTGCTGTGCAGTACATTATGTACTGTACAGCAATACACCCTTCAGTGATGCTTTTTAAATGATTTCTGAGCAAATAAAACTTTTAGTATAACAATACTATGGCAGATTTAACCCAGCTTTTGAAAAGAAATACGGTATTACTTGTCTGCAAATGGATCACACTATCAGTGTGGGTCAATCCTGTTTCAGTAGTGGCTCCATCAGGGATTATTCCTATCATGCACTATAATTATGTTAAAAATACATATATTGATTTTTTTTAAATAAATATGATGCATGTATAAAGATTACATTTTTACACTCAACACTTTTCACTTTTACCAGTCATAACTAGGTTATGTACTATATTTAATCCAGTCAAGTATTATCTATGGACCCATCTTTATATTTGCTGATATCCAATAAATACCAAGTGTGCTTGCTGACCACGGATTACTATAGACTAATAATTCAAGATGTGAAGTTATTAGCTATGAATTTTCACTATAATATGGTCTGATCGTGGCATGTCTTCTGTCCTGGAATACTTCCTCAGTGCATTAATTTACCCCTTAAAACAATAAGTTTCCATTGGGGGCTATTGATTGCACAATTCCGGTTTCTAAAGCTGATTAATACTGTTAATGGGGCACGCATGCACGCACACTCACACACAGCACACATAGACACAAATTACAGTATTTGTTAGATGCACGTACTTTTGTATAGTTTGCATGTGTTACCTGAATTACACAAGTCTCTTTTACAAACTGAGGAAGACCTATTCTTTCTCCCAGGATATGACTGATGATATAGGCCCTGCTTTACATTTTTGAAGAGCATCTTGTTCATCTTCTTGGAAATGTTAGTTCTAAGTTCGGAAAGTTACAGATTTGGTGCAAGTATATATTTCTGACAGGCAAACAATGTTAATTTTGTAGAAGAAAATGATATTAGATGGTTTTGGATGATTACATTATACAGCTGACTCTCATAACAGCTAGGGGAAGGGAGCTTCTCCTTATCTGTACTGTTATGCAAATTTGCACCTGGTATATTTAGAGATAAAAGGCTGTGAATGGAGCAGGAGGGATTGCAAAAGCATGTTTTTACATTTATTATGCTGGATTAAGATTTAATTTATTTTAGTTCAAAAATGTATGTATATGTTTATATATATTTATGTTTTGGTTGTAGATGTACTACAGATAATTACATATGTTTGTGCTAAGATGCAAACAATTTAAACTATCCACATTTCACTGGAGCACAGTGTTAAATTATCCAAGAAAAAAATGAAACATTATAAAATAATAATTTTGCTGTATGGTCTGTCCCTTAGCATAGTGTTATAGTTATTTGTAAGCCACATAAAGGCAGAAGACATTCATAACACGAGCTCCAAGGTCATAGATTAAACATTCCACCCAAACCAAGTATCTAAACTTGTTATAGGCTTCATGGGTAAGTACTAGGTTAGCTGCTCTTATGGGCCATTTTAAGCCTAGCCAACTTCCCTTTTTGTGGTCATATTAACATATTCCATTTGGAAAGAGATTGGACTTACCCCCCCCCCACACACACACACACACACGATCAGTACTTATATAATAACCATGAGAATAACTGGATTCATACTATAGATAATTTGAGGGGACCCATGCATGGGATAAAGAACGTAGGATCTGCTTCTGCCCCTTGATAATACAGGGGGCAGTCCTGTGGTAAATTTTCTGTTTCCCATCCCAATTATTATTATTTTCAGTATTATGATGTATTTTTGGATGAATTGTTATACATATTATATACATTTTGTATTTTTAAATATATCTGAATGGAATTTTATTAGGTTTGAATGACTGGATATTCTGTGACTGGCTGCAATCGATCATATGATTTTTTAATTGATTATCTATGTGATTTTTTTAATACCCCAGTTGTGATGAAGTCTGTTTATGACAAAAGCACATATCTGGCAAAATAAACTATTCCACCCGAATGGCTTGGGCTGACAGTCTAGATTTTTGGTCTACGTCTTATCCATGTATTTAATCTAAAAAGGTTGGTAAAAAATAAATAAATTAAATTAAATAAATGCAGTTATTGTGAGAAAGACTAATCAACTACCATAAAAACATTGCAGTAATTTATTTCAGTTTTATTCAAAGTTCTTTAAAGGAACTTAAGTAACATTTGAGTAAAACAAGCAGCAGAAGCTCCAAGAGCTAAGGACATTTCACGGATGCTTTCCCTAGAAATCCAATAATGAGAATAGCCAGAAGACTGTACCTAACAGTGCTGGCTTAGTAATAGTTTGTATATGAACTATTGTCATATGTAATGCTGGTACATGTCCAGAGATGATCCTTGTAAAGGAAAGGACACAGCTGATGAAAACTCCGACAAGGAAAAGAATAGAATAAAAGGTAGGCAAATTCAGATGTTATGATTTACTGTTACCTTCCATAAACAAGATCATAGCCACTAGCCAGCATTGGAGCATGAACACTTAAGCAGATTATACTTTATAACATCATTTGAGTTAATTCAATATATAAAAATGTACAGATTAAACATGGTCATTTATGTTTTTATATAGCAAGTTTTTTTAACTGAAATAAATGCTATAAAGATGCCATTTAAGATGGGAACCCCCCCTGATATAGCGTAACATGAAAAGTGGAACTTTTTAACTAGACAGAGAAGTCAATAGTCTAGAAAATCAGTATGTGATGGTTTTCACAAAAAAAAAAAAAAAAAAAAAATCACAAGATGGTTACATGAGGCATGCATGTAAATCTGTGTGTGTTTCTGTGCTGTGTGTGTATGTGCACATAGGTACACTTTTGGGATATGCATTGTTTTAATTTAACCCTAATGCACATTGCGTCTGTAAGGTAAACACCTTAACCATAAAGATCCACTCACTGGATGTAAGGGTAATATTCTAGAAGCTCAGAAAATTATAGCTCTTATTTCATTAGCCATACCTTGCAAAGTCCTGTACTGCACTGAGTAGAGCTCATTCGTTACACTTCATGATAAACAGCACACAACAGCTTAATGCATATTTCTGTGCATTTTAATAGTCTAACAGAAAACAAAAACAGTAACCTTGCAGTGCATTGCATTACTTGTGTTTATTGCAATCAAACCTGAACCCCACTGCAATGGCATAATACCATTTAGGGGAGAGAAAAAAGTACAGTTGTGTCAGATGAAGTAACAGTAACAGCAGTTGTTTGTATGATCACTACTGCAGTAGTCTTAGCTATATGCAGTTATATCCTGCCAAGGATATATAACAGCTGGCCAGCTTCCAAAGGTTTAGGGAACTTTCTACTTGCCCAAACTGTCAAGCAACTGGAGCTGAACTAACTGAAAGACAAGTCTGGGCAAAAATCTTTTCAGAGCTTTCCTGCCAGCAGAGAGAAGAAGGCTGAGCCCTGAAAGGTCAAGACTAGGTATAACAGAAAATAAATGTCCACACCCTGGCATAAAACACAGCGGGGGGTGGAGCAAGGAAGCCCACAGGATTTTTTGCAGGGGGGTGCAAACCAACAGCCCTGTCCATGCAGCCCCACCCCCTCAGCTCACGCAGCCCTCCCACCCCACCCACACAGCCATTCCAGTGTCCCATTACTTGGCTATTTCTTCCCATTTGTCATAGACACTGTTCGAATCTCTCAGTGTGCATACTGTTTTAGGCTTTACTTCTACAATGATTACAGCTATTTGGATTTCATTTACAACTTTCATTTCAAATTTTATAGCACAGACTGATAGACATATACTAAACCTAAACAAAGCAATAGACTTACAATGAAAACAGACTTAGCATTAAAACTTCTCTACCTTTGAGACCCACATTCACTGAAACAGCATTGAAACCCACATTCAAAGAAAATGCATCTGGCCAGTGGCAGGGTAAGTTTACCTTTGGGCTATTTTCATATCATAGGCTCCTTGCACACATTTTTTAGAACCATGCAAAAATTATTTGATTCACCAGCCTAACTGTATTAATTATACTATATAAAAATTGCATTATATCCCTTGTATAATACAGCACCACTTCTTAGAGTGTGTTTTATATCATATGAACCAATAATGACAACCTGCCCAATTCAAAAGATTTCAACCATAAAGGGCCACTCAAACTTCTGTCATACAATCCAAGAATATGAAGAATCTCTGAGGAAGTAAAAGTCATCTGAATAATTCCACATTAAAGAGATCTGAAACCAGTGAAGAGGTTGTTGCTTGAAAACAACTTTATATTTCAGTGTTTCATTTACAAATTCAGTGCCTGTTGCCCTTGAAGAATAAATGTTACATTAAAAGAAATGGTAAGATGGTATATTACAATAGGGAATGGGTGGCAAGCTGAAAAACAGGTTCATAGCTATTAGGTGTCTCATCCTAAGGAGGACATATTAAGGACTGCAGTACCATACCCCCTTAAAATACAAATGTACATGCTGTAGGAATGGAACCTACAGCTCTTTGCATCAAGATGCAAGTATGCTACCTGCTGTGCAAACATTGCTTTAAAATTCTATACTACAATAATGATACCATTTGCTAACCAAACAGTTGCAGATTTTAAGCAGACGTAGCATGAGCAGCAGTAACCTTGCTTCCCTTGATGCTCACAATTCCTTGAAAAAGCACTTGAAAATAAATTCAACCTGCTAGATCTAACTAGGCTAGGGCATTTCTCTCTCTCTCTCTCTCTCTCTCTCTCTGACACACACACAATCACCTCAACTTCTTAGTGCAAGAAATCTGGACAAAGCCTAAAATAAACAGGGACAGATTATAAATATTGCTTTCATGAACTTATAACATTGCTAGAATAACAGGATTCGTGTTGGTATGCATTTTTCTAAAGGATATGATGTCTAAAATTATTTAGCAGCTTCAATCCTTTTTAGGAGGAATATGGGGCAAAAATCTGGACATGCTGCAAAAACCTGGACAGCTGAGGGGTATGCTACCTCCCTTAGAGACTTTGTCAAACTATCCTCCTTTCCATATAGTTTTACTCATTCCAGCCTTGACAATGTACATAAAAAGATTTTGCCAAAGTTACAACAAATTTAAACTGTGTGAACTTGTTTTTTTTGTTTTTTTTTTGACAGAAAGGTATAAAGGAACTCATAGCTGAAGCTCTCTGAACTGAAGTATTACTTACCATGATGCTGCTTTAATAAATAGTGCGTTTGCATTCAGAAACCTTTACAGTTTTTATACTGAATTTTATAGCTACATGAATTAGAAAATAACCAATTTCCTTTTCAGAGCCCTAGCTAAACAGTTCACTCCTTACAAGCACTCCTTCCCCTGGAAAACATCTATATGAGCATCTTCACAGAGAACTAGTTCAAGACCGATGACAGCACTCCGTTACTGTAGATTTACAATGCCTGCCACAAGTTCAGGCCTACCACCTTAGATGAAAGGGTGATGGTGTCTACATATTCTTAAAGAACATTTCATCTCCAGACTTGCTAGGTGAGATAATGAAGTGGAACTCCTCTACATGTAGCTTAGCATTAGAAAAACTCCTTACTGTGTCATACCCAACTATAGGTCCCCTCTATGTACCCAATCAGTCGATATCTCCTACCTAACTAATATGGTGTTCCTATGCATTAAAGCAACGCCATTATTCTAGGAGACTTCAACTACTCCATTAACTGGGAAACTTTTATATCCTTGAGTTTGTATTCCCAGACAGTTCTGGATTTCATCAATACAGGATATCTGGATCAGTTAGTCTGTACCCAAACAAGAGTGATAAAATCCTGGACTTGGTCCTTAACAATATGGGACAACTTCGGTGTCCACCAACTGCCACTTCCTTCCTGGTTAAACTGGACCACAAATCAGTCACATTCATTAGAAGACTGAAGCCAAAAGCATCTTCCAATACCTCTGTTTTCAGGGATTATGCTAAGGTTAATCTACTAAAACTAAGGGATGGCCTAAATTATGTGGAATCCTTTACTGTCAAATCCTATGCACATGTAAATAGCTGCATAGATGCACCTATCCTCCTCTGAAGTAAATAGAAAGCCACATTTAAGAATAATTCCATTTAGTCTAACCCAAATATAAACAGGCTCTTTAATAAAATAAAACATATTGCCTACAAAAATAAATTTAACTCTCAAGATGCTAAAGACACACTTGTTAACTTAATAGGGAGCTCATTACCCCTGATCAAATCAATCAAAGCCAGATATGAGGTAAAAAATAGCCAACTAGGTGAAGGGTAACCAGAAAGCCTTCTTTAACTATGTTAGAAACCTCAGAAACAATTTGCAGCACTGCACAGAAATAATAGTAAATGATTTTAAATTCCTGGACATAGGCAATTTACTAGCAGACAAATTTAGTTCAAACTTCAAACATGTACATGTGTATATATAGCAGAGTGGCCAGAATTCAATGTTTTGTGCTCAAACATCATAAATTTGCCCATACACCACCCAGCTAGCTACCACTTAAAAATATACTCAAAAATCTGCCCTTAAAACTTCAAAAAGGGACACATGTTCAACTATTGCCACTTATAACCATGAAAATGTTATTTTTAGTGGCGCATTTCTATCAGGTAGGTATATTTTGTACTCTACACAGTTTAGTCAGGTCTAACCATTCTAAACCTTAGAACTATAAAGTTTCTGAGACCATCAGAAAAAATGTAGAAATTTCACTATAATAAGTATGCCCATCCATACCTATGCCTCGTTATATTTTTATTAGTAAGAAAATAATCCAAACATAAAATATGTGTAACAACACCACAAGATTATTCAATATGTTAATGATCAAAATGGAACTATAAACGTGTTCAACGAAAAGCAATCAATAGTCATCATAACCGCAGTGTACATAGCTGCAGGCATACCAAGATTAAAAACTATATATTTTTTTCAGACTAAGATAACAAACCATTATAATCAGAGAGCAATTGGGTTTCATCTCCCCATATTAGTGCTGGCTTCCTAATTTACAAGTATCTATGAAACAAAAACATGGACAGCAGACACTTCAAAAGTAAAAAATGAAAAAAAAAACAGTATGTTAGGCTAAATATACGTAATGTTATAGTAAATATTCTTCGACATCCTCTCAGCCATGCATGAGTACCCAAGTAATCACAGATAACACTGACAATCTCTCAGAGAACAGCTGCATAGTTAAACTTTAAATCGGAAGATGCAAACCAACACAGTAGTAAGGTAACCCCCCCTGCACAAAGAAAGCATTCATGCATCACAGCTATATGTACATAGCAACATAGCGCAAAGGAACAGGTACTGCTGCATGCTATTACTCCTCATGCATCACAGCCATATGTACATAGCAACATAGCGCAAAGGAACAGGTACTGCTGCATGCTATTACTCCTCATGCATCACAGCCATATGTACATAGCAACATAGCGCAAAGGAACAGGTACTCCTGCATGCTATTACTCCTCATGCATCACAGCCATATGTACATAGCAACATAGCACAGAGGAACAGGTACTGCTGCATGCTATTACTCCTCATGCATCACAGCCATATGTACATAGCAACATAGCACAGAGGAACAGGTACTGCTGCATGTTATTATTCCTCATGCATCACAGCCATATGTATATAGCAACATAGCACAGAGGAACAGGTACTGCTGCATGTTATTACTCTGCTAACAGCCATCAGTCCTAGTAGTGCCAGTTGAGTAAGCTTTTCAAGATGCAGTGCATATCATCGGCTGTACCAAAACTCCATACCACACTACTACACCAAGATTGTAACTTTATTTACGCGGCTTTAAATATAACAATGCACTTCACCACATTCCCACTGCACGTTTACTCCACTGTTGTTGCATTACAGATAAAAAAATAATGCCTCTCAACTAAATTATTTTCTCACTTGCTCCAGTTGCAAATGTGCTTGCAGGTGGAGAAAAGAGGGAGAAGATCACTCATAAAGCTATGGCACAATCCTCCTACTTTCAGTTCCCTGTTTAAAAGTAACCTGCACATCTGTTTGCATTTCTGAACTTACTAATATAAAAATACCAGTCAAATCACAAATAAGGTGAGCACAGGTTACATAAGGCAGTGATGATCTTTTGGAATAGACAGTACAACATGTATTATTTTTTTAACACTTCCTCACCTTGGTGGTTAAACACCGATGGGGTCCCCTTGTAAATTTATCACACAAAAGACATACTGATAACCTTAAGATAGGTAAAGATACTTCTTTAGTAAATTTTCCCTAGTGCATGAGAAAATATCTACAAGTTCACATGGAGCTAGGTCAGAGATATAGCCTAGAGAGTAAGAGATGTGCTGTCTGTCTGGAAAAAAAAGGGAGCTAGCAGCAGTAGCTGACAGTGAAGAGACAGAGTTGATGTAAAAGCAGCAGAGGCATTCACAATTAGATACAGATCTGTGTGTCCTTAAAATGGTACAGCAATCCATGCCTAATCTCATTTTAGAGATAAAACATAAGGTGGGAGAGATGCAGAACTTTCACTGGATAAAAATTGTGAGGTTTACTCATAGAGCCCCACTGCACATATTTATTTCCTAATATTGTACACAAGTCCATAGGTAAGTACTGGGTTACCTACACTTGCTGGCCATTTTAACCCTAAACAGTTTCTCTTTTTGTGCTCGAATTAACCTATCCCATTAAGAGACTGGTCTTACCCATCCCACGGTCGATAATTATGGGATACATTAATTCGAGCACAAATTGAGTGAAGAAGCTATGCTTCTGAAGTTAGACATATGTTTCTGTGCCATGCTCGAGAAACTGAATGTCCCCTTCCTGTTTTGGATAAATTGTCTGTTAAGCATGTACATACAAAGAGATGACAAAATGAGAGTTGTGGAAATATGGATGTAAGCAAACATCTCAACCTCTTAGCCCAAGAAATATGGACAAAGTAAACAATAATGGGTGACAAAGGCCCCAAAAATATGGACAGATTTTAAACATTGCTCTTATCAACTTAGAATTTTTTTTTTAAATAACAGGTTAAGAATTAGTATGCATTTTCTGAAAGATATGAAGTTGAAAACTCAAATATCTGTCATTATATAGTGAGTTCAATCTCAGGTTTTTTACCAGAAAACCACAATTTTGTATGAGGAACAGATCAAAAATATGCAGCAAAAATTTGGAAAGCTGCGAGGTAAGAACAGTACTAGACAAAGTAAATGCTAAGAAAGGCACTTTTGTTTTCGGAGTTCAAGATAAATGTTTCTGGGGTTCAAAAACTCACGTGTAAATTGACAATGGTTGATCAGGAAGTTATAACATGGGATTATACAGTTGCTGTCACATCAGAAGCCGTATTTCTTGTTAAGATAGGTGAGGATGTCATATACCGAGCACAGCTCACATTACAAATATAGTGATTTTCAGTCAGTCAGGTACATCTGACCACATTCTATATTCTATTTAAAAAATATTCAATGAAGGGAAAAAGTCCATTTTAACAGAATGCACTAACTTGTCAAGAACCTATATATGAGCAACAAAGATAACTACTTAAATAGGTAATATCCTAATGTGATATAAATAGGTGAAGAGTCCCTCCACACACACACCTCTCAGCCTGCATGGCACTACAAGTAAAACGGACCTCTCAGCCTGCAAACACTACAAGTAAAACGGAACTCTCAGCCTGCATAGCACTACAAATAAAATGGACCTCTCAGCCTGCATAGCACTACAGGTAAAACGGACTTCAGCATGCATGGCACTGCAAGTAAAATGGACCTCTCAGCCTGCATAGCAAAAGTACATAAATACAGACCTCTCAGCCTGTAACAAACGGAGCTTCCTTCCAGCACGTAAACGGAGCCTTGGGGGAAAAATATCTCCTTATTGTGACTCCGGCTTGATGTGGAATCCATTTCTGCACACTTCATGTTTGAATTTAACATCAGTGTGCAATGCGCGGAAGATGAAGACTTAAAACATCAGTTGTATAGACGCAAAAGCGTCTGTGTGACTGGATTTGCAGGGCATTCAGAGGATGAAGAAGAGAGTTCAGAAGAGGATGGATTGGAATATGGAGATAAGCATCCCTGAGATCCAGAGACAGCATACAGGCCTGAGGGATTAGTAGAGAAAACAGAATCTGAGGAGGCTTAAAAAAGTGTTTAGATGACAGAGGTCTAGAATAGGTCTCCAAGCACCCTCTTTTCTTGGCACTAGAAACAGCCTGGAGTAAAACCCTTTCCACCTTTAGGACACAGGGACTTGTTGAATAGTACTCTAAGTCAAGAAAGTTTGAAGAACCTTTGGTAAAAAAGGAAACTGTTCCTGTGGAGCTTGAGTAATGCTCATAAAAGAACGGGATTTCCACATCAAGAAGTACCCCTGACAAATGATTGACTGAACCCAAGAATCTTCAGTGATCTGAAGCCAAGCAGGAAGAGAAAAAGAAAAACAAAGAGAAAGGGGAATGTGGCTGGGAGGAGACATATAGTCGTACAGCACCTGGTTTTCTCTAGAAAGAAAAGCTTCCAAAACCCTGAAAACTGATTAGCCTCATCAGGAAGAGCCCATCAGCCACTCTTCTTGTCTTTAGTAGAAGGGCAGAAATGTCTATGAACAAAGGCAGTCTTAGTGGGACAGTTCCTCTGAAGTTTAGGCACAGGAAAAATAAAAACATGTTTAAGCTCATGAAAAGCCTTACACTTATTCTGAAGGTACTTAAACCTACAGCAGCTTTCCCAAACAAAAGTTTAGAATCCAGGGTAGCATCCATCAACTTAGCTTTAATACCATCAGGTAGAGGCTGGAGCCTAAGCCAAGAATACCTGCTCATAACTGAACCAAAAACAGCTGCCCTACAAGAGGCATCCACTGCATCATAACTACATTTAATAGAATGATGAATAACTTGAGAGAGTCCCTATCAAAGAAAGAAAAGAAGTTTTACCCTCAGACTCAACAAAATCAGAAATAAGTTGACAGGCCTGACAAAGAAGAGCCAACACATACCTAGACATATGGGTCTGATAATTAATAGTAGTAAAATCTAAGGTAGCAGAACTATAAACCTTCTTACCCAGCCATTCCATAGTTCTGCTATCCTTGTCAGAAGGCAATAACTTGGGTGAAGGAAACAATTGAGATTGCTTATCAGAAGCTAGAGAGACCACAGAAGAGTCAGCAACAGGACATTTATACAAAAAGAAACAATCCTCAGGCACCATATAAAGCCTATCAAGCTTCTTTGGAACAGGAGGCATGAGAGGCATTGGAAAAAAAAACATCCAGCGAAGCAGCCAAAATAGGTGGAATAGTCGCAGCTATAGGAGTCTCTAACTGTAGCAACTCGTAGTACCCTCGATGGATATCAAGGACCTGAGCACAATCCCACTTAAAAAAAAAAAAATCCATCATCGTAGAGAATGCATCCCCAAAGGAAATTTCCTCAGAAGGAGCATTAGGCCTAGTAGATTCCTCCTCCCCTGACCTATAGTCCAAAGGAGAAGGAATTTGAGTAGAATAAGTCAAGCATTCATCATCAGAATCTGACTCAGTCTCCGAAGAATCCTGTTCTCTAGGCCTTTCCAGGGGAGAAAAGACTAAAGAGGAGCAGGAACTGAAATCCTATAAGGAGGCTTTAAAGACATTAAAGCAGAGAATAACCCCTGAGTGAAAGGCTGCCATTCACTTTGAGGATCCCTAGCAGCAGAAAAAACATGTTTAAGTTTTTATTTCTTTTTAAGGGAACATCCCCTCCAAAATACTGAGAAGACACAATCCCAGGACAGCAGTCGAGAACCGTAGTAGGAACGTCTTCCCCAACTACAATCTGAGGAATTCCCCTAAGCCCCTTGGAAAAAAAAAAAAACAACCATGGTTCCCCCTGAACTTCCAAGACAGACACCTGCAAAGCCTCATCAGACATGCTACCAGTCAGAACTTCACTGACCTCTAACATAGTTGTGGTAGAGGAATCTGACAACACAGCCTAGTTAGCATTCAGGTTTGCAACATCCTCAGGAGGACCACCTGGCAGAGGCTGGACAGCAGAATATTCTGTTTGCACTGTTTTCACCTACTTCCCTAATGGATGACCCTCAGAATTGGAGAGTCCATCCTTTATGTCTTTAACAAGAAGCTTAAGATGGTGGTTCTAAAGACACAAGGAAAGGGAAGAAAGTCTACTGTGAAGGGTTTTCAGAATGAATGCCTGGCAAATAGAACAAGACGTATGGTCATAAGATGCTCCTAGACAAAAAAAGACACTTATCCTGGTGGTCTTTATGGGGAATCTGTCTCCCACACTGGCATTTACTCTTCCTGGATGACATTAACCCCAAAGAGCACAAAAAAACAACAATGGGGCACTTATCTGCACAGCAAACAGTCATAGGTAATCACTGGAGAAAGAAAATGCATTCCAATGATAAAACAGATGCAGGTAAACAGACCGATGGTGAAAAAACACCCTTATGCCCTATGGTACGCAAGGAGGATTTGAGTGATGCTCAGGTGTACCTTTAAATGCAACAGTAAGTCTTTGGTATACTGGCTGGATGATGGGATTCCATGGCAGGGAATCCTGAATATTACATATACTGCAGCAGTGAATGTAAGGAGATCATATTTGCTGCTAGCCCAAATGCCATAATTGAATGTCAGTTTGAATGCTCCTCCTGTGTTGGTTATCTGGCCATTTTTCAGATAAGTGCCCCATTAGGGTTTCTTCACATCTTTTGTGTGTCTTTTGGTGCGTTTACATGTCATCCAGAGAGGGGAAAATGTCAGTGTAGGTGGCAGAAACCCCTCAAAGACCATCATTAACAGTCTCTTCTGTTTGGGTGTTTCCCATGACCACAAGCAGTGTTCTGTCTGCCAAGTGTTTGTCCCCAATACCCTACATAGTCATCTCTCCTCATTATCAAGTTTGCTAGAGAGCCAACATCTAAAACTGTTGGTGTAAAGTGGTATGGTGGAGTCTTCCTGTCTCACAGGTCAGCTGTATGCCCAGAAAAAGGCCAAAAAACTCAAGTCTGATTTGACTGTTGTCCTGTTTCTCCCAGATAGGCATCTCAAGGCTGGTGAAAGCCCAGAGGATTGTTCAGTTGTTTAGGATTCCTCTGCCATGACCACCGTCAGAGGCCGGCATATTTCTGACATCTCACACATCCTCAGATGCTTTACTAATGTCTGCTCCAGATGTTGAGGGGGAACCTAAGCTGATTACATCTGAGTGATCGAGAGGCGTAATACAAAGTAGAGATTCCTACTACATTGGTTTTCGGCAAGGGCCCAAACCTCTTGGGGGTTTTTCAATGTTCCTCAAAAGAAAAAAACAAGCACATTTCCCCTGCTGTTAAAGATCCGCAACATGAATGACAGGATTTTATGCATGGTTTATTTAATGGCCTTAAAGCCTCCTCAAGATATCTCTCCACCTGGTCCTCCATGGTAATCTACTCCTCTTAAGAGATACAGAGAGCAGGAGTCCACTGAAGAGGATTTGAATTCTGGGGAGGAGTCATTGGCATATTATTCTCAAATCCCTTATCCTTTGGTTTATGGGTCTGATGAGGATTCTATTAGTCCAGATTCTCCCGTAGAAGAACTCTCTTTAGATGACACTATTTCTTACATGATGGGATATTTTAAATGTTACTGTTCTCAGGTTACGGATATTCAAAAGAGGTATTACAAATTCCTACAGATGGAGTCTCCCAAACCCCCTGCTGTTCCTTCAGTCCTGGCTGCCCATTTAGATATCTTTTCAACAATCTCTGTTACCCCGATACTCAGCCTCCAGCCCCCAAAGAAACATGACAGATTTTACAAGGTGCCTGATGTTTGTAAATGTTTGTGCAGATGTCCTTCTGCTGATCCTTGTGTAGACTTTGGCTCTTCTGACAAGTTTTCTACTAAACTACTTCCTTCTGATAAGGATAGATCCATGAAACTTCTAAGCAAAAAGGTCTATACTGCTGCCACCCTGACTTTTAGGGATAACACCAAGTCAGTGGTGAGATATCTGGTCACACAGGTTGACAGCAACCTTAACCTTGATCATCATGTCTCCACAGTGGTAAGAAAGGTATTTTATATTGCTCAGCTTTATTGCTGCCATAAAAAAAAAAAAGTTGATAACTCCCCTATACTCATCTCTCATCAGGCCAATAATAAGAGTACAACAATCCTTTTGGTATGTTCTTTTACAAACACTTGCAGCAATTGGATAGACCACAGAAGTTTCTTACATAAAAAATTCTGGGTCTTCAAGATCTGTCTTATGCGGACAGACTGAAATCATTGTCACTTTACTCTGTATCGTACAGACTGCTCAGAGGTTACCTGTGCCTTGTATATAGAGCAACCTCTGACCCAGCATTAATAGAAATGCTGGACGTTCACAAGTTAAATGGCACACAGGTCACTCGCTCAAAGGATCTTAACCTGGTATAGGACATCAACAGAACTTGCTGGAGAGACAGATTTGTCTCACAGAGGTTGCCCCACCTTTGAACAAGCTTCCTATTCATGTTAAACAAAGCCCCTCATTGGCCCTAATTATGCATAATTTGGATGATTGGATGGTTAACTGAAAATTCTTCCCAGGGATTTTCACCTGTGTCCCTCTTGGATAGGGGTAATAGGTGCTGATTTTAGTGTCTATTTAAACCAGACAAGCTAGAGACATAGGTTGAACTTGGCTAGGCTTGTAAGGGCCCTAGGACCATTAGTCTAGTAACCCTCTATGGTCCTATGAATTACCAGATTAATATGACCAGGTATGTTTTAGCCTGTCTTTCTCAAGCTTGTCAGGCACTTTCTGACCTCCCTGGTTCAGAAGAGAAGATCTTGACTCTTTCTTTTTTGGGGTTTTACCTCTCAAGTGACTCGCCACTCTATTAAATGTAGTTATGATGCAGCTGAGTCCTCTAGGGCTGATGCATTTGGTTCTGTTTTGAGATGTTAATCTTGGCTTCATCTTCATCCTTTACATGATGACATTGAAGCTAAATTGGTGGATGCCTCTCGATAATAAGAATCTTTTTAATTCTGCTACTGCAGAGCTTTATAAGTCCCTCCAGGATAAAGGTAAGGCCTTGCAGAACTGAAGCATATTTCTGTTTCTCATATCCTTAAATTTCAGAGGAATTATCCATCCAAATATGCCTTTGTTCACAGTCTCACCCTCTACCCAAAGCAAAAATGGTTCTATGCATGTACCCCCTGCTAAGGCTACCCAGACTCCTACTTCTCAGAAGACTCCTTCTCAAGACAAACAAGGTTCTGATAGTTTGCTTCTTCTTTCCCTAGGCCAGGTTTTCTTTATCCCTTCATCTTTCTCTGTCCCTTCCCATTTAAGGGTCACTCAAGACTCTTGGGTTTTGTCTCTCCTTCTCCAAGGATATTTCATGGTGTAGGAAATCCTTCCTCCTTTACTGTGCATTCCTCAACCTCCTCAGGAATAGCTTCCCTTATTTCCAGACCTTCTTCAGGCCTTACTGGTGCAGGACACCATCCAAGCTGTGTCCCCTGCCCAGGAAGGGAAAGGCTTTTATTGTCGAATTTTCCTGGTTCCCTGGTCAGAAAGCATGTGAAAACCCCATTCTGACTGCAGCTCAACATCTTTCTAAAGGTTGTCCCTTCAAACCATGTTCCCTCTTCTTCCCCATGCCTTCTTGGTATCTCTGGACCTCAAAGATACCTAGCTTTACATCCCCATTGATCCCCTTTTCAGGGATATTTATGTTTCTCCATTTCTTCCTTCCATTTCCAGCTCATGTTTTTCTCAGGTGCAGGATCCAGACCATTCCCATGCTGGTATCCCTCCTCCATCCAAGGCCATCTCACGGATCACCTTCTTTCAAACTCTTCTTCCTCTTTCTTCAGTCACAGCCAGGGATTTTCTCAGGGTTCTTAGGATTCATGGCTTCCACTATTCCTATACTGCCTCTAAACCATGTTTGATATGAGAAAACTAGTTTCTCAAGTCATTGTAACTTTAACACTGTTATCCAGTGGATTTCCAATTTTCCTTTCTTGTCTCCATCTCAAGATTCAGTGGTGGATTCATCAGCTTTCTCTCAACCCAGGACTTCCTTTCCAGCATCTAGTCCCATCTCAGGAACTTTTTTCAGATGCAGTAGACAGAGGTTGAAGGCTTCCTTTAGTTCCTTTAGTTCTCTTTAGCTCCAGGGTCTCTGGTCTCCCCATCAAAGGTAGGATCACATCAACATCAAGATGATGAGAGCTCTTCTTCTTCCAGGGCCTCTCAAACTTTCACAGACACTACCACAGTGATGTGGTATATAAACAAGCAAGGAGGGGGATACAGTCTTATCTTCTTTGCAAACTCAATCTTCAGGTTTGGGATCTAGCTATCCAGTATCAAATAACTTGTCAGGCTGTCTACATTTCTTCAGAGAAAAATATAGTAGCAGACACTTTGAGAAGGTCCAGTATACAGGCTCATGAATGGATCCTTCAAAGATGTGTCTCTAGACATTATCCATCAGTGGGGTATTCCACGGGTAGATCTTTTTGTCTACCCTCTGAAAATACAACTTCCTCTTATGTGTCAGTCTCCCAAGCCCTTTGGCTTGGAAGGTGTATGCCCTATACTTTCCTTAGAATGGGATGCTTCTCTATGCCTTCTCTCCCCTTCCCCTGATTCTGTGGGTCCTGCTCAAGATCAAGGAAAACTCCCCTAAAATCTTGATGGTGACTCCCTTTTGGCCCACATAGCATTTCTTCCTCCTCCTCCTTCACTTAGCCAGGGGCAATAATCACAAGTTAGCTCACCAGGTGGACCTTTTCACACAAGACAAGGGGTCTCTTTTATCCATCCTCACTTGTCCACTTTTCAACTGCGCTGTGGGTTTTGATATATTTTTAGCCACCTATTTTCTGAGGACATACTTAGGGTTCTGCAGGAGTCCAGGAAGCCAAATACCAAAAAATCATATTTGTCCAAATGGAAGAGATTTTCTGTCTGGTGTCTGTCTCATAACCGTGATCCCTTTTCAGTAGGGACCCCTCTGGTTCTCTCTCATTTGTGTGAATTGCTCCATGCCAGGTTGGTATATTATTCAGTTAATGCTCACCTATCAGCTAATTCTGCTTGTCTAGCCTTGACTCTAACTCTGGGTTTGATGTCAAACAATTTCTTAAAGGCACCCTTCATAACAGGTCTCCTGGGAAGCCTATTCTATGTTCCTGAGACCTCAGTTTTGTTCTTGAAAAAATGACTCGCCCATTTTGTGCCTGCAGCTTGATCTTCCTTGCACAACTTTACTTGGAAGACTTTTCTTTTGGCTCTTACTTCATCCAAGAGAGTATTTGAACTCCAACTCTTATGGTTGTTCCTAGTTTCTTAGTTAGTTTCTTAGGACAGGGTAACTCTTCACAATAATCCTCCTTTTATGCTCAAGGTGGTCAATGAGTTGACTCAATCAGTCTATTAACTTGGCCTCCTTTTTTTGCTTTCTCCATAGACTGCTAGTGAGAAGGTTTTTCACACCTTGGATTTACAAAACCATTCACAAATCTGAAAAAAAAGTTTTGTTTTCTTCCATCCCAGGTCATTGGATTTAGCAGTTTCTATGCAAACCATATCCTCCTGGAGCTCTAAGACCATTCCATTTTGTTAGTCCTTTAATGGTAAATGTCTTTCTACCTCTGTTAAGGTTCATTCTACCAGAGCTTTTGCTTGCACTGGTATCTTTTTCAAAGGACTGGACACCAAATCCATTACTGAGGCTGCTACTTGGACCTTTGTCCTTACCTTTACTAAATATTACAAGTTGGATGTTTCTAGAGCAAGAGCTGACTTTGCCAGAGCTATCCTGCATGGGTTTCTACAGGGCTCTTCTGTTCTTTCCCTCCTCCTAAGTTTTTTCTTGAGCTTTTGTACTCTCCTTTATGTAAAGGATACTGCAACAGTGATATAGAAAGACCTAGCACACTTGCCTAAAATCTTACCATAGCAGTAGGGGGTCATTATCTTCACTATTGCCGTATTCCCTCCCTCTTGCCCCTTCCTGGCCAAGGGATATTTTCTTTTCTTCTTCTACTGGATGCAAATGTTCCTCCTAGTGCCGAGGAACAATTTGTTCCTCCTGGGGGGGTTTCAGCTCTTGTGTATAGAATACTGTAACAATGATATCCATGGTTGCATGGGCCAGAAAGGAGTAACCACAATGATTTTGGGGGTTCTTTCTGATATTAATGGAATGGGTGGAAAGGCATACAGGAACATTACTGACCAAAGAAAAGCAAGACATCTGTTTTCAAGACCATCTTGCATATAGTCTTGGAACAGAATTTTGCCAGTTGATTGTTCAGATAGGAGGCAAAAAGGTCTACTTGAGAAACTCCCCACAAATGGATCAAATTTTGGAAGCCCCCCCCCAGATCTAATACCCATTCATGGGAGTCTGCTCTTGCCCTGCTCAGTTTGTCTGCCACATAATTTTGCACAAACATAGATTGTAGGATGTCTGTAGACATTGCTGTGAAGCTGCATACCAAGTTAACATGGCTAGTCTGTAAAGGGCATATGACATGGCTCCCCCTTGTTTAAAGTACCACATCACTGTGATATTGTATGTAACCACATGAAAAGGTCTCAGGGAGCAAAGATGGTTCAGAGAATTGAGTGTCTTGATCAAGGCAAGCATTTCCTTGATATTTATGTGCTTGCATCTGTCCTTGGTATCTCACGTCCCTGTACTTTTATCTCTCCTGGAACTGCTTCTCAAGCAAAGTGTGAAGTATCAGTGGTGACTGACTGCTTTTCAGCAGGGTAACCTTGATTTAATGACATCTGTTGTCTCCACCAAGTGATTTCTCTTCCGACAACCCCCAGAACTGGGATCTGAAAAGATAATGGGTGTCGATGCTGGGACCAGAGATTTCAGATACCACTGTATCTTTCTCATGTTGAGTTTTGCTAGGGATATTACAAGAATCATAGATGCCATGAGATCCGAAACCTAGAGGTATTCCCACACAGTGACTGAAGTCTAAGTGGAAGAACTTAGAAATAGATCTAAAGATCTACTTTTTCCTGTGGAAGAAAAGCTCTTTGAACTGAGGTGTCTAGCTAACATTCCAGGAATGCAATCCTGTGTGAAGGAGTCAAGAAAAACTTTTGAAGGTTGTTTTGGAATCCCAGCTTGTTCTGGGGCTCTCTCATCCAAGAGATATATTCCTGATATTTTGAAAAAGACTGAAAAGATAAGCAAGTGATCTAAATACAGGAAAATGTGTGTACCCTATAGCCTGTAATGAGATATAACTGGAGCTAGATACTTTGTGAACACTCTTAGCTCAGTGGATAGCCCAAAGGGTAAGGCAGAGAACTGATAATTGGATCCAGACACACAAAAGCTCAAGAAATGCCTAAAGTCTAGATAAACAGGATTATGATAAGCATCTTAAGTCTAATATTACCAGGAATTTTGAAAATGGAAGAGGAGGCAACATGTTATGAAGTGACATCATTTTGAATTTGGGCATTATCACAAACAGGCTACGGAAAGAAAGATCCAGAACTGGTCTTCAAATGCTTTCTTTATTTGTGAGTAAGAACATCCTTGAATAAAACTCCTTCCCCACCTGGGAAGGAGGATCTGGTTTTATCACTCCTTGGAACAGCTTGTGATGAACAACATGTATAAACAAAATAGTCCATTCTGCAGGATGAGGAATGACCCCCTAGAAAGGAGAAATTTCACCCCACTGCTATCTGTAACCCTGATGAATGATTTTCAGAGCCCATTTGTCTGAATGTATGTTGCCAAAGAAAAAAATGTAGATTCTGATTTTCTGGAAAAGAAAGAGAAAGAGGGCCAGGGTGGGAGGGGGTCTCAAGGTCTCTTTCATAGACATTTAGACTTATTGGAGAATATTTGATTTTGGAAGGTTTGAGAATTATTTTTGGAACCTCCTTGCCACTTCTTCAGCATCCTTTTACCTGAATTATTTTACCAACATTGAATAAGAAGGAAAGAAAATCCCTTGGGCAAGTTGAAAAAGGAGGGCTGAAAAATCTTAAAGATTCTCTGGATCAGTCTGCCCCTTTCACACTTTCTGACCAACTCTGCAGTAGAGGGGCAAAGCACTAAATCTCTATCAGAGGGAGAATTTAAAATCTCATTTTTTTCATCTGGAAGGTTCTGAGAATGCTGAAAAAACACAAAATAAACTACTAAAAAAAAAAAAAAAAACCGGCTTCAGAAAGCAACCAGTAGTTTTAAAGTGCATAAAGCACTTTTCATTTAATAAAATCAAACTTCTTCAGATGCAAACATTCAAGGTACAAGTTTCAGTTAAATAAAATACCAGGAAGTGCTTGAGCCTGTCAGCTCACATGCTGTGATGACATCAGCAACAATAGTTAACCCTTCCTGTTCTACACATATGAAAAAGTACTGTTTAAAACTAAAACAATGCTGGCAACCATGAACAATGAAGACTGAAGCTATGGTTTAAAAATAAAGTATGCTGATGGGTATACTTTAAACAACAAAAACAAATATATGAAATAATAAGGTAACCTATAAGGAATTACTATTACACTGCTGAAATTCTACACTACAAACTTTTTTTACTACAACATTTCTGGTTCATAGCTAATCACCTAGCCCAGAAAAATAACTCAGCTGGTAGTTTGAGAAATAAATTTTGGCACCATTAACAGTGACTAAAATTACCATGCAAGAAATTAACTTGACGTTGGGTACAACATTTTAACTAGCTATGATGACCATATTACTAAATCTATAGCATTCATACTATACTATGCCATTCACTTAATTCCACAATATAGCATTCATTATATAAAAAATTAAAAAAATACAGAATCTAACTATGACCTTTAAGGAGAATTAAAGCTGAATATCCTGGTATCACGTCTACTAACGTAAGTTACTATTAGAGATGAATATTATTCATGATATTAATATAAAATTAATATAAAAATAATTTTTGTGTTACATAGCTAGAAGGGAGATTCTGTCATCTAGTTAAACTTTTTAATTTAAGTAGACATCTAATCCAGCACATGTCATTAATACCTGTGTAATAGTATGCATTGAGGTGAATTTGCTAATAAAGTTAAAGTTCGTCAAGTCTTAGGGAGATGGGAACACCCCTAATGTCGTATTTGACATGGTCAATAATCTTAAACTTAAATTTATGGTTTGGAAATATTTCTATATGTTTAGCCAATGCATTCTTCATTTTCTTTTTATTGATGGTGTACTGGTATTCGTATGCTCGCTCCTGGAGCTTACGCTTAGTCTTGCCTATATAAAATACTGGGCAAGACTGGCACTTCGCTAAATATACTACTAATTTGGTATTACAATTGTATCTGTCTTTTAACCTAAAGACATAGTCGTTCACCTCAAATGTGCTTCCTACCTCAATGAATTTAAAAAAGTTGCAGGATTCACACTTAAACATCCCGGGAAACTTCACAAATTGCGGTCTACTAGATTCTAAGATGTTCTTGATGTTGCACCCTCTCTTATATTTAATTTTGGTTGAAGTACCTAAACTACTGAGTAAGGTAGGGTCACATCTAAGCCATTCCCAGTTTTTTCGAACCAAATTCTGTACAAGATGGCTATCACACATTATAGGCAGTAACTAGGCTCAATGTGAAATCATCTTCTGTAACTGTACTATACATATTAAAGTCTAACCCACACTTTTCTTTAGATATTGATGCTGGTAACCCTCCTGAACTCAAAATCAGGGTGTAAAAGTCTGACCTTCTCTTACTCTGGACCTCCTCCATAATTGAGTCTGTTAGATAACTGGGGTAGTTTTGAGCTAAAAACATGTTCCTTAATAATTCACATTCTAACTCAAAGTCTCTATCCAAAGTGATAATTCTAGCTGCCCTTACTAGTTGGCCCTTAACGACCAAACATTTTTGATGGTAAGGGTGGCAGCTGGAATAATGGAGAAATGAGTTGGAATAAGTACGTTTCCTGAAAATTCTAGACAAGTATCAGTTTCTCCCCTATCTTTTCTAAGATTAATATCTAAGTATGCTATTTCATCACTATTAAAAGTGTGAGTGAATTTCAGGAAGGATGTGGTATTATTAAAGTAATCCACTAATCTATTAGCTTATACAAAATCCCCTTTCAACATAATAAAAATGTCATCCAGGAACAGAGTATGAAACAAAATCAGGTTCTTGCATTCCTCCATATTGAATACAAAATAAATTTCCCAGAATGCCATTACTAGGTTTGCCAAATTGGCTCCACAAGGGGAACTCATGGCAACCCCAATTTTCTGCAAGTAAAAGTCATTCTCGAAACAAAATAGTTATTTGATAGAACAATGTCCAACTCAGATACAAGTGAAATTTCTGAATCAGGGACTCCTTTCTTCCTTAACATCTCCATAATCCATTTGATTCCTTCCAAGTGTGGGATAGATGTATAGAGGTCTTTTACATCTACTGTGAGAAAATTATAGTTCTCGCTGTATTCAAGTTCATTAATTTTCTTTACAAATGACCATGAGTCTTTACAAACTTGACTCTCACTTGTTAGGTATCTTTTCAGAATAGCATCCACTATTTTCACACATGGATAAGTGACTGAATCTCGGCATCCACTAAAGGTCTCATTGGTGGATTGGTTAGATTCTTATGGATCTTGGGTGTCCCAAATAATCTCGGGATTTTAGGGTAAGACATGGTCATGTAGTTAAAGACATTGGCTTCAATTATAGCTGTTATGAATAAATCGTTCAAATACATATTTATCCATCGATAAGCCATGTTTATTTCATTAAGGGAGGCTACTTGGTAAGCGCCTCCCCTGCTAAAATGTCCCTCATTCATTTCACATATTTGTGATGGTCCATAATAGTCAGGCCACCACCTTTATCTGGTTTGGAAACCCGTACTTTAAGTGATCTTAAATAGTTCATTTCATCCCACTCATATTTGTTGACATTCATCTTGAAAGTAGCATTCTTAGAGAATTTCTCCAAGTGCCTTAGGTCAAGCTCACATGCATGTTCGAATATTTGCAGGCTGGGCTGTAGTGGTGTGTTGAAAGTACTTGGTACACGTAAGGCACTTCTGGCATTTGAACTGCTATTGTCATTGTTACCAATAAAATATTCAGATTTAGTTTCCTGGTATAAGTTTTGATGTCGAGGATTGCTCTGGCTACATTAATATGTTGTGAGGGGACAAAAGTGTAACCCCTAGCAAATAATTTAACTAATTCGGGACTAATGTTGACTTCCAAATAGTTGAAAATTTGAAAGTCTCCTGTATTGTTTTAAATGATATTCAGATTCTCTTTAGGCTTGGGGTACGTACACTTCTAACGTTTCTTCCTGTTGACCATCCTGTTGTTCGTATAATTCACTCATTTGGGGCTAGCCCCCTGTTGCTGGGGATTCTGAAAATTTGCACCAGGTGTGGTGTTAACCTTACCCTTCTGCTGGCCCCTTCCATTTTGATTATTGATTCTCTCGCTTCTCCTTATGGAGAAAATTTTGGTGGTATCCTCCTGGCAGGGGGTCTGAGAGTTAATTTGTTGATCAAGGTTAAATCTTAAGTCGAGATCACCCACCCAAGAAGGGTCTTGCCTAGAGGCAGTGTTATTGTTGTTCAATGCCCCTGTTTGTGAAATCGGTGAACTTGGGGATGCCGTACCATTATCGTAGGCTAAGTGATCTCTCTGCAATTTTTTAACCTTAGTAGATTTCAATTTATTGAGGTACTGGTTGATGCTGGTAAAAGTTCTTGTATAATTATATTGATACTTGTTGAAATCTAAGTGCCCTTTAATTTTGTGATCTAAATCAGTCACTTCTTTTAAGATGGTTTCAACATCAGACTATCTGATGAAGGGGCAACACCTGAAAGTGCTTATAAAGCTTTTTACTTGTTTTTATGACAGTCTGTTTTAATCAATATTGGATTACTATACAGCCTGGTGGTTCCAGTTTTCTTTTTACTGTTTGCTGTATTTGGAGTGTTAGGTGGAACCTTTGGTGAACATTTTCTACTTTCTTTGTTTGGCAGTTTGTCTGTCATACATAGGTTCATAGGTTCATACTAGGCTATCTGCCCTGGGGCATTTATAAGCCTAGCTAGAGTATGTTTGGCTTTCTCCACCCATTTTAAATTAATTTTGCTATGCCCTTTTTCGAGGATAGTATATTGTGCCTCTGTCTAACAGTGACACAGAAGTGATACCCGGGGTAAACCTATGATCTCCCATCCACTCATCAAGATTCCTCTTGAAGAGAGTCAATGAGGGACTCTGCCTAAGCTGGACTGGGATTTTATTCCAGAGTGAAGGGAGCCTCTGGGTTATGAATCTGTCCCTTCAGCATGTCCTATTTATTTCAGTGCTGAGGTTCAAGTCTCTCGAGCATGTAGCTCGATGGGATTTGGATTTTTTGAGGTACAGCATGTCCCTTAATTCTGGGTTGGACATGGCTTTATACACCATGAGCAAAATATTTAGAGAAACAACCAAGCTTGTATGTTAACAAAGCTAGGTCCATTAAGCAGTTTCTACAGACAGATCATACATGTGTTAGCTTTATTCATAATGACAAAAATCTAGGAATGTTTAAATGTGGGTTTTGTACTAGATGCAGTTACATTTGGGAAGGTTCTTCCCCTATGCTGCCTCATACGGATAGAAGTATTAAAGTAAGGACACTGATTGTAACAGCACAGACATGGTGTAATATTGCTATGTGCTCCTGTTGTTACTCCTTTTAAATAGGAATGACAACAAGGAAGTAAATGCTAGAATAAAGGAACACTTAGATACTATAAAGAAAACAGACACAAATAATGCACTGCAGTGTAGTCCACGGGTAAACGTAATGCCATAGTAATACAGGCTAAACAATAAAATCAGGTACTTATAGGCAAAATGAAGCACAGCAAGCATATAAAATAAACCAAAGCAACTGCAAATAAGAACGATGGTCATGGAGAGATTAAGTATACTATGCATTACACCAACAATTTTCATAGCATAAAACAAGTGAAAAAACTGGCCAATTCTTTTAACAGATGAGACGATCGCTAAATTGGTGGGGACAAATCCAAGTTACTGTTATAAAAATTGTCAATCTATGAAAAAATTAATATGTATCCAGATAAGTTTAAACAAATAATTAAGGTGTGAGAAGGGACACATCCTTGTGGTAAGTGTAGGTACTGTGAGCATATAGATATGGATTCAGTTGAATTCATACACACAGATATGGGTAAGCAATACAGGTTTTGTGTGAGGGCTGACTGTAATACCAAACATATAGTCTATAAGGCAAGATGTGTTTGTTGTCAAAGATTCTATATAGGGAAAACGGATCACACCCTTAGGGAACGCATAAGAGAACACTTATATAGTGTAAAGAGTGGTAATAAAAATAATGCTATAGCTAAATATGTCCTGAACACAAGACTTGAACATAATTTCAAATTTAAGGTGACTGAAGTTATACAGGAAACAGCCAGATTGGGTAATGTGGAAAATAAGACTGAAGGGGCAGAACTGAGATGGATTTTAAGACTTAGGGCTGATAAGGGAGCTGGGCTTAATGAAGTAGTTTCTATTAAACCTATACTCAAAGCCTGAAGCTTACCCAGGTGATTTTTACTTGTGAGTTTAGGTACGCTTTAAATGTTGTGATGGAGCACTCAAATGTTTAAGCTTGTATAAGAAGCATGATATGCCTTTAAAGGCAGTTTGAATGATTATGTCACCAAAGAATGGGGGGACAAGATATTTTATTAGATGTTTTAATTTGCAATGTTTTATAAGTGGATACTGAATATATGCATGTTATTAAGGTCTGAAGAAGCCATGCTGATGTGGTGAAAGTGCTTACCTAAATAAAGTACAATTTGGTTTATTTTATATGCTCGCTGTGTTTTGTTTTGTCTATAAGTACCTGATTGTATTACAAATAATACACTGCTTAAGCATTCCACTGTATGCAAGTCTTTTAAAAATTTGTATTTTTCTGTCCTAGAGTTAGTTACAAAAGATTTGAGGGAAGGTAACTACAAGAATAAAATTCATGAGAGAGAAACTTTCTGGCAAGTTAATTGCAAGCAGACAAATAACCTGGTATTAATGAAAGCATTTGTATAAAATGCTTTTTAAAATAACATATACAATTGTCATTAATTAAATGTGTTTTACACATAGAATTGGAATGGTTAGTTGATTGGTCAAGTATTTAAGTGTTAATTTTTTTTACCAGTGTATTTAAATATGTTTTTACTGCACTCTTTATTCTGATAGTCTTTGGATGAAAGTGCTAAATTTCTGTGAATAAATACAAATTTTACATGTGGTGTTTCAGCTGCTTTCCAGTGAATTTTTTTTTTTTTTGTTATATTATTTGTAAAAACCTATAGTCATCAAGCAATTAACTTTCAAGGTGATGAACAGGATCCAAAAAAATGGTGTTACTAGGTAAAAAAACAAAAACTTTACAGACATTAAATATCATCAGATTTTACAAACCAAAATGCTAAATTGTCACTACCATAATCTAAAATATTTTTGTATAAAAACATTTAAAATTCTTTATAAACCCTTCTATTTAATGTTAAGCAACTAAAAAGTGTACATATGAACAAGAGTACAACATTTAAAAAAGTAACAACTCTCTTTTTAAACACACACAAAATTGTTCCAATTTAAAAAAAAAAATTGTTTTGGTATTTTAGAAGTGGTTCCATTGAATGAACACTGGAGCAGTGTGAAAATTTGATTGAGTATAAAGTTCTGATGTAGCAACAAACTTAATGCTTCCACTTTTCCTGGACTTAACCAATATATTTCTAAAACACTGGTTTAAAGCTCAGATCTGCTAAGTAATGGAAAAGTGAATGTGCACCTTTTTATTAGAAGTTTCTTCTCATGATTCTGAAGAAGGCAGTGTTAGAAGGACGAACGTGCTTAACCTCTTATAGTGGTGTTTTGCTTTTTGTATTAAACGTTATATATATTTATGGGGTAGTTCCATGTGTTTTTTTTTGGGGGGGGTTCTCTTGGTCCAGACACTACGTGAGCTTTTTTCTTTGAGTGGTTTAAAGTCAATTTCTGAAGCTGCATGGTCACCCACACTGATTTACATACGTGGCACAGAGGCTACAATGTCCTCTAATCCTTCCTGTTAGCATTGTAAAACAACTCTGCACCTCTGGATCACTGCCTGAGCAAAACAAAAATATTGCAGTATAAATAATGACAAAGTTGCTGTAGCTAATATTCTTATATAGTTTCCTTTACAAGCTCAGAGCTTTGCTGCATTTGTTACATGAAAAAGTCTCATGCAATGTGATCTATATTGTATTGTTATAAGTGACTAAACAAACATGCCAATAGACAGTTAAAAAAGGAGAATGCATGCGATGTTTAGGTCACAGGAGGAAGTCAGGTGCAACTATTTCTAAGAGCCACCACACAATCATATTAGCTTGTGGTCCAGCTTAGTGATTTAATACCACCTATGTATTTTAATAATGTAAGATAGCACAATCTTGTAGATCTGAAGAAACCAGTAGCTGACTTTAATATTCTGTGAGTGCTATGGAAATGCACCACACAGCATGTATGTGATGAAATATGTTTAATGCTGATGTTCATGGATTCCTCTTAATAAAGGCATACACTCAAGGGCTAGTCCTACTGTTTGTAAACCAAAGCATCTAATACCTGCAACTGAGGGCACAGATGCATCACGGTAATGAATAGCACTTACAAAAATCAGTGTCCCACTGATTAAACAAAATAGTCACTGCAAGTTTAACTTATCTAAATTGCAAAGGGATATTCAATCTCCACCCCAATCTCATTTCAACCCACCCTCATATCATCAACAATGTTAAAATGTAGCTCAGCCAATCAAACTCTACCTGGCATTTAGCCAATCTTTACTACAATTAAAGGAACCAAACCAATAAAAACATAGAATGTCAGACCAATCCCATGTCAAATTCTTATTCTAACTACTCTTAATAAATTATATAACCATATTCACTTAACACTCTACACTGTGTAGATTCTCATAACAAGCTATACTAATCATTCATTAAACCAAAGCCTGCTGTCTCTTCCATTAGTTCACAAATAAAACATTACAATACCCTGTGGACATACTGATTATACCCCTTTTCCTGTATGAATTAACATCATGACACATCCGAGAAATACACTCCTATCCATCTAAATCCTTTCTAGCAGACTCAATCACCAGTCCAAACTATAATCACCTTATTAATCCATCTATAAACTTGATTTATGCATTTATGTTGCATTGTGCTTTCTCCTGTGTACAGGATTCTTAATTTTACAGCTTATCTGCACTGTACCCAGAGGCAGATATAGAATGTTACAAAAAGGATGTGCACTTGGACTGACTAACCAAGATTGTTTTTGTCAGGGGAAACCTCAGCATGCCTAACAACAGGCATTCACTCTTAAGAAGTATAACTGCTCCCTCTCCAAAGCCAATCAGTATAACTTTTTTATTCTTTAGGAATGACAGTATGAAGAAAGTATGATTATAAAATGGATTTTCTTTTATTAGATCGGTACGATTTATGTATTTTGTATGGGAAAAGCTCATAAAATTTATGAATGTAACATTTCTTGAGCTAATAATGGCTTAAAGAAAGCAGTTAAAATGTAATTTTGTACTGAAGTTATTTTATGTTTTTTTTCATTGCATTTCTGCTTTTGCATATTTACTTTATCCTTGTAAACATATTTTAAGGAGAAAATCCTTTGTAGTTTAATGTATTAATTTGTTAGCCAGGTAGATGAACAAGTCGTCTTGCAACAAAGGGAAGGTTAAAAGCACTATATATGAACAGTTTTAGTCAATTAACCAGCATCTGGCAATGAAACTGTAGGAACAAAAGAAATCACACAGAGACATAGGGAGAATATACAAATTCCACACACAAAGCGATTGCAGATTAGGATAAAATCCCAGACCCTGACTGTGACAGGCAGAGGTCTTAATCACTGGTGTTAATGTTAAAATTAAATTTAATTGCCGACAGGGATGTTCATCCAACCAAGTGCTTTCCTGCAGCCTAAATAACATCAGGCAACAACATGCTACAAAGCTCTAAACAATTTGCTTGATTTTTTTTAAAACTAATTTAATCTCTCACTGAAAGATAACAAGGTAAACAATTAATTGTTTGCAGACAAACAATGTCAATTGTGTGCATGCTTTCACATATTGGAAGGAAAATCTGTAGCATTCTTTGAAGAGAACTTTGGATGTAGGCCAGGGAAACAAAGCAGGTAGTCATTAAGCTGCTCCATGTTCAAATCACCATAGGCAAAATCCAAAATCACTTCCTTGCCAGTTATAGGTCTCCCTCTATGACCCAAGAAACCCATAGCATAGAATCGGTAACCATCCAACACCATATTCATGGGTGACTTTAATTATTCCACTATTAACTGGGAGCCCTATATGACACTAGATGTACAGGCAAAGAAATTCCTGGATTATGGAAACACAAACTCCCTGAACCAGGTAGTCAATATACTAACCGGGGGTGCAGCCATACTGGATCTGGTCCTCACTAACATGAGGGAGTGCTGAACACCCCCAATGGTCTCCTATGAAATAAAAATAAAACATGGACCACCCCCAACTAAACCTGGAATATTCAAGAACTACTCTAAGGCTAACCTCCTGCTATTAAGTTTGTTTGTGTCTTTCGGCTTTTCCCGGTTAGGGGTCGCCACAGTGGAACTCCGGTCCGCTAATGATTGGCAGTTAATTTTTACATACCGGCTTGACAAGCCTGACGCACAACCTTCAACGAAGGTACGCCCATTCACACATGTCTCCACGCAGAAGACGCTCTAGCTGAGAATCGAACCGGACAGCGTCTTACTGTGAGGTGACAATGCTACTGCAGCACCACCACCGCGGGTTAACCTCCTGCTATTAAGTGAACCTGACAAATTTTCAAGCCTCCATAAACCCTAAGAACACTGCTTCACAGAAACCCTGTACAAACATGTTAATAGCTGTATAGAGGCAGCTATACCCACCAGGAAAAGAGCACAGCAAACTCAAAAAACAAGCCTCCCTGGTTAAATCACAAAATCAATAGGCTGTATAACAGAAGGAAGAAAATCATGGCAAAAATTAGGAGGTGCAGTACCCATGAGGTTAAAAGCACTTTCAAACTAAACAAACATCTCAGAGGACAAATAAAGTATACCCAATTCAAATTTGAGGTGAATTTGGCCTCCCAGGCCAAGGACAATCACAAGGCATTCTTCAGCTATGTCCTCAATGTCAAAGGCATGACACAATTGTGTGCAGAGCTCATTGTAAATGGAGCCACCTATACTGAGGTAGAAGATATAGCAAACCTACTGGCTGATAAATTCAGCTCCAACTTTACCTCTCTCTCCCCCTTAAAATTCCCTCAGGAAATAACATCAAATATAACTCTCCCTGCTATTATCAGGGAACAGGTCCTTAATGCTCTCTCTAAGGCCAAGAACACTGCATCAATGGGCCAGGACACTATCCCAAGATGCCTTCCAAATAGCATGAAACATGGGCTATCAGGGCCTCTGGAATTGTTATTTAACTACAGCCTCCAAACAGGCTTCGTGCCTCATGAATGGAGAAAAGCAACAGTCATCCCTCTGCACAAAGGTGGGCCATCTACAGACCCTGGAAACTACAAACCCATAAGTCTTATATGCAAAGCCATGGAAAGAATTATCATGGAAATGATCAATAGTGATATAGTAAATCTCAAAACACTAGACATAACCCAGTTTGTTTTTTATCAAAGGCAGATCATGCCTGCTCAACTTGGTGGACTTTTTTGAGAAGGTCAACAAAGCAATGGATGAGGGCAAAATGGTTCACACTGTCTACCTTGACCTGGCCAAGGCATTTGACACAATACCCCATGCGGACCTTGTTGCCAAGCTCAAGAGGTTAGATACAAATTTGTATGTCACCTGGTGGATAGCCAACTGGCTCACAGACTGGACTCAGGAAGTTATAATTGGGAAGTCTACCTCTACAAAGAGGCCAGTCACAAGTGGAGTCCCTCAGGTATCAGTCCTTGGGTTACTCCTTCTTGGCATTTACTCCTCTGAAGTCAAGGCCAATGTCAGTATTCTCTGGCTGACAATTTCCAGATGATTGCAAATTAGGAGCCGTCATTGAATCCCACACTGACACAAATATTCTCCAGGAGGGGCTGACACAAACAACTGGTGTCAGAACCATGGACTAAAACTAAATACCAAGAAATGCATAATAGTATCCTTCAGGAAGCCAACCACCCCTGGTAACTATCAAATTGACAACACACCCCTTAGAGGTGACCTAGTAGTCAGTGACTTAGACTTTGACCATCATGTATCTATAGTAGAGAGGAAATATTTCTATGTTGCGCAACTTATAAAGAAAAATGTATAGTATCCAAGTCCAAGGAAGCCATTGTTCCAGTGTATTCACATTCAGCAGACCTATCATTGAGTGCAATGCCCCCTCTGGTATGTACCTAACTAGGTATATCCAACAACTGGAATGTTAACAGAGGTGCCTCACTAAAAAATACAGGCTTAAGTAAAATGTCCTATGTAGACCACCTCAAGGCTCTGTCCCCTGTATTCTGTCTCCTACAGGCTGTTGAGTAGAGATCTATGCCCCACATACAGGGCATTATCAGACCCCACTTTGATGGATTTCCTGCATATCCACAAAGCAAACAGCACCAGAATTACCCATTCTAAAGACTTAACCCTTGCCTGTGATATAACTAGGACCTGCTGGAGAGACGGGTATGTCTCCCAGAGACTACCCCATCTATGTGAAGCAGAGTTCCTCCCTAACCCAATTCAACTGTAACCTGGACAATTGGATAGGGAACAGGAAATTCATCCCTGATCTGGCACCTGTGTCTCTAATGGACACAGTCAGCTTGTAAATGTTTCATCTCCCAAGCCCCTGCTTACACTTATCAAGGGTATCAGAACTTGTCAGAGATTTGGGTGCATGGCTAGGCTTAAAAAGGCACTTGTGGTCATTAACCTAGTAAACACATATGAACCTATTCATTATATCGGTTGCCTTAAAAACCCATGGCCATAGCTCTGTGCCTAAATTAAAAACCCATGGCCATAACTTTGAGCCTAAATTCTCCCACAGTGGGAGGTGGCTCCCTTTCTGCCAATGTCAGCAGCTCCTAATCTGTTAACTGAACCAAATATACTGTTACTGCATCTGGATTCACCCCCACATAGGCAATGCAAGCTTACAACAATGCAGCTAATAAGTCAGTAAGTCACTTGGTCCCACCTACTTCTGCCACACATCACTACCTTATGGCATGTGCTATTTACTACCTAACATAAACAAGGTTTTATAGTTGCCCCATAAATTCGGGTCATATGGCTATTTATGACACTGCTTCCTCTGTGGTGTACCTAAAGTAACCACTAGGAATATTTTCCAGGAAAAATGCTACTCATGCCCTCTGAACACACCATCTTGCATCTTCAAAGACTGAGCCATTGATCATTTACCCACTTCCCTTTCACAGTTTTGTAGAATGTCACTCGTGTTAATTGTATAATGATGCTCTATAAATTTCTACCACCCTCCATTCCCCAACCATCTTAGTGCAGAACATATAAGTTGTTGGTTAAATAGGTTTTGGAGACAGCTAGTGGGTAGTGAAATAGAATAATTAGGTGGACCATACCTTTCTTACTATATATCCAAATCTAGGGTTTAATATTTTAATAAACTTTATTAGGAAAACACATCACACAATAAATAAAAAATATAGCCCAAATGTAAAACACATTAATTAACCTGTACATTTACAAAGCAGAATCCACCCCCTAATAAAAAAAAAAACAAGCAGCAATCCCCCTCCCTGTTAGAGTATGGTCTTTGCAACCTTTGGAGGAGAGTCACATGCATTGCATATGCATATCGGCATATAGATTTCTAATTATATTTTTCTAGACTTTTAAAAGAGGTGCAAGTGCCATTAGGGAAATTAGGAAATTACCAAAAAAAAAAAAAATCCAGAAAACTTGTTTCCTACCTTTCCTGTAACTAGTGTATACAGATTTGTTGCATCCAGGACTGTATGTAAACTTCTGAGCCCCCCCCCCCCCCAAGCCTTTCTGTGTTGGAGGGAAGCCTTCTAGCTTATCAGTGCGAGTGGTAAGCACTAGGTAACCTGTCTACCACATAAGGAGTGGTTCTGGCTCAGAAATTGTAGTTACTGGCCTCTTGGGCAATCTCTTCCATCTCTCTCAACTTTCTGATTTGAAAGCCTGCATTTAAACTTGTTTCTGTCCTGTAACTCATCTAGTGCAGATACAGATTCTTAGTTTTAGCACTTAAATTTGCTTATTCGTGCTCAGCACTTGTTCAGAACTTGTAAGCACTGAATAAGCTACTAATTACTATAGCACTCAATCTTCCTCATTATCTAGAGGAAAACAGTTTTTGTACTTATTTTCCTCACTTGCTTAGAGAAAAACAGCTCTTGCACTCACTTTCCTCACTTATCTAGTGGAAAATAGTTTTTTATTCAGGCATGTCCAAGGGTCAGCTCCCAGTGTTCTCTCCTGTCTATCTGATGAATCTGGGCAACTTGGGGCAATGTAGAAATTGCCTCATGTACACAGACAACCCTCTCCTCCTACCACCCAACACTACAACCTGTGAGAGATGCACTTATCTAGCCAAACTGGAGGTAAAGCTCTCTCCATCTAAGACTGAACTTGACAGTCATGAGGAGAAGGTAAACATTTGCACCACACCACACTCATCACATAGTCTCACTAATTCTACACCACCAAAATCCACACATAGTAATACAAAAACATTCGCGGAGGCTCTCAATAATAATCTGTCTAAGCAACAGAGACCTCCAAAGCAGAAATGCAAGCAACCTCCATCCCCCAACACAACCCAAATGATGCACAGACCACAGGCTCAGTGTGCCACTCAACCACAGTCAATAAGGCAAAACAACGTACCCAGCACACTAGTCATAGGTGACTCTGTAGTCAGGCACACTGATGTCCCACTCACCAGGCTAAAGAAGGAAAAGGTTACTGTCAGCTGCCTGTCGGGTGCCAGGATCTGCCACATAACCCACGCACTTGGGTCACTCCACAAGTACGAATATGACTCTGTCATTGACCATGTTGGTGTGAATGTTCTGAGATGTACCTCACTGGACTACATGAAAAGAGACATGGAAGAGCTCTCCGATCTTGCAGCCCCAGCAGGTATGACCCTAGCCCTGAGTAGCATTCTGCCATCACCCAGAATGATACTGCAGTACAAGGTCAAAATGATGGACTTCAACAATTGGCTAAGCTTCTGGTGTCTTTCTAAGGGGATCCAGTATCTGTCTGCTTGGGATGACATGGTCGACAGACCATGATGCTTTGCCACAGATGGCCTGCAACTGTCGCCCCTAGGATTCCGGATACTGGCTAAGGCTCTTGCTGCCCCTATAGTGCCGTTTTTAGGCACGGTTCAAATAACAAATTCACCACTATAACAGGAACAGGCAAGAAAAAACTGGGGGTAATGCTACTCAATGCTAGCAGTCTAAATCTCAAAATGCACTCCTCGAGGCACTCCTTAAAATGGAGAACATCAATATCTGTGCAGTCACTGAGACCTTGTTCAAGGCTCCAGAGAGTACCCCTGTACTACCAGGCTACAACTCATACCACACTTTTCGGCCATGTAACCTGGACCGAAACACCAAAGGTGGAGGTGTGTCCATATTCATTAAGGATATCCACACCTCCAGGCTAGTTTCTCAGCATAATGCATCTGAGGTTATCCAAGTGCAACTAACTCTGGGCAAAACTGTAATCCAAATTGTAGCTTGCTACAGATCCCCCACCATGCCCCAGGACCCACTCCTCTTTTCTTGATGTACTGGAAAATATTAGGGTTCAACCAAACACCCTAATAATGGGTGACTTAAACTACCCCACCATTAACTGGGAAAACTACTCGTGTACCAACTCCTTAGCTCAACACTTTCTGAAATTCATAAACTCCAATGCCCTGGATCAACTTATCCACACCCCCACCAGGGGCAACAATATCCTAGACCAAGTCATTACCAACATGAGTGACCGGTGTTCCACACCTGAAGTCAACTCCTCGTTGGTCCGATCCAACCATAAGCTAATCACCACATCCCGCCCCCACCCCTCATTAAGGAAACCACAGTAAAACATTTCTCAAAGCCAACTTCATGTTTCTTAAGACAGAAGTGGTGAACTTCATGACACCCATGCAGATGGACAATACAGTTACAACTGCTGAATCCTGCACAAATGCAAACTATAAGCACTTACACGAGTGCATGGATCGTGCTATCCCAAACAGAGCCAAGATGCTATCCTCCAAAAAAGGAAGCCAATCTGGTGGCCCCCTGCCATAAACAAACTGTACAACAGAAGGAAGAAACTGTTGCAAAAGAGAGTAGAATCCCATGAGTGGAGGAGCTCCCTGATCAGCCTCAGTAAGAAGCTGAAATCCCTTATAAGATCCTCCAAAGCTAGCTACGAAAACAAAATCACCACTAATTCTAAGGACAACCACAAAGCATTCTATAGCTATGTGAAGAATCTTGATTGCAACACCCAGATCTGCTCTGAGTTACAGCACAATAGCATGAAAATTACAGAACCAGCTGATATTGCCAACATCCTGGCAGATAGGTTCAGTGCTAACGTTACCCCCCCCACACCCCCTAAAGGGCCCATATCTATACAGGAAGAATTCAGAGTCTCTGTAATCACAACTACGCAGGTAAAAGCTGCACTCTCTAAAGCCAAAAACACAGCATCCAAGGGACCGGACATCATCCCAGGCTCCGTTTTACATGAACTCCAGAATGAACTGGCTCCCCACTTAAGCACCATGTTCAATAATAGCCTCCCATCAGGCTTTGTGCCCACTGAATGGTGCACAGCAACAGTTATCCCACTCCACAGAGGGAGAGCCACCACTGATCCCGGGAACCATCAACGTATTAGCCTGACGAGCCTGGTCTGCAAGGCCATGGAATGTATCATCATGGAAATCATAAACAAAGACATTGATAACCTCCAAACTCTGAATCCCACCCAGTTCAGGTTTGTGAAATGCAGAACATGCCTCCTGAACCTGGTTGATGTCTTTGAGGCAGTCACCAAAGCCGTAGATGATGGTAAGGTGGTTCACACAGTCTATCTTGACTTTGCCAAGGCTTTCGACACCATTCCCCATTCTGGAATTATAGCTAAACTCACTAAACTAGGTATAAATCCCTACATCACCTGATGGGTTGCCAACTGGCTCACTGACAGAACCCACACTGTAAAAGTTGCAGACTCCTAATCTGACCTCAAAGCAGTGACAAGTGGAGTACTACAGGGTTCCGTCCTGGGAACTCTCCTGTTTGGTATCTACTTCTCTGAAGTACAGGCTAACACAGAAGGCCTCTGGCTAATGAAGTCTGCAGATGACTGCAAACTAGTCGCCATAGTCAAGTCCCCAAATGATGTGGACATCCTACAGAAGGGGCCTTGCTGAGACAGATGCCTGGTGTCAGAGCCATGGCCTCAAGCTCAATGCCAAAAGGTGCAGTGTCATCCCCTTTGGGAAAAACTCTGTACCCATGAACTACCACATAGGCAGCAATCTACTTAACACCAAATGTGTGATAAGAGACCTTGGGACCCTGGTGGACAGTAGTCTCTCCTTTGATAGTCACATCGCCACAGTAGTCAGGAAGTCCTTCTACATGGCACACCTCATCATAAAAGGGTTCTCATCCAGGAAAAAAGAGGTCATTGTTCCCCTCTACTCGACACTCATTAGACCCATTATAGAGTACAATACCCCTTTTGGAATGTACCTCACAAGATATCTGCAGCAGCTGGAAAGGCCACAGAAGTACCTCACAAAGAGGATTACTGGCCTCAAACAAATGCCCTACACTGACTGCCTCAAAAAACTCCAGCTTTACTCCGTAGCAATGGTGTATCGCCTACTCCGAGGTGATCTCTGCCTAACATATAAAGCCATGTCAAACCCAGAACTGTTGGACATGCTACACCTAAAGAAATTCCAATCCCTCCGAGATACACACTCTAGGGACCTACACATTGTCACCACAATAAACAGGACATGCTGGAGGGATAGATTCCTGTCCCAGATACTTCCCATACCCTGAAACAGGCCACCCATCTATGTCAAGCAAAGTTCTTCATTAGCACTCTTCAAGAAAAATCTTGATGAGTGGATGGAAAACAGGAAATGCATCCTGGGGATCACTTCTGTGTCTCTGCTCGACAGTTGCACAGGAAAATAACTTTCTTGGGTGGAGTAAGCCAGGGAATCCTGTTGGCTAGGCTTACATAGACCCTTGGGCCGATAGCCTAGTACATACCTATGAACAGAAAGTAACACTGCATAACAACAACTATGAAATAATATATAAAGCAACAATTTTGAGAGAAATGCACATTTTACAATTTAACATCATTATATTTTAGGTTTATATCATGGTGGAAAAGCTGTGGGGTAATGAGAGTCAGGGGAAGGAGGAAAGGTGGAGATAAAATAGGTATTAGTAGTTGAGTGTGCAAGTCCAGAGCTTGAGAGGGACTTGTACGACGTGGCCTGGTTATGTACCTGGTATAGCTTGCTTTGGTGTGGAAGAATTTTTTAAGTTCAGCTCTGAAGATGGGGAAGGGGGATTGTAGTTTCTTATGATGGGAGTATTCACATATTTTAGGGCAAGGATGGAAACAGAGTGATTGGCATAGTATACTTTGGTCTGTGGAGGTGTTCAGGAGAATTGTATGAGGTTTTAGTGTGTGTTTAGTGTAAAGTTTTGCAGCTATTGGTGTAAATGAGTAGGCTAGAGAAATCTGAAGAGGAAAGAGCAAGTAGTAGGTTTACTCTGGGGTGCCCTAAGAGCAACCAGTTGACATTTTATGAAGATGATGCAGTTGTGTTCATGAGAGGTTGAGTTAGTAATGAAGTGACAGAAAACATAGTAGCGTGGATGAGTTCTTTTAGTATTTGTGACTTTTACGAGAAGTCCATATTTAAGATGGACCAGAAAGACTCCTTTGCCTATAATTGCTCTGCATACCTCTCAGTGCAAGACATTTGGATAAAGCCAGAAATAATGGGGGGACAAAGGCCCAAAAATAACAACAGATTTTAAATACTGGTCCTATATCCTTAGAACGTTGTTAGAATAACAGCTGTTGCATTATTATGCATTTTCTGAATGATATGAAGTCTGAAACTGAAATGTCTGTCATTATTATTTAGTGACGTCAGTCCTCAATGATTTACCAGAAAACTGCAAATTTTATGAGGAACAGACCAAAAAATATGAGGCGAAAATCTGGACAATTGACAGGTATGCTTCTCTGCCTGGTTTGAATAGGTAGGGTGCACTTTTCCTGGCCCAGATATAAAGTGAGTTAATTTTGCCATTGATTTCTCATTATCAGAATGGAATGCTAATTACTGGTCTTGCCTCAAACCAAGGTATCTACCACTGTACCACAAAGGTTGGTGATACAGAGCAACTTTAAGGTTTTAAGTGGTGCAAAATAACATTCATTTAGTTTTTTTGTAGTGTTAAGTATTAGTTTGTAGCTAATGAGACAGTAATTACACGAGCAAAGGTCTTTCTAGAGTTGTGTTTTAACTGTAGAGTGGTTGTGGATGGACCTAAGAATTACCATGCCATTAGTGTATCTGATGAATTGTAGAACAGGAAGTTCACAAGGTAGTTATTAATTAAAATAATAGAAAAGCATTCCTCTTAATCATGCCACTTTAAAAGAATATTTTATCACTGAGGGGAAAAGAAACATTTTAATTTTGCACAGAATAAACCATTACACAACTGAATAAGTGAATCACTTAAATGTACGCAAAACAAAACATTTTACTTGACCCATTTTATGCATAAATAATTCAGCCAAAATACTGAAATCAGATGCTTAAATTAATGCAGAAAATTAGACATAGACATGAGGTAGAAAAAAAATCACACAGCAACATAAAGCATCAGTGATAACATATGCAGAGTTCTTAAGCTGCTAGGGCATCACAGTCCAAAAGGTTCATAGGTAGGTACTAGGCTATTGGCCCTAGGGCCTATATAAGCCTAGCCAAAAAATGTACTCTGGCTTTCGCCACCCAAGAAAATTATTTTCCTGTGCAGAGCCACAGAAGTAATCCCTGGGGTAAATTTCCCATTTCCCATCCAATCATCAAGATTTTTCTTGAAGAGTGCTAATGAGGAGCTCTGTTTGACATAGGTAGTCTGTTCCAGAGTATGGGAAGTCTCTGGGACAGGAATCTATCCCTCCAGCATGTTCCGTTTATTCTGGTGACAAGGTTTAGGTCTCTAGAGCTTGTAGCTCGGAGGGATTGGGATTTCTTTAAGTGGAGCATGTCCAACAGCTCTGGGTTTGAAATAGCCTTGTATGTTAGGCAGAGATTGCCCCTGAGTAGGCAATATGCGATGGAGTAAAGCTGTAGTTTTTTGAGATGGTCTGCGTAGGGCATCTGTTTGAGGCCAGTAATCCTCTTTGTGAGGTATTTCTGTGGTCTATCCAGTTGTTGTAGATGTTTTGTGAGGTACATACCAAAAGGGGCGTTGTACTCTATAATGGGTCTAATGAGTGATGAGTAGAGGGGAACAATGACCTCTTTTTTTCTGGATGAGAATCCTTTTGTGATGAGATGAGCCACGTAGAAGGATTTCCTGACCACTGTGGTGATGTGATTATCAAAGGAGAGACTACTGTCCACCTGTGTCCCAAGGTCTCATCAGATTTTTGGCATTAAGTAGACTACCAGCTATGTGGTAGTTAATGGGTACAGAGTTTTTACCAAAGGGAATGACAATACACTTTTTGGCATTGAGCTTCAGGCCATGGCTTTGACACCAGGTATCTGTCTCAGTGAGGCCCTTTTGTAGTTTGTCCACATTGTTAGGAGTTTCGATTATGGCTCCTAGTTTGTAGTCATCTGCAAACTTTGTTAGCCAAAGACCTTCTGTGTTAGCCTGACTTCAGAGAAGTAGATACCAAAAAGGACAGGACCCAGGACTGAACCCTGTGGTACTCCACTTGTCACTGGTCTGAAGTCTGATTTGGTATCCGCTACTTTCACAGTGTGGATTCTGTCTGTGAGCCAGTTGGCAACCCAGTTTAGTGAGCTTATCTATAATTCCAGAGTGGGGGATGGTGTTGAAAGCCTTGGCAAGATCTAGATAAGCTGTGTGAACCATTTTACCCTCATCTATGGCTTTGGTGACTGCTTCAAAGAAGTCAATCAGGTTTAGGAGACATGATCTGCCTTTTACAAATCCAAACTGAGTAGGGTCCAGAGTTGGAAGATTACCAATGTCTTTGTTTAGGAGTTCCACGATGATACATTCCATGGCCTTGCAGACCAGGCTCGTCAAGCTAATGGGGCGGTAGTTCCCGGGGTCCGTTGTGGCTCCCCCTTTGTGGAGTGGGATAATCATTGCGGTGCGCCATTCAGTGGGTACAAAGCCTGAGGTGAAGCTATGACTGAACATGGTACTTAGGTAGGGTGCCAGTTCATTCTGTAGTTCGTTTAGAATGCAGCCTGGGATACTGTCAGGTCCCATGGATGCTGTGCTCTTGGCTTTAGAGAGTGTTTTTTTTACCTGTGCAGCCATGATTATAGGAACTTTGCATTCTTCCGGTATAGAGATGGGCCCTCTAGAGGGTGAGAGGGAGGTAAAGTTAGTACTGAACCTATCTGCTAGGATGTTGGCAATATCAGTTGGTTCTGTATATTTAGTGTCATTGTGCTGTAACTCAGAGCAGATCTGAGTGTTCCCATTGAGATTCTTGACATAGCTATAGAATGCTTTGTGGTTGTCTTTAGAGTCAGTGGCAATTTTGTTTTCATAACTAGCTTTGGAGGATTTTATGAGGGATCTCAGCTTCTTACCGAGGTTGACCAGGGAGTTGCTCCAGTCATGGGATTTTACTCTTTTTTTGCAACAGTTTCTTTCTTCTGTTGTAGAGTTTGTTTATGGCAGAGGACCACCAGATTGGCTTCCTTTTTTGGAGGATAACATCTTGGTTCTATTAGGGGTTCTATTAGGGATAGCATGATCCATGCACTCATGTAACTGCTTATAAAGTGCATTTGTGTAGGATTCAGCAGTCATACCTCTATTGTCCATCTGCATGGGTGTCATGAAGTTTGCCACTTCTGTCTTAAAAAGTGTGAAGTTGGCTTTGGAAAAGGTTTTTACTATGGTTTCCCTAATTGGTGGTGGGGTGCAATGTGGATGTCTAGGCTGATTAGCTTGTGGTTGGATATGACCAACGAGGAATTGACCTCTGGTGTGGAACACCGGTTTCCCATGTCGGTAATGACCAGGTCTAGGATATTGCTGCCCCTGGTGGGGGTGTGAATAAATTGATCCAAGGCACTGGAATTTATGAATTCTAGAAAACTTTGAGCAAAAGAGTTGGTACATGAGTAGTTTTCCCAGTTAATGGAGGGGTAGTTGAAAATCACCCATTATTAGGGTGTTGGGTTGTACCCTAATACTTTCCAGTGTATCAAGAAATAAGGAGTGGGAATCCTGGGGCATGGTGGGGGGTCTGTAGCAAGCTACAATTTGGATTGCGGTCTTGCCCAGAGTTAGTTGCACTTGGATAATCTCAGATGCATTATGCTGTGCAACTAGCCTGGAGGTGTGGATATCCTTAATGAATATGGACACGCCTCCGCCTTTAGTGCTTCATTCTGGGTTAGGTGACCGAAAGGTGTGGTATGAATTGTAGCCTGGTAATGCAGGGGTGCTCTCTGGAGCTTTGAACCAGGTCTCTGTGACTGCACAGATGTCAATGTTCCCCATTTTAAGGAGTGCCTCGAGTGAGTGCATTTTGAGGTTTAGACTTCTAGACTTGAGTAGCATTACCCTCATATTTTGCTTGCTTGTACCTGTTATGGTGGTGAATTTGTCATTTGAACCTTGCCTAAAAAAGGCACTATAGGGGTGGCAAGAGCCTTAGCCAGTATCTGGAATCCTAAGGGCAACCGATGCAGGCCATCTCTGGCAAAGCATCGTGGTCTGTTGATCATGTCATCCCAGGTAGATAAATACTGGATCCCCTTAGAATGACACCAGAAGCTTAGCCAATTGTTGAAGTCAATTATTTTCTCCTTGTACTGTGGTATCATTCTGGGTGATGGCAGGATGCTACTCAGGGTTAGGGTCATACCTGCCTGAGATACAAGATCGGATTGCTCCTCCATGTCTCTTTTCATGTAGTCCAGGGATGTACATCTCAGGTCATTCACACCAACATGGACAATGACAGTGTCATAGTTGTACTTATTGCGGAGTGACCTGATGACCCAATGATAATAAGTTCCTTTTTTAAGAAACTCCTCCTGCAGCAGCAAACCAGGTTTATTCAATTTTGTAATAGTGACAGTCAAGTAATCTTCAAAGTGAATGACAGTACTTTGAATGTTTACATACTACAAGAGCATTTCAGTCTCCCCATCCCAGCACACGGCTGAAAAATTCATATGTCAGGGAATACAAATGACAGGAAGATCAACCATGAAGCCCTTAAACTTTCTCGAGTAAATGTATTCATTTGGCATAGCAAAAGCATCATCATCTATCTGGAGGAATGCATGCTCATCTTATTAAACTGACAAATTCTACTTAAATCATACAATATTTTAATTTTGAGCTTCTGAATATAGTTCAGGGCATAATTGCATATTTTTCAGAGGATTGGTTATACACAAAGGACTCATTTGTCAAAGGCTGCAATACTGGCCTCTCCCCCCCCCCCACACCCTTTTCCAGCAACTATTCCTCTAAATTTGATGGTTTTGTGTGATGAAATCGATACAGCTTCACTTTCCTTGAGGACCCCTTCTCCTGGCACAGTTTTTTACAGCTATTTTCTGCAACAGTGGCAAAAACAGCATCTGTCTATCTTACCGAATGTTTATAATACCAACATAAACATCATTCATATTACTTTCAAAATATTTAAACACAGTTAGCTTGCTATGAATAAATGCCTTAACCACAGAATTTGACTTACAAGTGAAGATGAAAAATGTATCAGACTTTCTAAACCTATTGTTTAAAAATCTGTCCCAGATTTAAACAACACTATAACATGGCTTGGCATGGAAAGATGCATCAGTTTATATTTCTTTTAAAAAGTAATTGTTCACTCAGTTGATGATTTTCTACAAAGATCACCTTACACCACCCTTAAGAGGCTTCTTTTTATCCTAATTCTATCTGTGATACAATTTTGGAAGACAGCTTAGAAGGCTTTGTCCCATACTTTATTTACCTTTCTCTCTTCTGGCTCTCCAAATATACTTGACTATCACAGACCAACAAAAGAAGCATGTGTGCCTGTTCATAAATAAATAATCTTTCAGCTCATGGTATTTTATTCTAATATTATAATTAGACAGTTACTTCCCAATGTCTGTAATCTTCTGACTTTCCATAACCAAGAGTTGTTTAATTTCATGATGCTTTGTACAATGTAATAAATGTAAAAAACATTCAGTAACTTTGCATTGCCTGCCTAGATTTGAAGGCTTCAAGTAACTCTGCTGGGACAGCTTAAACTCATTTACTTGCTTGAATTTATTTTTCATGCAATGCTTGAAGAAAGAACCAAGTTCTATATTCTTTTCTATACTATATACTGTTAGGTCATTAAACATGTAAGTAGCAAACTAAATAGTTGAAAAAAATCATGGAGATATTTTTTCCATTGATGTATTCAAAGATATTGCATTGCAAGACAAATGCTTCCCACCCTCGATGCACTTGTCTCCTCACTGTTACTGGAAGCTACTTCTCACATGCCTATTACTGGAAGCTAATTCTCACATGCCTAGATGTTACTAAAAGGGAAAGGAATGGTGAGAACTTGAATGCTGCAACCATCCCATTGTTGATGAGTATGCCTTTCACAGTCTTTGTGCTTAGAGCTCAGCTGCTCAACAACAAAAAACACAGAGGTAATCATTCATTCCATGGCAACAGCATGTCTGGTAATGCTCCTTTTCTCACAACCTACTGAAGAATAAACAATATTTACCATGACTGATCTGACTGGACAACCTCACCACTATGTATACCATTTATTTCATAAAGTGCTTAGAATTTTTAAAACAGCCACTGGAAACTATGCAATTCACCTGCATAAAGACATTATTTGAGAAGCTGTGGTTAATCATGAGGCAACATTACTATTTGATGCGGTACTGAGGGGTACATTGATGGATATTTTTAAAGGTATGATTTAGAATTATTGAGAAATAAGTAGGATTTATAAATTTATTGCCATGAGGAATATATTGAAAATTTCTGTAATAAATCAAAATACTGGAATTACAAACACATTATTTAAATAAAAAATTAAATGCAAAGCCTTTATTCTTTAACCATCCTAATGTGGTATACCCCAAGCACAAGAGCCAAGAGTTTGCAAAAATCACTGCAATTCTTGTAGTTCATTTGATGTTCCCCTTTTTGCTATTGTCTGCTAGAGATATGGAGCTGGCCACCTAATATAATTCATTCTGTGGTTGAAGTCTATGACAGAATTATAATTGTCCTCCATCATACAGCTGTCCTCTACCTACTTACTAACATGAACTCTAGGGTAATTGGAAAATTGAAATGGTAAAAAGATTCTTAATGAACAAAATTTGTCTTATAACACGAGACCAAAGCAACTTTCTCTCTTCAAAGAAAAACATTAGTCACTGGAAACAGGCAGAAACCTTTATTCAGATGAGTACTTTCATTTAAAAACTTTTAAACTTCATCAGACACATTCTAAAAAGCTATACAGCCTTGTATACAATTTGTCAAACTGAAAATCGCAAACCATGTGATCATCATGTCATCTTCCAGGATCAGATTCTTTAAAAGGCAATACACACTTGAAGCCAACACATAAAGTCTCATGAACATCTCATAACGAAATATCTGTTAAATTTTTTGAAGAGTCTATATCACCACATCGAATGGTGATAAGTTCAAACGCCCTTTGTTTGAACCTAAAAGTCCGAAAACCCTAAACAGTGAAGGGAAAAAAAAAATCGCTGCTACATGAGAAATAAATCACAACTTTAAAACAAACTGAAGTGGGGGGTTGTGCCCCCCACACCCCCTAGTTAAATAAACCAACTCAGAGATCACACTACATTGGAGGAAATAGCAAAGCCCCAAAAATGGCCCACAGATTTTTTTTTTCCCTGGAGAAAAAAATCGATGTTCTGTAACTTTGCGTTTAAGGTTTTTGAACTTTTTGGTTCGAACAAAGGGCATTCAAACTTATCACCATTCAATGTGGTGATATAGATCCATTTTTAATGCATAGGATGATGTAAAATTCACAAAAGTATTAGATGCCAATAAAACCAGCAAATCTTATTTAAATTATTCGGGTCTATATTAAATCAAATGCATAGAAAAGCGAACAATGATTTATTGACCCCATGTAAGTGAAAGCTTACAAACTCGAACACTTAGAACAGTGATTTTTTTTTTTCCAAGGGAAAAGAAATCGCTGTTTCAAAAAAAAAAAAAAAAAAAACCCACTTATAACATACAGTTGGGGGCTTCACCCCCCGATGCTGTGCCCCCCACACCCCCTTACTTAAATATACCAACTCCAAGATAACACTACAGAGACAAAAATGGCATAAGTAACAGATGCGGCCAAGTGATTTCTTTCCAGGGAAAGAATGTACTTATATGCCACTTCGTCATTGTGCCTTTTTGTCTTTTCAAGTTCGACCAAGACGCATTTGAAAGAATGCATCTTCGGTCATCTAATAGGAACCCAATTATTCCACCATACCCTAATACAGTGTCCATCTCTGATGGGTTTTTAATTTTAATAAACAGGCTTTAGATAGTTCTCAATGAGACAGGGTAGGCAGCTAGCATTGAGTCACAGCTGACAAAGTTCCCTCTTGGAAGAGGGGCCATGGTTCCTCTTTAAAATTTGGTGTAACTTTTTCAACCACTGTGAGTTTAAAATTATGCCAAGCGTTTTCTTTAATGTGCTTTGATAGAGCATTTCTTTCTTCTTTTTAAATGTCATACAGATGTTCAAAAACTCTATACCAACCTCCTTTCAGTTTTCCCAATATAAAACTTTGGGAAAAACTGGCATAATGCAGCATATACAACACCTGGTATCTCACAGTTAAAAGCCCCCAAGATCTTATAGTAATGGTTATTAAGAATATACTGACCACCAACCAGGATGTGCTTGTGGTAAGAGCAGCACCCACAGTTATACATTATTGGGATTCTATTCATACTAATAATCTTAGAAAAAACATCAAATATATTCATGTTTTTGCCTCGTTTATAAACTATGTTAGATTGCTCATTAATCTTGGAGGATAACAGTTTGTCTTCTATCAAAATAGACCAGTTCTTATCAAGGGTCCGTTTAATAAAGACACTGTCTAGGGAGTATGTGGTAATAAATGAAGTTCGATAATTAATCACTGATGTTAGACCAGTAACCATATTATCATTGCTTATAAATGCTAATGAATTATGACAGTTATAGCTAGAAGTATTCAACATAGATGCCCTCTCAATGATTGTAACTAAGCATAATTGTAAGATAAGGGTAAAGTAATCGGGTTTCTATTATTTAAATGAACGCTTAAAGTTGCGAACGCTGTTTCATCGGACGTGTTTACGCAAAATGCCGAAAGCACGGAGCAACAATTTTTTTCCTAGGGAAAATAATCACTGGGCCATTTTCAGGACTTTGCATTTCCTCCACTATGGTGCGATCTCGGGGTTGGTATATTTAAGTAGAGGGGTGTGAGGGGCACAATTCCTCTCATTGAGGGTTGGGGGTCAAAACTCCCCTAAGAAAAAAATGCTGATCCATGTGTTCGACATTTTGCATTTTTGCAGTGTTTGAGTCGATTATATAGTGTTCGCAATTTCAAGGGTTCGCTAATATAATATAGACCCAAATAATTCTGTTGTCTTTTATGTAAAATTTCATTCATGAGATTATTAATAAAGGGTTCTGGATACCCTCTGGTGCTAAACATGCTCTTTAATAGTATGTATTCTAAAAATTGTTCACACACTAACCATGCGTGCCACCCCAACAAACTGCCCTCTTCTGGCTGTAGGGATGGACACTTGAAAAATTTAGGAAGGCCTGCATTTTTGAGGTCAGGCTTCCATTATTGGCATCTTTACAAAGTAAAACATATAAATACAGTATTTCAAATTGATCAAAACTGTGGGTAAAACAAAAAAAACTCAGTGGTTTGATTTAAATAATCTAGAAAGATACACGTTTTCTCCTTAGAATCATCCCACACAATAAATATGTCATCCAGGTACCTGACATTAAGCTTATATGACTGGCAGTAGGTAGTATTAAATCATTTCTTTTCACTGTAAAATGATTACTTTAGACAATAGTGCACTGCAGGCCGAACCCATAGCTACTCCCTTACTTTGAAGATAATATTGCCCATCAAAAAGGAGAAAATTATTTACAAAACCATACTTATTCTCACATAGATTAATTTAACTTGAGGTATTCCTTTCTCTGCTAAATATTCAATAAAGCATTCGACACCTAATTGGTGTGGAATCACAGTATACAAGTCTTTGCCATTTATCATTACAAAACAAGGAATGCTCATTATATTCCAACTGTTAATTTTATGTAAGAATTCCCAAGAGTCCTTACACATGAGGTTCCTGTACTATAAACTCTTTAAGGTGATCATGTAGAAATTTTGCACAGGGATGTGTAATAGAGCACTTGCATCAACTATAGGTTGCATGGGGGGGGGGGGGTTCTTGAATGCTCTTATGTATTTTGAGGACTCCAAAGATGACAAGGATTGTAGGGGCAACAACATTCAGATAGTTAGAAATCGTCCAGACTAATCTGTTGGGAAAGAAACATCATTAAGTTAATTTCTTATGCCTCTATATGCTGCATTAAGTTCATTGACTGATGCTTCACTATAGGCATCTTCAGCCAGAATTCTTTTCATTTTTTGAATATAGTCATTATTAGCAATGCCCACTATTCCTCTCCCCTAATCGTGCTTCATAATTCTCAGTTTGTTTTATTTCTACCAAAAGGTTAAGTTCATAAATGGTAATATTACCTGAACCTTTATGATTTTTATTATTATGTTTAAGAGTGTTCCTCATATCAAGTTCACATATCTTTTTGAATAACTGCAAGGTAGGGTCGGTAGAAAGATTGCAGGTGCTAGAGATTCTTAATGACCTCATGGCTTGAGACATTTTTTTCAAACATAGTGTTAAAGTTCAATTTCCTCACAATTTTTTTCAAATCCATTAGGACATGGACAATGTCCACATGATTTGTGGGCACGAAAGCCAACCCCCTAGCAAATGAATATCCACGTTCAACACCAATGTGGTATGTAGAAAAGTTGTAGACTTTGACATCCCCATTAGTATTAAGCACTATATTGCAAGTGTAGACAGGGCGGTGACTAACATGATTCATATAATTTAATTCCAGTTCCTGTTCTGCCCCCGCTTTTGTCAATCCCATCGACCCCTCCGTGGGGTTGGGGCAGGATTCGTGGTTTCCAATTGATAGTGTTAGTAATTCGGTATATTGTCTGTCATTTTTAGCCTTTCTGACCAACGTGGTAGGGGAGGTATCCCAAAGTGTCATCAAAAGGGTTATTGTCAACTTCCTCAATAATGTCCTACTTAGTTGGTGATTGTCGTCCTGGTGGGGTAACTAGGTCGGAATTATATTTTGCAACCTAAGTTTGTGACAGGAGGAACTGGATATGTACTATTATTAGAATAATCACATTTATCTTGTTCTAGCTTATTGACTTTCCTATAATGAATAATAGCTTTCTCTCTTCTCTTCATTTTATTTATTTATCATTTGTTTACTGGGGGAAATTTTGACTTGGAACAAACCCAATTTTCAGAGGAGGCCTAGGGAGAAACACTCCAGACATACGTCATCATCCGGCTTTCTTAATAGTGACTCTTGTGTAACATAAAGAGAATTAAAGGACCACTGACTACATGAAAATCCTTGTTTAGTATATCCTCACCACTGTCACCTGAGCACAAGCGGCCTCAAATTATCAAGCATACTATGAAACCTGACATCATATCTAGGTACTGTCAAAATATTTGGAATAAACTGTACTTGTCAATTAAAGTCAGCCCTTCAATTTATACTTCTAAGGAGACAGTAGAATGCACTTATGTGCACCAGCAACTATTGCAAGTGACTTAGGACATCAAGCCTCTCAGTCAACAAGAAGCTTTGGGCTTTTTCTTTATAATTATAAATCTATGAACTGATGCAAATATAGTTGTTATTGACTCATTTGAGTCTATCCTCAGTGATGGATAACTGTGTTAACATCTCCAAGCTTCCCATGAACTTGCACAGACAAGATTTACAGAGAACATTGTCTCCTACAAGGATATTTAACCAGGGCAATTATTTCTTTCCAGTCATTCTTCTTGTCTGGTCCATCACTGAATTTGAACTCGTACTTGCTTTAAGAAACTAAAGCCAATAGTGTACTTAAATGAAACTGACAATGATCCTTGTATACACACATACACATGATATTAGGAGAAAAAGTATTCACGTGAAAAATGTTAAGACCCCAAAGTGTGATTTAAAGTGAATAGCAATGATATTAGCTTTATACTGATTTAGGACCGCAGTCTTTCAAACCGCAAATTGGAGTCAGAAGGTAACTACAAAGTCCAAATGAACATATACCTTTTTAAAGAGAACAAGAATCATGATCATACACTGCATAAGTGGTATTAGGGGAAATATAAATTTACAGAGAATGAAATATGGCTAGAAATAATGATCACAATGCCTAAAAATGTCATTATTATATCAGCAGTTCATACCTTTTAGCATTCCTGTAATGCTGTCCCTGTCAACAGCTCACAACCAGGTGTATGTCTAGAGTCTCACAGGATGCAAATCTGCAGTCAGTCACACATCTCATTTTATAGTCCATCTCTCACTTGAACTGAGACACAAGAGACAACCAAGGGAATCTTAATGTTTCTCAACTGGCTAGGAATGGAAAGCGCTGACAAAAAGTTTGATTTCTAACTTTGGGAATATACACGTTTGAGTTAAAGAGTGCTTTTATATTCTAAACTGCTGTGCCAGCACTTCTAAATCATACATGGCAGATGTTAATGGCACAAAATCTCACTGTGGCTGAGCCCTTTATGTACAATAAATATCTAAAAGATGTTACAGCATTAGAGACCTTTTGCCTTTGTGTCTTCATTATTTGCTCAAATGTTAATGGATTCTCTCCTGTAGCAGGTTACCATTTCACTACTGAAAAAAAAATACATATACCAAGACCATTATTTATTACACTACAGCTGTTCAGATTGCAGGACTCGAGAATACTGTCATAGCAATAAACAGACTTGCATCCATATGTAATTGTCATTAACAGAGAATAAACATTTTTAACTCATTACATCAGTGTGCCTCCAGGCACATCTTCCACTACCTCTAGGCATCAAATATTATTCATATTTACATTAAAAATTCCAAAAGAAATGCTACATGCAAGGTAAATGAAGATTTCATCTTAAAGCGTACATGATGGCAAACACAACTGCATTGATGTTTGACCTCTGTCTAATGCAGCTAGAAAGATATTGAATTTTATTTTACTGTTTATTTGTATGGTAAAATGTTCATACTTCTCAAAATATCTCAACATTCAGGTAACACAGACAGAACTGCGTAGCCCACATTAAAGCTCACAGCTGAATGAAGAAAATTCTGCTGACAGTATGCATCTTGCTTGAATGGTTACTGAGATATCGTAAGCTGTTTATATATTACAAAATTAATATTCACTACCTTTATTTTGGCTTATAAAATCCAGTTTAAAGCATTGAACTGAATGAATGCCAACAATGTAAATATTAATTTATCCTGAATAGTTTGACATTTACCATTTTCTTGCAACAATTATGGTTCCAGAAATATGAATATTTGCTTTCACTGTTAGGTGATGACTTCATTTTTAAAGGCTCAAGCCACACCCACTGAGAGTTAACAGTACATACTCAAAAGAGCTATACTGAAAGGAATGAGATGCGGCAAAGTCACAGATCTTACTATCCAGGGAGACATACATGGGTGATATTGTTGGTCTGAACAGTTTATCCCATGATTATGGCCAAATCAGCACTGTATACTATATGTGTGAGCCCCAAGACTAATTAACAATGCATGTGACCAGGCAAGTGCGTGCAGGTAGATCTTGTAGGAACAGGCTGCAGAACTTGCAGTGAGGTATCAGCAGCTGTTATAGATAAGTAACAAGCATGAGCCTTGGTAGTCAGCAGAAAACCAGTACCATAATCAGTAATTCTTAAATGTGCATTATTGTTGTAACTCAAGGACAGATATATGCAAATATACCTATTGTGGAAGGAAGTGGGGGATGCATCCATAATGTGGGACAGTAGAGGTCATAGTAGGACCACACAAACACACATATAATGGACACAATATCACAAAAGGAAAGTCATGACAAACCCAGGAATGCAGAGTAAAGTGGAGAAGGGTCATGAGGCAGCAGACTGAAGTACTTGAAGTTAAAAATGTGTAAAGTAGACAAGGTAGATGGGGTACAGAAAGTAACAAGATACATCAACTGAAACCACTTATGACATAGTTTGAATACTGCATCTGTACTAGAATAGAAACATCATGAAAAAAAAAAACACACCAACAGCCAGGGGATTTGAACCAATACCCTTTATACTGACAGTCTGCTAAACATCTCATGTGTAAGCTGATTCACTGAAGCAGTCATACTGAGGGTGTCAGTGAAGCACATAGCAGGTGATCTTTACACATTTACAGAATGGAAGCATAAAAATAAATCCTAATGGTATTTCAACACAGCACTCTGCTCACGGAAACTCTACAAATCATTTCATTTACAAGCCGAGCCATAGAAGTAGTCAGACGTAAAGCATCAGCTTTACCCTATTCTGTACTTGCAAACTGTCCTCCAATGACTGGAGTAAAAAGTGTGAAAATAAAGACATCTAATGCCTAGAAAAGGTAGTTGATCAAAACCAAAGCAATCAACTTTGCAATATGTTTTCAGTGGGTGCAAGCCCCTACATGTTTGTTTCACCCCCACCACTCCTATAATTAATAGAAGCAATGCCTGTGCCACTGCATCTTGGATAAAAGTGGCAAATCCTAAATGCAGTGATCTAATTCAATTAATGGATAATTCAGCCAATGGATATTACTTGATCACTTTCTCCTTTTCTGTTTGATGAAATGTTAATCCTAAGTTTATTTGCAAGGTACAATTTAGTGGAAGAGAGAGCTATATTATATTTATAACCAGTATTTACATCAGAATTCTGTTTTATCTGTAATATACTGTGTTTTAATGGTGATTTTAATATACTGTGAAAAGCATTTTGATATGGCCTCAGCCTTTCAATTAACTGCACTGGAGTTTGCTACCTTAACTCAGTTCTGCAATGGAAGAATGGTCAAGGCAGAACGGCATGCAATCTGTGATACAGGTGCTTTCATTGAAAGCAATATGAAATTATTGAACATACAGAGTAATAGAAAGGAAATAAAAAATCCCCATTAACAATGTGAGAAACCCAGGCACATACAAACACACCTGTGTAAACACACACTAGTGCATGCACATGGTTACTTTCTGCCATTCCAGATCAGATAAAGAAATAAAACTGTCCATCTGTTATCCAGAATGCAGTGGCACACAATTCATTAACTCCGCATGATCCTATTGCCATTTTTCAAATCAGAATTGGTGCATGTTGTACTACATAGTCTCTGAGACCATTAAGGACTTCAATAGAAAAATAAGGATGCCCTTTAGAAGAAAGTATAGGTAAAATATTATTCCTTCACAGTAACCAAAACCTGTCTGTGCACAGCTGCTTTTGCAGATTATATACTCACTACTTGTAACAGTGATCTGAAGAAATCTAGTCAGAGGTTAAGGAAGTAATATGTTCCTGTCTAAATGATGAAGGCAGCAGCCCAAGGCAATACCCTAGGTTGATTCATTTGTAACAATTACGTTTATTCAGTGGGAGAGGGATTCATGACTTATAGTAACAAACCAGAGACAAAAAACAATAATACATTTTGGAGTATTATTAGTGCCCTATATAGACGTCAGCTGGGTAATAGCGTGTGATCATGATATCTTCACAGAGTTAATAGTTTGAGCCATAATAACAGTGTGTCAGAAAGAATGAATTGTGACTCTTGTAAGTACATTGTATGAAAAGTTTTATGATTCAACCTTCTGAGCGATATGAAATGTTTGCAGTGGTGAAGAGTTTCTTCCACTTTTGGACAGATTTTTCACATTTTCTAATCGGTGTGTTTCTTAATGTATTGTGTCTGTGAAGCGTGCTTTGTAGGTAGAAACAAGAGTAATTTCCCATCTTGGCACATTTGATTTTAGAATGAGTGATGCTGTAATCAAGCATTGCATCATTATACCACGCACATATCAACAATCAGTCAGCAATTACAGCCATGTCCTCTTAACGTGAATCATTCCTCCTTAGTTTACCAACTTACAGCATCACATGACAGGGTACATTTGCTACAAACTATCATTTTATCAGACTGCCTTCAAAACGATTTTCAGTAATTGTTCTAAGCCATACATACTTGGGAAGAGCTGAAAGAAAGGCTGATCATTAAGAAGAATGCCTGTTCTCTTTGCCTTGTGTGCTAAGTGTTGACAAGATGCTCCAACTGTATGATAGCATTTATTTTGCTGCTGTGTTATGTTTGTGAAAGAAATCCTTCAATTAATACATTCCTTCCATTTGTATTAGGAATATGCCATATTTAACTGCTTACTTTGTGTGGTATGTCTGATTATGTTCAAGAATTTTACTCATTCTAATGTTGAAGTATGGCTTAATTTTAATTAAATTCATTTTTCATAGTAGAGACAAGTTATTATCTTGAGAAAATAAAGGACTCGTATATTGTGTTCATGTCAGGAAAAGGCTTTTTTGAAATGTTTTCACTTTTAAAGCCATCTTCAGGATATAATCTAGGAATGTTACATTACTGTCTTTATTCATGCACAGGGCAGCCAAATACTTAAAGAGCAATAAAGCTGTTTTATGCATGCTAATGTCAGAAAGGGTACTGAATGTTTCTGTGTTTAAAGTATTCTTCTTCCAGATGTAATTTAACTTTTTTATCCGACATAAACATGTTCATTTAATTTTTACTTGAGGCAGCTATTAATTAAAATAAGTTGCTGCTCACAAAAGTGAGGAAATGTTTTCTTAGGACTGCAGAAAGGAGAAGTGACACCAACTCTATGCACGCAGTGCAGTTAGTGTAAGGAGTGTAAAGCATTATTAGCCAGTAAAGTCAGAGTCATATAAGCAGCAGGGCAAACACACAGGTCAGATGGATCGACAAGGTGAGGGGAATGAGTGGACCTGGCATGAGAGGCAAACAAGAATATTAAAGAAAAACAGTAAGGGATGAAAATAAACAGCCAAAAACATCAAAGAGGAGGGGCATCAAATGTGGATATGACAAGGTCTTTCCATGTTCTGAATATAGTTCCATTTTCCATTGCTGATTAGCAGTCCTGCAGTTGTAGACTTGGGGAATGGAGGTAGATCCTGTAGTGCAGACAGATGCAGAACAACTTTGGCATAAGGCAATAGAGCTGTACTTGATTATGTCATGAAGATATAGCATGAAATTATCAAAGCCTGGAGGATCTTGAGACATGGGAAGAAAGAAGAGTAAAGACAGCAATACAGTCAAGCAGACTTCACTGGTTATCTTCATTAATGGTGGCTACTTTGGCATTAGGCTGCATCATCTCTTATTATGCATAAAAAATTGATGAAGCATTGCTATGGTGTTCATACATGTTCTCTATAACTCTGAGTGAAAAAAAGCAGAGGCTGGGTGTTAAGCATAGGTTAGTTCATGTTGTTGAATTAGGCTTCTAGTACAGCAGACTGGGAAATGCATTTTGGCTGCATGACTAAGACAGTTAAGTCTGCAACATGCTTTTAGGAGATGAATACATTTTAAAATATACAATCACTAAACAAAATAACTTCTGTGGAAGTTACAAGAAGACTTTCTCTATTCAACCAAAGCCTGACCACCGGCTTCATCTGAGCCAAATGGAGGACAGCTAGTGTCATCACGTTACACAGAGGTGGAGTATCCACTGACCCAGGCAATTATAGGCTCATCAGCCTAACTAGCCTGATCTACAAGGCCATGTAATGAGTTATCATGGACCTTATAAACAAAAGGACATTGGCAACCTCCAAACACTTGACCCTACACAGTTTGGTTTTGTCAAAGGGAGAGTACCTGTTAAACTTGGTCAACTTCTTTGAAAGAGTCACCAAAGCCATGGATGATGGGAAGATGGTGCACACCACCTACCTTGACCTAGCCAAAGCCTTCAACACTATTCCTCACTCAGGCATAATAGATGAACTTTCCCAGCTAGGCATCAACCCATATGTCACCAGATGGGTAGCTAACTGGCTCACTGATAGAACCCACTCAGTCAAAATAGGGGAAGGTACCTCTAGTATTAGACCCATAACGAGTGGTGTACCCCAAGGATCGGTCTTAGAGCCTCTACTGTTTTGGATATACTTCTCTGAAATACACATCAAAACCAGCGGACTGTGGCTGTAAGCTGGGCATGGTTTTAAACTCCCCTAGTGATGTGAACATCCTCTAAGAAGGCCTTACTCAAACTAATGACTGGTGCCAGAAGCATGGCTTGAAACTGAATGCCAAGAAATGCATCATTATCTCCTTTGGGGAAAATGGTGTCCCCACCAATAATCAGATTAACAACAATGAACTAAGCATGCAGTCAGTCAAGAGATACCCAGGTTGATAGCAACCTGACTTTTGACCACCACTTTGCCTCTGTTGTACGGAAGGCTTTTTACATGGCCCACCTTATAAGTAATGGTATTTCATCCAGGAACAAGGAGGTCATAACATCCTTGAACCCCTCCCTCATCAGACCCATTATAGAGTACAATGCCCCCATTGGCATGCACCTTGCCAATCACATGCAGCAAATGGAGAGACCACAGAGGTTCCTAAGCAGGAAAATCCAGGGTCTCAAACACTTGTCCTATACAGATAGACTAAAAGCCCTGTACCTCTACTCAGTCTCATACAGACTGCTCAGAGGTAACCTGTGTCTGGCATACAAGGTCACCTCAGACCCAGCCTTGATGGAGTTGCTGCACATCCATAAGTCAATCTTCACTCATGCAACATACACACAAGGCCTCAACCTGATCTGTGACATTAATAGAACTTGTTGGCAGGATAGATCTGTCCCCCAAAGACCTCCCCATCTGTGGAATAGACTCCCTCTCCATGTGAAGCAGAGTACCTCACTAGCTCACTTTAAAAGGAACCTGGATGACTGGATGGGAAACAGAAAAAAAAACACACCCCTGAAATCCCACCTGTGTCCCTGCTGTACAGGGTAAACAGGTGCTTACTTTGTGGAAACATGGGTGAAATGTTTGGTTAGGCTTATAAGGGCCTCTGATCCAAAAGTCTAGCATCATCCTATGAACCTATGAACTTTTTCTCTTTTATACTGATGGCTACTGTTTTAGAGAATACCCTGAGGTTATCTACTTATGGGTCAGTCTGGCAGTAGTACAAAAAACTGTCATCCTGAGTGCGGAGGGAAGAGATGCTAAGCTACTTGGGCAGAGAGAGTCTACTGTCTAGGAGAATGAACCATGCCCAGTTTTCCTAAATGTTATACATGCAGATGAACAATTAGTAAGAAATGTCATTTTGGATACCATTTATACATGGTAAGGGAGTGAAGTATTTCACTGAGAAAGATGTGTTTTGTAGTGCAAAGACTCTGTATCTTAATTTAGACAAACTTAATATTATCAGACTTTGCCAGATGCGTAGGTTGCTTAAACATATTGAGTATTCACTGGAAATACAATTTCAACTAATTCATTGTGAAAATGTTAATTACGTTTGAATGTCAAAGTCCTCTCAATGGTGCAAAAAAGATGGTCTGTACCACTGTTGACCTATTCACAGGTATGACCAAGGACTGCTGGAAGATTTAACTAGGAGAAGGATGATGTGACCTACTAACAGATTTATTATTATGGGATTGGGAGTAAATTCACCTATGGATTTGAAGATCATTTGTGTATTCCAGGGGGTCTCCACAGGGGAATTGCTATTACAGATATTGTTTAGGAAGATGTAAAAGACACTGACATGGGAAGTGTGGAAGGTTTCTCATGCTTGACATCATTGTAAATCACTCCCTTATTCATAATGACTATAACCAGCCATTATATATCACATTATTTTAGATAAGCACTGTGACCAGCCATTATATAATCATATTCTACTAGAGTAGGACTGGGACCAATCAGCAGAGCATCATGAAAGTCAGCTCCCATCTGTTTCATCTGGTTAGTCATTGCTCCCATGTTCTTTGCGGAGTTTCACAAGATTCCCCATAAATAAGTCAGAGAACTACTGCATTATGGATCTAAAGTTACAGCAAATGAGCTACTGTGGTTTAATTGATGAGTGCCGCAGTAAATTAGAAGGTAGACATTTAGTCGCTGTGAATGCCAAAAACCATAAACTCCTAAACATCTAAATCCATTTGCAGAATTTGACAGTAATTTGGAAGTGGAAGATGAACAATTTATTGTGTGCTGGTTGTATTAAAATTGTAGTAGAAAAGCCCAAACAGTATTCTGCCAGACAGTCTCTTTGGCTAAAAGAAAAAAGGTCCATATTAACACAATATACAAGGCAGTTTATTGTGCTATTGCCAGTGGTAACTATATCCCAATTGAAGCCATACATTTAAACGTGTTATTCCTTTTCTGGTAAATAAAACAGTGGTATTTTCTTTAACTGTTCCCATTTAGCAGACTTTTTACAGCAGTCAGCCCCTTGCAGGCTAACCTCTCAAACTTTGTAGTTGGCACGGACTTAATTGAGCTTATTACATCCTAGTGACCTGGTTTTAATGTATTGGTAAATGTGCAACTTCCTCATAAGTTATGATGATACACAGATCACATACTTTTTATACCAATAATTTTTGTTCACTAATAGATGCCAGAGATGTATAATCTCAAAATTAGTAGAAAAAAATTGATCAATAACTAGAGCTTCTCAAACGTACATGATATAAACTAAAATAGTATAATTAACTCAAAAGAAAACTAGCTACTAATATGAAATACCAAACCACCCTTTATTAAAACATGACACTAAGAAATTGCATCACAGAAGTCCATAGGAACTTCATTGGAAAAAAGATTCCAGAAAAACACTTCTTATATATTGCCAGTTTGTTATAAGACATCACTATTTATTCAGTAAGTAGTAAAACCATATAGATATGAAACATGCAAAACAATTGTAAATATTTGATCTGAAGTCATCTTTATTTGTTCTTCAACCTGTGGGTACTTGGATCCAGCACGGATCCAAGTCAGCCATATTTCCAGCATCTGATCCAAGCTCCATGCTCCTCCTCCACCCATAATACCTCTGAGTCCCTCCACCCTTCAGATCTCATTTGCAGCACTAGAGTTCACATCGTGGCCCAGGCTCCAACCATCTGTTTTTGGGTAAGTTGCAGTTTTACTGTCCTAACTTCTTATCTTCACACTTGCCTATCTCCTCCTTTCATCTTTCTAACTTGCGGCTTAGGCGTCGGGTACTTTATATATATAAAAGAACTTCTCCCGCTTTCCATTCCTTTTTCAGGCCTAGCGTGTGTGCGTGTATGTGTGTGTGTGTGTGTGTGTGTGTGTGTGTGTATATATGTGCGTGTATGTGTGTGTGTGTGTGTGTGTGTGTGTGTGTGTGTGTGTGTGTGTATATATATATATATATATATATATATATATATATATATATATTTATGTGTGTGTGTGTGTGTGTGTGTACGCGTGTGTGTATATGTGTGTGTGATAGAGAGAGTTTGGCTTACATGCCGTTCCCTTATGGCTGAGACACCCAAACCTGGCTTTAGAAAGGGCACAGAATGTGGCCACAGGCTTTCCTAAGTTTGTGGCCACACTTTCTGCATAGTTTAGGGGTGGCTCACCTTGATTCCTCCAACTCAATCTGTGTGGGGTTCAATCCCTGTGCATTGATCGACAGGAGGAATAAACTCATCCTTAAGGCTCTCCTCCCCTCCTCCTCAGGTGGAGGCCCTGGCTGCTTCAGCGGCTTCTGCCACCTCTTCTGCTTCCTCTGCCCTGGCCTTTGGGACTCAACCTCCCACTAAGAGGACCAGGGACGGAAAGACGCAGAAACACAAGGACCAAGACTGACTGAGGAAGTGGCCCCTGACCGCTCTGCCTCGGTGGAGCACTTGGCTAAATCTTGCCTGGCTGCTGGAACGGGGTTCCCCCCAGCTCTACTCCCTTGTTTTTCTCTGGAGCCAGAGTTGTCTCAGGTCTACTCACCTCCTTCAGCTTCCCACCATCTCTCTAGAACAGTGTCAGTGGCTTCCTCTTCCAGGTCCACCTGCAGCCTCTCTGAAGCCAAGATGGACAGGATGATGTGGAGGTTTATCCGCACACAAATTCAGATGGGAGCGTTGCCTGCCCATTCCCCTTCTTGAGCTGGGGGTATGCAGTCTGCCTTTGTCACAATTATTCCTTCTCCATTCTGACTCCCTGTTTTGAAATATTTGGGCCCAAGGGCTCTTGGTGTTGAGGAGTCAGCACTTATGGTAGCCTGTACCTCAATGCCAGCCATTACTCTGAGTGGCTCTGCTCCAACTAGTTCGAAGCTCTGCTCCGACTAGTTTGAAGCAGACCAGCAATTGGAACCATGATCTCGACACTGGATATGATGGGGCAGAGTTGGCTCCTAGCTTTGTGGAGCCTAGCAGCCTGTTCAGAGTCTCAGCACCTGGAGGTTCAGCTCCGGCTCTCCCATTGGATCAAAGGGTGATGGACCCGGTCACAGTTCCTCTAAGGGTACATTCTCCATCTGCTTTAGATGTGGTGTAGAGGGCCCTCTCGGTTTCATCAAAACCCTTGAAGCTTTCATCCTCTGAGTCCATCCTGGCTGCCTCTGTATCTGGTCTGGATTCTGCCATCCTGCCCCCTCAGGGACAGCCTGCTGTCTCTCTGCCCCAGGGGGTTCCCCCATAGGAACAGATACATGTGCAAAAGGAGACACAGACTCCTCATATGACTCCCTCACAGAGACAGATGATTTGGAGGAAGGGGAGGGTTCCCCATGGTCATCCCCCAAGATATCTCCTTCGGAGTCATGATGGAGATCCTTCATTAGCCGGCAGGGTGGTCTGTCCAGAAACCCAACCTCGACAAGTCGGTGTTCCTGGAGGCATTTGGCATAGGACCCTCTACATCTGATGCCCATCCCTGCAGATCCATGTGGTTCTGATTACATCGAGCATGGAAGAAGTCCGACATGGTGGAACCAATCCCCAAATGCCCTGATAAAGTACTGAGCACACTGTCAGACAGGACTTTTTCGACCAAGGAATCCCTTATTAATGCCATGGTGGTGGCAGCAGTCACCAAGGATGACTTCACACAGGAGAGCTCCATGGTCCATCCACCAGACAGAGTTCAGGATGACGGACCATTTTGGGAAGTGGGTGTATGCTTCAGCAATGATCTCGGTATGTGCACTGAACTATGTGGCACATGTAATTAGACTTCAGCAAGACCTAGTAAAAGAGATCACTGAATGTACCCAAGGGTCCATGTCAGTGGAGGACAAGAAGGTTTTCTTCTCTCAGATGGCCACCCTCATGTCAACTGCTAACACCTCTATGTGGCTCCTTTCTCATGCTACCGAGGGTATCGCTAGAGCTGCTGGGACAGGCATTGCCATCAGGCATCACACTTGGCTCCAGCTTTGTGCCTCCATGGATCCCTTTATGGTGTCATTCACTTATGCCTTGTATGATGGTTCCACCCTCTTTGGAAAGTCGGTATGGGACACTCTAGTCCAGAGTGAGAAAGATGGGAAGACTCTGTCTGCCATCGGAATCTGCTTCTTGACCCCTCTGCATACCTTTTCAAGGAATCAGCAGGAGACAAAGAAGATGTGATTCTGGAAATCTCAGGGCTACAGGGCTACTCTCACAATGCTCAGAACTCACCTTCCCCCAGAGTCAGAGGCAGATTCGACAGACTCCACCCCAGAGGCAGAGGGGGCCTGAGGAATCAGGGGTCTTGAGAATCTCTCTCGGACAGACCTGTGCAACAGCCCTGAAGGGTTGCCTGGCTGCTTGTCTCCGGAGGCAGATGGATGATGCCTCTCACTAAATCCAACAGCCTGGGAGTTGATCACCGACAATCATTGGGTGTTGCAGATCATATCCAGAGACTATTCAAAATCCCCTTCATTCAACCATCACTCAAATGCAAACACCTCCCAGGCATTCCACCCACACAAAGGGAGGAGGCAGCACCAGAAATTGCAAAACTGCTAGAAAAGTGAGTCATCCAACCCACCCCCCCCCAGGCCAGTCTGGATTAGGCATCTATTCCAGATTCTTGTTAGTGCCAAAGAAGACAGGGGACTTAAGACCCATTCTGGATCTTTTCATCTTACATATTTCTGATGCCAAGACAAAATTCCAGATGGTCACTCTTCAATCTATCTTGCCCTTCTTGCAGGAGAATGACTGGATGTGCTCAGTCAACCTCCAGGACATGTACTACCACATCAAGATGGACAGGCACTCAGAGTTTCATCCAGTTCTGGCTAGGAGCCAGTCATTATCAATTTGGAGCACTACCTTCAGTCTCACCACAGCTCCCAGGGTCTTCACCAAAGTGATGGTAGTGGTAGTGGCTCACTTGCGACTGCAGGGATTTACAGGTCTTCCCTTACCTGGATGACTGGCTCATTTCTGCCCCTTTCAGGCATTGACTTGGCCAAGCAAGGGATTCCCTTCTTCAAATAGCCCACTAGCTGGGCATAACCATCAATCTCAACAAATCCCTACTGACTCCAATTCAAGTTCTAGATTTCATCAGAGCTCAGATGGACACAATTCAAACCAAGGTTTTCCTATCCTCGGGCAGAATCCAGTCACTGAAACTTCATGTCTTGTGTATCCTTCAAGCTCAATCACAGACAGCAGAATTGGTCTTAAGAGTGTTGGCGTCCATGGCAGACACAATTATCCTTGTGCCCATGGCTCAGTTGCACATGAGGGTACTTCAATGGACCCTTGTGGTACAGTGGTCACTTCTGTATCTTCCATGACTCACTCTATTGGCGTATCCCGGGCATGCAAGGATTCTCTCTAATGGTGGATTTATTCCTTGAATGTTCTTTGGGGTTGCCCCTTTATTCTGCCTGCTACAGTGACCATGGAAGCATCCCTACTGAAGTGGGGGGCATTTCTTGGGAAGGACAGTCCAAGGCACATGGTCTCCCATGAGAATCAGTTGCATATCTACATCCTGGAGATGAGGGCAGTGGTCCTATCATTGCAAGCTCTGCATGCCCAGCTTTCTCTCTGGACGATTGCCATCCAGATAGACAATATAACAGTGGTCTAGTACATCAACAAACAGAGGAGAACCAGGTCTTATCCTCTGTGACACGAAGCCATCAGAGTGTGGGAGTGGGCGATCTCCACTGGCTGTTTTCTGGTGACAACACACATTCCAGGGAGGTCCAACATTCTAGTGGACAGGCTCAGCAGGTCTATCCTGATGCTTTAGAAGTGGTCTCTGAATCCTTCAGTATTGAAACATTCCATCTGAGTTATTGCTCTTCATATTTGTCTTCAACCATCCCTCCCCCTCCTTCCCCCAGCCTTACTTGGGCTGTGTGGTGGCCTGGATAGGAGAGATATAGTCACCACATTGGCATGCCCTTGTTCTCCACTTCATGCTTCTGGAGACCTATTGTTATAGGAGAAGGTCTTTGGTCAGGTTGGTATGCTTGGATAGCAGCAAACTCGATCTGAAAGGAGGAGGGAGACAGGGGAATTATGGGTGGGGGAGGAGCTTGGAGGCTGAGATCAGATGTTGGAAATGCGGCTGATTCGGAAACGTGCTGGATCCGAGTACCCACAGGTTGAAGACAATTGAAGAACAACAACTCAGATGGAATATTATGGTGAGTACATAACTTCTTTTTTCCAACTGGATAAAACTCTGCACACATTTGAAAAATTTAAAACCAAAGAAGAAGCTGCATGAATAAAAAATTTGTAATAAAATGTATAGCTTATGAAAAGCCAATAAAATATATTATAAAGAATGTTTTATAGGACATGGTGTTCTAAAATTGCCTTAATTAAAAAGTCTAGCTTTTCAATTGAAAATAATATTTAACCCTGGTAGATGATTAGCATTAAGCTGCAGTTACCACAAAAATGTGTTTACTTTTAAAAGGTCATTAGACTACCTACCTTTTGTTCTGGAATTGTGCATTATAAAAAATACATATTTCTTATAACTGGTGGAACTCAAACTGTGCCAATATAAAGAATGTTCATTATTCTTTATTCTTTAGTGTAAATAAATTCAGATATATTTGCTGGAACTGTTGTGTTATTTGTAAAAACACAGAAACTTTCTTATCAAAAGTACACTGCAACATAAACCACTGAAAATTATAGTTGAAATGCTCACCGACAACAATAGTTCCATTAAAATGCATCAAGTCTACAACAGAAAGAAGAGAATTTGTACGCTATGCCAAAGTCCTGCCAAACTTCAAAACACAAATAAATCCAAATGAAAAGCAACAGGACACTGCTGTAAATGTAATAAAATTTAATCAAGCTAAAAACACAAGGTAAGCGCTTTCGGGATTCACCCTTCATCAGACAAGGATACATTCAACAGACTTCATTTTTTTAAAAATATAACAACCAATAGCATCTAGTGAAAAACCCGCCTATTCAAAAGGGTGGGTTTCACTGGTATTACATCATTTAATCCCAGTTCTCTGTGTGCCATTAGTTCAATGATCCATCTAGATTCAGCCAATGCGGTCTGATGTTTAACACCCCCCCCCCTATTATTCAACTTAATGTTAACAATAGCTCTGAACTTAAAACTATGTGTGGGATGTCCACTGACATGCCTATACACAGCATTACTCAAATCACTATTCCTAATACTACTCAGATGTTGTAAAATCCTCACTTTGAACATGTTGTTGGTCATCCCAACATAGAAACAGGGGCAAAGGACACATTCTGCCAAATACACTATGTTACTTGTCCTGCAAGTAGCCTTCCCTTTTAAATGAAACACCTTCCCTGTCACCGGATGTCTGAAGATGACTTCCTTGTTGATGTGGTCACAGGCCTTACATATCCCACAAGGAAGTGTGCCTACCATGGTTTTGAAAGACCTACTGTTAGCATCGGACCTTTCACTGCACAACAAATCCTTGAGATTTCTATTCCTACAATATCGAAAACTGGGACTGTTGACAACTATACCCCTTAGACCAACATCACTGGTTAAGGTGTTCCAATTATTCTGTACAATCTTACAGACATCACTGATGTTACTGCCGTAGGTGAACATTAGTTTTGGACCCCCTTGTGTATGGCAATGACTGCTGTTGTCTATAGGTTCTTCTCCCTGGGACCTTCTTAACCATGGTTTATATCTGGTCCGTCTATGTTTTATGCTACTATCAATAACCTTATGGACCATGTCCTCTCCATAGCCTCTTTCTTTAAAACAATGGCCAAGTTTATCCAATTCCTCCTCGAATTGTGTATCTACCACACTCACCCTGGAAACCCGACTCACCTGCCCTCTAACAATGTTGGGGAACACAAATCGAGGGTGCATGCTATCAAATGATAGCAAGGTGTTTTTCCAGCACTCCTTTCTATGGAGACTGGAAATGAAACCTTCATGTGTCTGTTCCACACAAACATCCAAAAATTCTATATGAGTGTAAGAGGTATTGGCTGTAAATTTCAAAAATGTGGTCGTGGAGTGAATGTAGGCTAGAAAATGATCAAACTAACTGGGGTCACCATTCCACAAAATAAAGATGTCATCTACAAAACGTGTGTACATGATGATGTGACCATTCCATACATCATTACTTAAAATTTTAGATGTTTCCCAGTTCGAAAAAACCAAGTTTGCATATGTATTCGCACAGGGGGTGCCCATGGCCACCCCCTGTGCTTGCCTGTACAGTGAACCAGCCCCTATAAAAACATTATTCTCCAAAACTAGAGTCAACATATCCTTCACTAGCTGTACCCTATCTATAGTAACACCCAAACCTTCAAGGAGCTCTCCCACGGATGTTATGCCATAATCATTATTAATGACAGTAAACAGACTATTTACATCTAAGGTAACCATCAGCAACTTGTCTATACTGTCTGGTTTAATAACTTCACCCAAGATTTTCAAAAAATGTCCTGTATCTATAAGGATGTTACCCATCTGCTCTACATATGGTTTAAGTGTAACTTCCAACCAAATGGACATATTTTCAGTGACCCAACCCCTGCCTGACACTATGGGTCTCAGGGGTGGGTCACTCAAGGATTTATGTATCTTGGGCAAAGCCTTAAATATGGGTGTAACTGGTTTTTCCACCCATAAAAATGTGTGTATATCTGGTGTAATTTTCATGTCATTAAGTAATGACCCTAATCGCTGGTGTACTTTATCAATAATAAGTCTTACTCCCAAGGGATTAATCTCTACATATGTATTGTCAACTGTTAACATATCTTTCATTTTATTGTTGTACCAAGCAGTGTCTAAAACGACAACTGCTCCTCCCTTGTCAGCCATTTTAATAGTTAGATCACTATTATCTATTAAGTGTTGTAGTGCCATTTTCGGCGCTATAGTTAAATTATAATATTTACTAAAATTCCCATCACAAAAGTATCTCATCAAATCCCTCTCACATCCATTCATAAAAAGGTTCAAAGCAGGTATAAGTGGTGGTACAAAACTGCTTGGTTTTTTAGGCATCACACAGTTATTGTCAATATTGCCAAACATCAATTTCAACATAACATTTCGACAAAATAACATCAAATCCATGATGATTTCATTGTATAAACAAATTCTACTAGGTACAAAGGTTAGGCCTTTGTTCAAAACTGTCAACTCATCGTTGGTTAGCACATAAGATGATAAATTGTACACAATACCAGTATGAGCATCAATAGTCAATGCAGAGTTCGTCTCCTCTTGTCCACATCCCTGTCCTCGCTTAGGGATCTCTTCCAAGCCCCTTTCTTTCTTACTGGGGCAGGTAGTTTCTCCAAAAAATGTTCATGTCCCTGAACCACCTTGGGACGTGCACCAGTCCCATGGTACAACTTTCAGAGTCCCTTGATATAGTAGGCGGTGAGGCAATCCCTTTAGAGTTGATTCCATCTGCCATTTGAAAGCCTACATGCGTCTCACAGGGATGCAAAACACTGCCCTCAATAACTGCTGCAACAGAGGTGTCTACCTCTACATTCAAAATATTACTATCTCCACTGGTATTGTCTCTACTGATGATACTCTGCTCTCTCGGTACCAACGGAGTGGAAAAATTACCTGTTTCCGCAGTTTGAACCATGTTGATTTTACTTGCGTGATCGTCACGCCCCTCCATGGGACATGTTGCAGACTTCCTTTCCATCCGCTTAGTGTTGTCCGTTGGTGCCTGATTGTGCCTCGGCCAAACAAATATGTTTCCCCTAGAGAAATCCTCATAGTCCCTTTTGATTTTATTCATTTTCTGGTTCCGTAACTTTTCAGCATTATTGTGAAAGGAGCAATGCAATTGTTCTAACCGCTGCACACATCTCACATCAAATTCCGATTCCAGTTTGTTTTGTAGAAGTTGAACCTCTTTCTTCAGCCCCTCTAACTCCAGGGCAAAGAAGTCATTGAGGAGCTGCATGTACTGATAACTGGTGTTAATATTCAAGGTTTGCCACTTCGCAAGCAGTTCAGGGTACCGATCTCCCTGAGCTGGCATACATAGAATTCTCATGCCTCTGGGCACTATCCCATAATCGAGGCATGCTTCTAGATGGAATGTCTGCCATTGCAGATGCTGCAACTTGCTCATCTTAAAGTTCAAATCATGCAGCAAATCTTCAAATGTTTTATCAACAGCTACTGGAGCTTTACTTCCTTGCTGTCCATCTCTCTGCACCATAAAACCCAAGTTCAGTAACGGGTTGTCTTGTATAATAAACGACTTGTTCCACCGACTATTGCTTACTTCACCTGAACATGCAGTTGAAGAAGAAGGTGTATCACCTCTGGCCATAGTCCTTACAGAATAATATTTTGAATGTAGAGGTAGACACCTCTGTTGCAGCAGTTATTGAGGGCAGTGTTTTGCATCCCTGTGAGACGCATGTAGGCTTTCAAATGGCAGATGGAATCAACTCTAAAGGGATTGCCTCACCGCCTACTATATCAAGGGACTCTGAAAGTTGTACCATGGGACTGGTGCACGTCCCAAGGTGGTTCAGGGACATGAACATTTTTTGGAGAAACTACCTGCCCCAGTAAGAAAGAAAGGGGCTTGGAAGAGATCCCTAAGCGAGGACAGGGATGTGGACAAGAGGAGACGGACTCTGCATTGACTATTGATGCTCATACTGGTATTGTGTACAATTTATCATCTTATGTGCTAACCAATAATGATGAGTTGACAGTTTTGAACAAAGGCCTAACCTTTGTACCTAGTAGAATTTGTTTATACAATGAAATAATCATGGATTTGATGTTATTTTGTCGAAATATTATGTTGAAATTGATGTTTGGCAATATTGACAATAACTGTGTGATGCCTAAAAAAACAAGCAGTTTTGTACCACCACTTATACCTGCTTTGAACCTTTTTATGAATGGATGTGAGAGGGATTTGATGAGATACTTTTGTGATGGGAATTTTAGTAAATATTATAATTTAACTATAGCGCAGAAAATGGCACTACAACACTTAATAGATAATAGTGATCTAACCATTAAAATGGCTGACAAGGGAGGAGCAGTTGTCGTTTTAGACACTGCTTGGTACAACAATAAAATAAAAGATATGTTAACAGTTGACAATACATATGTAGAGATTAATCCCTTGGGAGTAAGACTTATTATTGATAAAGTACACCAGCGATTAGGGTCATTACTTAATGACATGAAAATTACACCAGATATACACAATTTTTTATGGGTAGAAAAAACAGTTACACCCATATTTAAGGCTTTGCCCAAGATACATAAATCCTTGAGTGACCCACCCCTGAGACCCATAGTGTCAGGCAGGGGTAGGGTCACTGAAAATATTTCCATTTGGTTGGAAGTTACACTTAAACCATATGTAGAGCAGATGGGTAACATCTTTATAGATACAGGACATTGTTTGAAAATCTTGGGTGAAGTTATTAAACCAGACGGTATAGACAAGTTGCTGATGGTTACCTTAGATGTAAATAGTCTATTTACTGTCATTAATAATGATTATGGCATAACATCCGTGGGAGAGCTCCTTGAAGGTTTGGGTGTTACTATAGATAGGGTACAGCTAGTGAAGGATATGTTGACTTTAGTTTTGGAGAATAATGTTTTTATAGGGGCTGGTTCACTGTACAGGCAAGCACAGGGGGTGGCCATGGGCACCCCCTGTGCGAATACATATGCAAACTTGGTTCTTTCAAACTGGGAAACATCTAAAATTTTAAGTAATGATGTATGGAATGGTCACATCATCATGTACACAAGTTTTGTAGACGACATCTTTATTTTGTGGAATGGTGACCCCAGTTCGTTTGATCATTTTCTATCCTACATTCACTCCACGACCACATTTTTGAAATTTACAGCCAATACCTCTTATACTCATATAGAATTTTTGGATGTTTGTGTGGAACAGACACATGAAGGTTTCATTTCCAGTCTCCATAGAAAGGAGTGCTGGAAAAACACCTTGCTTGCATTTGATAGCATGCACCCTCGATTTGTGTTCCCCAACATTGTTAGAGGGCAGGTGAGTCGGGTTTCCAGGGTGAGTGTGGTAGATACACAATTGGATAAACTTGGCCATTGTTTTAAAGAAAGAGGCTATGGAGAGGACATGGTCCATAAGGTTATTGATAGTAGCATAAAATATAGACGGACCAGATACAAACCATGGTTAAGAAGGTCCCAGGGAGAAGAACCTATAGACAACAGCAGTCGTTGCCATACACAAGGGGGTCCAAAACTAATGTTCACCTACGGCAGTAACATCAGTGATGTCTGTAAGATTGTACAGAATAATTGGAACACCTTAACCAGTGATGTTGGTCTCAGGGGTATAGTTGACAACAGTCCCAGTTTTCGATATAGGAGGAATAGAAATCTCAAGGATTTGTTGTGCAGTGAAAGGTCTGATGCTAACAGTAGGTCTTTCAAAACCATGGTAGGCACACTTCCTTGTGGGATATGTAAGGCCTGTGACCACATCAACAAGGACGTCATCTTCAGACATCCGGTGACAGGGAAGGTGTTTCATTTAAAAGGGAAGGCTACTTGCAGGACAAGTAACATAGTGTATTTGGCAGAATGTGTCCTTTGCCCCTGTTTATATGTTGGGATGACCAACAACATGTTCAAAGTGAGGATTTTACAACATCTGAGTAGTATTAGGAATAGTGATTTGAGTAATGCTTTGTATAGGCATGTCAGTGGACATCCCACACACAGTTTTAAGTTCAGAGCTATTGTTAACATTAAGTTGAATAATAGGGGGGGATGTTAAACATCAGACCGCATTGGCTGAATCTAGATGGATCATTGAACTAATGGCACACAGAGAACCGGGATTAAATGATGTAATACCAGTGAAACCCACCCTTTTGAATAGGCGGGTTTTTCACTAGATGCTATTGGTTGTTATATTTTTTAAAAAATGAAGTCTGTTGAATGTATCCTTGTCTGATGAAGGGTGAATCCCGAAAGCGCTTACCTTGTGTTTTTAGCTTGATTAAATTTTATTACATTTACAGCAGTGTCCTGTTGCTTTTCATTTGGATCAAGTCTACAACAGGATCTAACAAAATTTATCCAAAAAAGGTACTTTCACATTATGGGAATACAGCATTGACATAGTCAGGGATGGCCTTACGCACAGGCAATTTAGGCAACCACTTAGGGCGCCATCATTGCATGTGCTGCAGGGGTACCCTTTCCACACTAATTTACTCTTTAGCATAATATTTCATTAATCTAATAAATAAAATAATAAATAAAGTGTCCCTATATGGGAAAAATGCACCAACAGCACAGCAAGTGTTCCAGGAGCAGTGCTCCACTTTACGTTCACCTTAAATATTATGAGGTCGCAGGAATACTGACATCACAACATTCAAGTGTAGGCACAAGTTATATTTGCCCAACAACTCCAGTCACAGTAAGAGAGTCATTGTGCAGAATTATGGACAGGGTTGAATGGCACAGAGAGAAATGTTTTTTTTTTTTCTTTTTTGCAATACTGGCAGGGAATTTTATCAGATGATTGGGCAATGTTGAGATGCAATAAATAGTGCAGCAAGACAAGTGTGGTTACTGCTTTTACAATGATGGCAGTGATCCACCAGATATTTTTGGTAGAATTAATCTGGCTTTGTGAATTGTGTGGAGCAATTTTGATAGAAATGCTTTAGTGTATTGCAAATTGTTTGTGTGCACTGTCTGGACTACACCTAAAATAATGGGAGGGGGTGTGAGAGCCAAAACTGGAGGCAGATTTTAAATACACTGAGAAAGTATATACCATATAGGAATTGTATGTTTTTTCTGAATAATATGAAGTGTAAAATTCAAATGTATGTCATTTTTAGTGACATCAAACCTCGCTGATTTATTAGAAAGCCATGAATTTTATAAAGAACAGACCAAATATCTGAGGCAAAAATCTGAGCACTTGAGAGACATTTGTGGAGGTGAAATAATAATATTACATAGCCATCAGATGTTGTGGCTGTAACTACTAGCTGAGGATGTGATTTAGGTTGGCTGGATGTAAGTAACTGACCCTCTTTGTCAATTGCTCATGTTAAACAAATGGTCACTTTCTGGCTTAGCAGGACTAGTGTGCATTAGTGAGAAGTAAGATGAGCTACTTAACAGGATGCCTAATATGCACATATAATTGCTTTGGCTATATTCTATGGTGGAAATTGTTATCTGTCTGTTGCTGCTTGCTTATTATTTCAGTTCTGCAGGACTAAAGTAATTATGGGAAGCAATGTGCAAAATTTTGTGTGGCAACTGCTTGTTTGGAGCAAAGGTGAACTACATGGTCAGCTCTTTTATCACAATCTTACATATGCATTGTACATAGAAGTGGCTACAACTGCTTTGTGAGGGCTGTCTGGATAAAAGTAACTGACTTTGTTGTCACTTGGACAGTTTAACACTCATCTCTTGAAAAATAATGGATAAATGCATCAGAAAATACTCAGGCTTTCAGAACTTCAGGGGACGGGTAGCCCCCCCCCCCCCAACACACAGACAAAAGGCTGTATAACTCAATTTTGACATGGGCTTAGTAATTACCTTTGTCATGAACCCCGCCTAGCCTAAAACCACTCCTGTTCATAGGTGTACACAGAAGATCCCTTTACTAGTGCAGGTCCCAGGGTTTGATGTTATTATTTCAGGTAACCTAAGGGTGGATGAAGACTGAAAGCCCACGCTTCAGTTGGCCAAGGCACAACACACAGAGGATTTGTGCTAGAAAGAATTCCATTTGGGGGATGAATTTCACCCTTCTTTAGGTTAGTGCAACTGTGAAGTTGGGGGTGGGAGGCATATCCCCCTTGTAAAAGCAATGAGTTTTTTGGCAGGCACTTTTCAGCAAATGCAGTTTAGGTATTCTAATCCTCAGTATATTCACTTTTGTCCACTCATAGTGGAACCATTAGTTCATTAACATTCCACTTAAACCTCAGAGGTTAGAGTATTTTGTGTTGGGCTGTGTACAGTTTGGTCAGTGTTTTTATTTTATTTTTCTCTTTCATCACAAATTTCAGAGGGGTACATGGATAAATATATTACTGTAATCATTACTTTTTTTAATCAATATTCATCACAATCAAAACATCTGGTGTATACACAGGTGGCTATCTTTTCAGTGAAATAAAATAAGCATGCTGTTTATATATGTCTGACAGCAAATCCATTATGTTGTGTTTGCCTTTTCATTTTTTTTCCCAGTCTTACATCAGAAGGATACATAGAAGGTGGCTGCCTTTTGGGGGCAGCAGATGAAGAGGCATGCTTTTTATAGTTATGACAGTAGCAGCTTAAAATATGACTGCAGGTATTTGTGCCTTAATTGTAATCCCAGTTTAACACAGAGGGGGATACAAAAAAATGGACTATTTTGAGGTGGGGGTTTGGGGGCTGGTACTATTCCCAGATACATGTATCCCCACAAGCATTTACTTTCTCAAGTCTATTATGAAGTGGTGTTTGGTAAGCTTTAAGCATTAAAAGTTGGATACAACTTATTTCTTTCTTATAGCAGAAAGTAGGACTGAATTTCTTTTCCATGCACAGGATTTTTATTCTGATCATCACTGAATCAAAAGATTGATAAGAAAAGTTTTAAAATCTACCTGAGAGCATCTATAACCCTATGATTTCTGGGTGCCTAGCAGACTCCTGGTTAATTTACTTATTATAGGGTAGTCTTTTTCAGGTAGGGTGTGTTGAAGAATGCAGGAAAAAGAGTTGAAGAGTAAGACAGAATTTCTTTCCATAATCATGTTTTTCTTTCAGTTGATCATTGGATGAAAAGGTTGTTTAAAAAACTCTAAAGTAAAATGTATCCTGGTGAAAATAGCTTAATATTGTTATTAAATGGATCAAAATGTTATTTAAAAAACTAAAATGCATCTCAGGGAAGAGAGAAACTGTGTGGCTTCTTGGTGGTGGTGTGGGGGGGGGGGGGTTGCAGACCACCATCTTAATGCAGTTGTTACTCCCACAGTTGTCAGAGTGCAGTCTTTCCAAGATAGAACATGCTGTATGGATGAATGAATGAGTAATTGCAGAATGAATGGGGGAAAAAAAAAACACGAAGAGTAAGACAGACAATGAGAAAAAGGAAGAAAAAACAAAAAAAAAAACAATCATCTACATAATGTAAGTAGGGCAGGATTGTTGGGCTGATGGGGAGGGCACGATATAGAACCTTTTCACTTCCTCACTCCTCTACATCTACATCTTTCTTTTGAAATGAAAAATACTTGTTTAAGTACTTAAAGACAAAAAAATTTTCACTATTAGTTCTAACAATGTGCAAATATCAAAAATATTATACAATATTTTACTGCATCAGGCAAAATATATATTAGCATTTCCAAACACAAATGTCGGGGACAAAGGAAACAAAGCAATTATGCACCCTCAGTTAATAAAACAATTCTTGGCAGTTTCAAGTTACCATAAAATCCTTCAATTTCTCCATGAAATGTCAGTTTTCTGTTTTGCAAGGCACATTGGCAAATATTTTATTGCTAGATTTCTCTTTCAAATACTACAGTTATTGTCTAATAAATTTCTGCTACAGGGATCTTCAATAGCATCAGGCAATTTTCTGAAAATATTCCTTAGACTGCTCGTAAATGCCCTTTTTTATCACTACTGTGTTGCTTGCTTTAACCTTGCCAAAGATGTGATATATATCCCTGATGTAGTATGTTAAGACAGAAAATAGCTGAAAACAGAGAAGCACACAAAATAATCACAATTGGGAATGGAACTCTGTTTCGATTGTAAGTTTGTCAGTTTCTCTGTCAATCATATGACATGCTAGCCTTCAAGTACTTCAGTGCTCTAATCCTGAATTATTTCTTACATCCCCAACTATATCAAGTACTTCTGCTGATTGCAAGGGGAGGATTATTCCAAGGTCTTAGAAGGTATTTTATAATGTTTCTCCCCTTTTTTTTTTGCATCATTGCTTGTTAGTATTACATAGTGCAATTTGATACTAGCTCTCCGGATAATTCTTTCCATACATAAGCAGGGCAGAGCCAGGCATTGGACCTGGTGATCAGTGCCCTGCCTCAAATCAGGAAACCAACAGAAAGGAAGGAATAAACAAATACATAAATTAACAAATAAATACTTTCCAGTAGAAGTGGAACAGATGTTGTCTTATACACCTAGCAGAGTTCACCTCTACATAGCCTTTAAGAAACATGGTAAAGTGATAGTTCTTGGAACCTTTCCAAAATTTGTGCACTTATATACTTCACAATGTATGTCAATTAGTCCCAAGTAAAACATATTAGCACCAGAAATGCTTTCCATTCAGTATAAACATATTAAACCTTGTGTTCCTATTCATACCACTGTAACCTTTCCTTCTAAGCTCATGATGCACATAGTTTTATAGAGACATCTATAAGACCAATAAGCAATAAGGGCATAAGGCACCGCCTTGCAAATTTTCAGAGCTCAGTATATGAATAAGTCAATTTTGGAATACCTCACCATCAGTGAATGGCAAAAGTGCTCAGCCTTCAGATGGCTGGGATGCTAAAAACATTGCTAACATGCAAGAGGTATGCCACCTATGACTATGTTCACATTAAACAGTTTCATCTCAAAGAGATGATTTTGCATAATGCCAATGAGTTTTTTCTATGGTTTTTCATCTAAGCAAAAATAAACCTGCATATACACATTTGGCACACAGTACAAGAAAATAAACCTGTTTTTTTTGTTTAAATGGTTTCCTATTGAATTTCATAAAGCTAAATTGTATACATGCCCACATTACAAAACTACTAGCTGTATGAAACTGTAGCAGATGCATCACATATTATTACACACGTGCGCACACACACACACACACACACACACACACACACACACACACACACACACACACACACACACACAGAGTCAGTTCTATCAACAGTAACTTGCTTCATGTAATGTGAGCCATTAAATTCTGGTATAAATAAATTAAAAGACTAAGGAATATGTTAATTATCTTATCTCATCATATACAAGCCATCTTACAGCAAGCATATGTTCTTTCTTCTACCTTGGTAAAGTCCAAAGCTAAAATAAGGAGTGCCCCACTACTTGGCAAAACAGAGTACACTTTTTGATAAACATGAAACCTACTATAATAATCTTGCCCCGTCATATTGTGCCTGGACACATTATATAAAAAAAAAAAACACATGGTGACATGAAACATTCTTCTGTATAGAACACACAGTTTCTGAGCAAACTGAGAATATATGTGAATATCCAAACATAGTAATACTGATAACACTAAATCCTTGTAATATAAACATTTTCCCTGGTTGTAGCATTTCAGTCACCAATATATGACACTATATGATCCTACACTGACCCTCATTACAGCCAAGTGCACCTCCAGGCATTTCAGCAGTTAACTCCTTCTTATGCCTCTAGGCATCGAATATTGCTTGTTCATATTTGCATTAGTAATCCCAAAACCATGCTACATATAAGGTTTCAGAATATCTTATGTTGAAGCATAAATACTGGCAAGCACAATCGTATTGATATTTGACCTCTGTCTATTGCAGTTAAAGAGATATCAAATATCATGTGTATACTATTTGTATTGTAATCGTTTTCATATTTCTCTAAATGTCTCACCATTCAGATAACACAGGTAGAACTGCATAGCCTCATATTAAAGCGCACAGCGGCATGACGAAAATCCTGCTGACAGTTATGTGTCGTGCTTGAATAGTTACTGAGATATCATAAGCTGCTTATACAACATTGCAATATTAATATTCACTGCCATTATTTTGGCTTATAAAATCCAGTTTAAAGCACTGACCTGAATGAATGCCAACAATGTAAAGATTAAATTATCCTGAATCGTTTATCATTGACAGTTTTCTAATACTACTTATGGTTCCAGAGATATGGATATTTGTTTGAATTGTGAGGTGATCAATCATTTTTAAAGGCTCAAGACACACCCAATGGAAGTTAAAGGTACACACTCAAAAGAGCTTTACTGGAGGAAATGAGTTAAAGCCCACTCAATTAGATATTCTCCTTGTATATTCCCTGAAGATTATACTAGATGATGTCTGCATTTCGTACAGCCTCATCTTGGGCTTCAGCCATTCCTTCCAATAAGTTGGATCTTGCCAGCAGGCTTCACTGTCACCAATGCCATGCTAGTGTTTAAAACTACTTACCAGGTGATTCCAGTCAAAAGCACATTCATCTTTATGCTATGTAATATATTTAAGCAATATCTTTCTAAACTGGAAGGGAGCAGTCATAATTCCAGTAGAAAAAATTATTTTCTTATTCAAGAGAAATGCAACATTTTTTACTCCTCATGTAATGACATCTTAATAAATGTATATTCTAAATCATTACTGCTTATTTTGAACATTTGCTGTTTTCTGAATACTGACAAGACTCATGGGCAACATACCCACTTTTAACAGAAGATAATGTAAAATGATAGACTGTAACAGTAAAGGCATATGAACCACAGTTTTTGGAACCCGTGTATAGAAGGCCATAGCTCAGCCCTACTTCAGGAGTTCGAAATCTTCAGGAAATAGCAGTAAAATGCTCAACTATAAAATGTGCACAACATTACTGTTCAATTAAGGTTTGCAGTGCAGATCAACACTGATTTTACCACCACCACTACTTTAGCTGCCTCAGACTATGTTCTTTTAAGCAAGCTTAGTGAAATATATAGCACTTTTCTTTCTGATTAAATGACAAAATGATGACGATCTACTCTAGACCATTACTATATTCTGCATATTGAGCAAAAGTAAGTTGATACCGATATGTAGTGTGCGTTTTACATGTCATGAAGGGATGTAGGTCAAAAATAGCTAGTACGCACTCCCACTAGGGAACCAAATATCCTAGAGTTAATAATCACAAATATGAAAGAGTGCTGCACCCACGTAGTGTGATGTCCTCTCCAATAAGATCAGTTCACAAAGCAGTCTCCCTTGAAATAAAGGTAACACTAGTCCCCCCACCTAACCATAAAAACTTTAAGAACTTCTCTAAGGTAAATTACTCCTATGCAAAGAAGGCATAGCTAGATTCTAAACTTCCCCAAATGCAGAAAACACAGAAGCCTATGCACAGGCATACACAAAATCCGTATACAGCCATATAAACAACTGTATAGAAACAGCAGTACCAGACTGAAATAATCCCAGGTCAGACCACAAGAACAAGCCACCCTACTGGAACCCTGATATTAATAGGTTGTACAACAAAAGAAAGAAATTCCTGTCGGGAAGTAAGAGGGAATGTGCACAAGAGGGTAAAAAGTCCCTCATTAGTCTAAACTAGTGACTCAGGGAAATACTTAAGCCTTTGAAAGTAGACTGAAGTTAAAATAGCCTCCAAAGCTAAGGATAACCATAAGGTATTTTTCAGTTATGTCCACAATCTTAAAGGCAATACCCAACAATGGGCAGAATTAGCTGTAGATGGCATCACCTAACCTCAACCATAAGATACAGCAAACCTGCCAGTCAACAAATTCAGCTCAAATTTCACCTCCCCATCACCCCCCAGTTCTCCCTCAAGAGAGAACCTCCACTACTCCACCTCCAATCACCACCAGAGAACAGGTTGTCATCGAGCTCTATAAAGCTAAATACATGGATTCAATGGGGCCTGACAATATACCTGGTTGCCTCTTAAACAGCTTAAATAATGAATTATCAGGCACATTAGGATCTCTGTTTAACCATAAGTTCTAGAATACTTTATCACAACAGAGTGAAAGACAACAGCAGTCACTCCTATATATAAAGGGGACCATTTGCTGATATAAAAAGTTACAGACCCACAAGTTTGACTTGTCTTATATGTAAGGCCTTGGAAAGAATAATCATGGACCTGATAATGACACAGGAAATATCCAAACACTGTACCCAACCCAATTTAGCTTTTTTAGGGGCAGGTCATGCCTACTGAATCTTGTGGATTTCTTTGAGGAAGTCACTAAGGCCATGGGTGTGGATACAACAGTATAATCCCTCTACCTTGACCTAGCCAAGGCATTTGACTCAATTCCCCACTCACAAAACTGTGCATAAATCTCTATATCACCAGATGGATAACCAACTGTTAAACAGACAGGACACATGGTTAAAGTGGGTGAATCCTGATTCAGCAAGAGGCCAGTTACTAGTGGTGTGCCACAGGGCTTAGTGCTGGGACAATTCCTGTTTGGAATATACTTCTCTCAAGTCAAGGTTAGTGTGGAAGTCCTTTGAATGACAAAACTTGCAGAAGATTGCAAGCTGGGGGAAAACAACAAATACCCCAGTGATGTAGATATCCTTCAGGAGGGTCTAGATCAGACAAATGATTGGTGCCGGAACCATAGCCTAACAGTAAAGCAAAAAAAATATGCATCATCATAATCTTTGGGAAGTCAAATACCCTGAAAATTGCAACATGAGAAACACACATCCTAACAGTAGACTCAGATGAGTGCTCTAGATACACAGATGGATAGTAGCCTGAACTTTGACTGCCATGGGTCCACAGTGGTGAGGATGTCTTTCTATGTCGCACACCTTATAATTACATGGATGGCATCCAGATCCAAGGAAATTATAGTCCATCTATACTCAGCCCTCATTAGATCAATAATTGAGTACAATGCACAATTTAGCGTGTACTTCAGTAGGCAATTACCATAACTAGAGTGACCTCAGAGGCTACTCACAAAGAAAGTACAGGGCATAAACAACATGTCATATGAGACTAGCAGCCCTATCCCTTTACTCTATTTCCTAAGGACTATTAAGGGGTTGTCTATATGACCTACCAAACACTCACAAATCCAACCCTGATTGAGCTGCTATACATCTGCAAGTCAAACAGCATGACAGTCACCCAATCTAGGTATCTAAACTTAGTCAGTGACTAAAACAAGACATGCTGAAGAGAGAGAGATGCGTCTCAGAGATTGCCCCTTCTTTGAAACAGGCTTTCTATTTACATTAAGCAGAGCCCTTCCCTGGCCCTCTTTAAATGCAGTTTGGATCAAAGAATGGAGAATTGCAAATTCACACCTGGGGTATCACCTGTGTCTCTTATGAGATGGGGCAACCTATGCACAAACACATTCCATTTTCTGGGCTCTGGGGGCCATATATTGGGCAAAATTGGGTTATATTGGCTAGGCTTGTAAGAGCTCATAAGTTTTTAGCCTAGTAATCTGCTATGAACCTATTATGAGACTTTTAGGCAGTAACATCATTGCCTCAAGGAAAAGTGCTGTTCTGCCCAATGGAATGCCATTGCATCTCAAAGATGCATGTGGCCCCACTACTTTAGATGCTTCATTCTACAGCATTTTAGCCATGGCATATTACAAATGAAAAAATGTTTCTGTGAAATATATAAGAATTTTACTTCTGATATAATTACAACTTGTATTCTAAACCATTTCTGTTATCTCCATAACAAGCAGAAATTCAAAACTTTACCCTAACTAAATAAAATGCAAAATGTCAGATGGTGACAGTGAAGATATATAGACTCAAGCATATGGCACACCTATGTAAATGAACATATCTGAGTTGACCTTGTGGGTCCATCCAAGAACACTTGTGCAACTAAAGGAAGATGCTTAGCCATAAAAGTACTTAATATGGCTATTATGGTTATGGATTTTGGTGATGCTGAACACTGAATTTTGCCCATCCATTTTGCCTGTTACAAGCAATGGCATTTCAACATTAAATATTACAAGCATGCCCCCCAGTAGAAATTGTGTGAAATACCGGACTGTGACTAATAGCACTCTGATTTTTTATAGCTGTGTAAAGTGATTTATAAGTCCTCCTAAACAGTTTATAATAAAAGTTGCAAGGAATTGTAATAAAATACATAAGTACAAAATGTACTTAAAGCTCTCATTCCATTGTCAATGATTTTTCTGCATCTTAGTCCTAATTTATTCAGCAGCACTCTGATTTGAAACTACATGGAATTTAGGCCTCTCTCACTTTATGCACTAACATAAATTTGTCCTTGCCTGGGTGGAACATTTATTATTATTATTATTGTGATGTCCATCCTCTGGGCCAGTGTCAGTCTTCACCACTGACTCTGGTGGGGAATGTTCACAGTCAGGTAAAGAGACACACACAGTATTTTCAGATGCAGCTGTCTGCACCAACTGCAATTTCCCTTAAGACCACACAGGAAATATCCACACTTCAGTCCTGGGGCTGGGCTTCCACTCCAGGCTCCAAATAAGACTCTCCACTAATGACTGTAGATTTGAGCCCATTGCCGGCTGATTTAAGCAAGTCCTTGATCACCCTCTCAATGAAATTAGTGTTCTCAGTGTCCCTGTTCAAAGTAGCTGTCTCACACACACACACACACACACACACACACACACACACACACACACACACACACACACACACTCTGAAATTTGATTTTCATACCCATCCACATAGGAAAGGCTGGCATAGCTTACCCAATCTGCCACCTCCACCCAGACTATACGGTAGGTCTGTTTTCACCAGAAAATCTGAAGCCAGCTACTTTAAGGATCTTACCAGGGTACCCAATTAACACTTACACAAATGTTAGTGTTTAACAAGCAGCAAGACTTTCAAGAATGTGTAGCCACTAAATAAATGCAAGTATTCTCAAAGGTTAAATATTTTCTAAAAGGCTAGCCACAATGAAAGGTTTAGATATATGTAATAACAAAAACATGAAAATACTGAATATATGTTTACAATAAACACCAGATTTCCAATCACAGGAAATATAAAAACAACTCAAATGGAAAGACTCAAACATATACAGAAAAAACTCCATTTAGCTAATCTCACTATAGTTTTCTAACAGAAGAATTACTGTTCTCAAGTTACTTACTAAAGCAAGGCAAGATGAATGTGGACAAATGTCTTGTCAGGTCCAAAAACAGGGTGCCCCCTTCACATCTCTCACTAGTATTCAAATACAATTTCAGTGCTAGCTGTAGAACAACATAATTGGTCACCTAATTCTGTGGTTCCCACACTACCCCCCTCACTAGAAACTAAGCCAGAATCTGGCAATGAAGTGTCACAATATACACACAGAACATTAGCTAATGTTTATTACAGCATCTGAAAACTGTAAAGCAATTCAGACACTTCTACCCTTCCTGCAGAAACTAACAAGCTATTATCTGGCAACATTCAGACCTGTGAGATAAAATCTTTATGTCCTAAACCAAGCCATTTAATTTCAGGCTTTTTTCATAAGGTTGTCTGGACTGAGCTTTACTCCTTCCCTTCCAGTATCTTCTGTTAAAATATATACATTTCATCAGTTACAACAATACATTTTGACATGCATGTGTATTTCTTTTCTGTCCAGCAGGATCCACTCTTGGTGCATTTTTAAGACAAGCAACTTTAGAAACACATTTTAACACAAGCATCTGTACAAATCAGTTTGATATTCAAATGACATAATTCTTTACAAAACTCCATCTATGCTGGCATATGTTACACATGCACTGCCCTACTCCCCTGGCACAGCTGGCACATCATCACAGCTCTCCCCTCTTTGAAGACTCAAGCTAATTTTTCAAGTGACCCTGGAGAAATGATGCTCGAGAAAAATAAGCCTGTCTGAAAACACATTAATCCATAACTTGTCTTGAAAGCCCATCTGCATTGGGATTGCTGACCCCACTACAGTGCTGCAATTTAATGTCATATACATCCAACCCTAGGCTACACCTTAATAACTTGGCATTTTGTTAGCTGGCTCAATGTAGCCATGTAAAGGTATTCAGTGGATTTCCTTCCGCACAGATGAGGGGAAGTTTTTGCAGTATGGCTATACATTCTTTTTCTACAGCTGCATAACATTCCTCCCTGGGTTGGAGTATACAGCTGAGATATATAACAGGGTGCTCTTCTCTCTCAGAGAAACCTGGCTGAGTACAGCTCCCAACCCATGGTTTGAAGCATCCATCTGCGCAACAAATTATTTGCTGTAATGTGGACTGGCTAGCACGGGGGGGGGGGTCCTCCCAAAGCCCCTTTAAGCTTTTGTAATGCCTGTTCACAGGCTGGGCTCCACACAGCCTTATCTGGCCTGTTTTTCCTTATCAGGTCTGTGAGAAGAGCACCTCTTGTACTATAATTGGGAACAAACTTTCTAAAGTACCCCACTGTCCCCAAGAATGCCTTCAGTTGCTTTTTGATAACAGGGGCAGGCCATGCCTGAATAGCTTTGACTTCGGCAGGTTCTGGCCTGATTTTTCCACTCCCAACTCTATGACCCAAGGTAGGAGACCTCTACGATACCAACATGACACATACTGGACTTAATGTTCAAACCTGCCCTTTGCAGTCTGCCCAGAACCTCCATGACACGCTGAAGATGCTTTGGTAGCCATGGTAAGGCTTCATCGTGTTAACATGGTACAATGTGTGCCCCAGCCGCCTGCCTAGCTGTTTTACCATGTAGTCAACATCATTAACCTTCTTTACCACTTTGAAGGGTCCTTCCCAAGCTGCCTGCAGCTTATTGTGTTGGACAGGAATTGTAGCATGACCTGCTGTCCTCAGCATACTGTCAGGCTTGAGCACTCCTGTCATACCACACCTGTTTCTGCTGTTGAGCTCCTGCCAGGTTCTCCTGGGCCAAACCCATGAGCTCCCTAAGCCTTGTCCTGAGGTTTAGGACATATGCCACAACAGACTCCTTGTGGGATTCACACTCACCTTCTCACTCATCAAGAATCAAATCCAAAGGCCCCCTCATCCCATGCTCATACAACTCAAAGGGTGAAAAACCTGTGGATCTTGGGGTACCTCTCTGTACGCAAGCAGCAGATGGGGCAAATATTTGTCCCACTTTCTCAAACCGGTCTGCAAATGCCCTTAGCATGGTCTCCAGTGTAGAGTTTAACCTCTCCACAAGACCATTAGTCTGGGTGTGGAAGGGGGTAGTCTTTAGTTGCGTCACTCCACAGCACTCCCAAAGACAAGCTGGCAGGTCTGACATGAAATTGGCATCTCTCTCAATCAGTGTTTCTCTCAGGAAACCTACCCTGCTGAAAATATCTAAAAATGCATTTGCAGCCTTCTCTGCCTTGATGGAGGACATAGTCACTGCCTCAGGGTATCTAGTAGCATAAATAAATGTACATAACCCAAAGGCAAAATACAGATGAATATATCTATAACTGATCACAGGAAACACATTTATTAAATAGAACACTCTAGTGCCAGGGGTGTAGCTAGGATTTTCAAATTTGTACTGACAACTCTCAAACTGCTACCCCCCTCCCCAGCCAAGCTACGGCCATTCTCGTAATTCACGGTTCGCTCTTTTAGTGTCGATGAAGAGGCATTCGCTGTAATGCCTCTTCAGTAATATAATATAAATTCACTCAAACTCGGTTCCTTGAATTAAAAATTAACCTGAAATGTCAGTTCTTTGAAAAATGCAGCATGGTAGTTGGGGTAGAGACGTTATGCTTTTGTTTTCTGTAACTAAGGTACAGGTTTTGAGCTTGAGTAAATTACTAACCACCTGCTACCACTAACTAGGATGTTTCATTCACACACACACCCCTACATACCTCTTAGTGCAAGAAATATGGACAAAGCCTAAAATAAACAGGGACAGATATTAAATAATGTTCTCGTGAACTTAGAAAGTTGCTAGAATAACAGGATTTGTGCTAGTATGAATTTTTCTAAAGGACATGAAGTCTGAAGCTCAAATGTCTGTCATTATTTAGCAACTTCAGCCTTCAATGATTTTTTAGAAAATCACAAAATTTATGACGAACAGGCAAAAAATATGGGGCAAAAATCTGGACATTCTGCAAAATTTGGACAGTTGAGAGGTATGCTACCTACCACACACACAAACACACAGCCTCTCAACCTCTTACAGCAACAAACTCATAAATAAAACTGAGGCAAGGGCCCAAAAATAAGGACATTTTTTTTAAATATTGCTCTTATAAACTTAGAAAGATAATAGAATAGTAGTAGGTCTTGCATCAGTACGAATTTTCTGAAAGGTATGAAATCTGAAACTGAAATGTCTGCATTATTTTCTAACTTCAGTCTTTAACAATTTGCCACTAATTTGCCAGAAAACTGCAATTTTATGAAAAACGGACCAAAAATGTGATGCAAAAATATAAAATTGCCAGACAATATAGCTGGGAACCTGTCAAAGGAGGGACACCATTTTAATATGAGCACAGTTAACTTAGAGCAGCTGACAAAATTAGAGAATCTACATGCATTTCTGAAATAAAAGTAATGTATAACTCTGATCATTACAGTTATTTATAAAAGTAAATAAACCCTCTATGTTTTCTTCCAAAATTGCTATTTTGTGGAGGGATCATTAGGGGAAGAGCAACATTTTGAGCCAAAATCAGGACAGTTGAGGTTTGGCTATGCCTAATTCTATAAAGCAATTTGCATGTACCTCTCAACCTGTTAATGCAATAAATCTGGACAAGGCCAAATATATTGAGGGAACATATAAACAGTACTAAAAATTGCTCTTGTATAAACTGGGACAGTTGATCGAACAGGTCTTATTTTAGCATGCATTTTTCTGAAGGTTATAAAGTCTGAAACTAGTGTGTCATTATTTAATGACTTAATTCCTAAATCATTTGCCAGAAAACCACAAATTGAGGAACAAACCAAAAATAAGAAGCAAAAAATCTATTCATTCTTTGAAAATCTGGTCAGTTGGGAGGTATAGTTCAGCTGGGTCTGTCCCGCCCTTCCCCCTCACAAAACCATGGTCGAATGGAGCCTCCCCCTGCAGCCATTTCAATGATCCATTACTTTGCTATTTCACTCCATTTACCATAAACACTAATGTGCATACTGATTTACTTCTATGATGATTTGAACTTCATTCAAAAGTTTTATTTTGCATTTTACAGCACAAACACTAAGACATCTGCTAAACAAACTTGGCATTAAAACTTCTCTGCCCTTGAAACTCACATTCACTGAAACAACATTAAAACCCACATTCAAAGAAAAATACATTTTACCCGTGGCAGATAAAAATTAATTCTGGGCTGCTTTTAAATCATAGGCCTCTTGCATATGAAACATACATGTACTCTTTGATACACCTTCCTATTGCTTTGAACATTTTTCCAGTAAACAATGAAACAAAACTGCCCAATTCAGAACATTTCCATCATAAAAGTGTAGTCAAACTTCTACAGTCCACCATTATCAGTAAATAATATGCACAATCTCTGAAGTAGTAAAAAAAGTCATCTAAATAATTCCACGTTAAATAAATCTAACTAATGAAGAGGTTGCTGCTAGCAGTCACCTTTATATTTCATGACTTCACCGAAAAATAGTGTCTGATGCCCCTGAGGAATAAATTGCCTAAATTACATTAATAATAAGCTAGTAATATTGCAATAGGAAATGGATAGCAAACTGATAATAGGCTCATAGTTAGTGTCTTAACTTTCAGTACAGCAGCATTCACCCCTTATGGGAGTAGAACCAACAACCTTCTGCATTAAAAGCAAGTACACAACATTTTGTGCTACTAGCAATGTGAGCCGACTTAGCATAATTAGCACTAAACTTCTCTTCCCCTGCAGCTCTCAGTTCCTTGTAAAATCTACGCAATACTCAACTACATCTCAACTTCGCAGCACAAGAAGTCTGGAAAAAGCCAAATTTATTGGGGTGGGTCAAAAGAGCAAAAAACAGGAACACATTAAACATTGCTTGTATAATCTTGGAAAGCTGCTAGAATAAAATGCTGTGTTACCATCATACATTTTACTGCCAAGGTCACTGTGCAAAATAGTCAGAACAACATACCACTATGCCAAATCACCTGATTTGTGAAAGAGAGGAAGACTGAAACTTAAATGGCTATCATTTAATGAATTCAGTTCTCACCATAGCTGTCAACCTCTTAGCACAAAACACCTGGACAAACCCAGTAATGAGGGAATACAGCCCTCAAACATATTCAGTGAATTCAGTTCTTGCCATAGCTGTCAACCTTAGCACAAAAAAACTGGACAAAGCCAATAACGGGGTATTACAGTCCCAAAAATAAGGACAAATTTCAAATAGTCATAAACTTAAAAAAATTGCTATAAAAAAGGTTGTGTTAGTATATATTTATTGCTAGAATAAAAAGTTGTTTTACTATGTCACAAACACAGGGATAAGATGCAGACTCCACACAGAAGGCACCCCAGCCAAGAATCAAACCAGAAAACCTACAGCTGTGAGGCAACAATACCGCCATTGCACCATCAAATATGTAAGGAAGTAAACATTCAGAAACCTGAAGTCTGAAATTTAAATGCCTGTCAATTTGTTAATCAGGACAGTCTGACTTGGAACAAAAAAAAAAACACAATTCTCAGCAGAGGCCCAGAAAAAAATAATGCAGACATGTCTTTGTAACATGGGAGGACACAAAAGCAAACCCACACAAACACAGGGAGAAGATACAGACCCCCCCCCCACAAAGAAGGCACCCCAGCCAAGAACCAAACCCAAGAACCTACAGCTGTGAGGCATCAATGCTACGTTGCTACCACTGCACCATCAAATTTCAAGCATTGCAATATTTAAAAAACACAGATATGATACAGATATTGATCAGATCAAATATGAGGCAAAAATCTGCAATTTTTTTACAAATGGTGGTGGGTAGGGAATTCAGGTCTTTAACACCTGCATACAAGGTACAGGGTTCAAGCCTGAGGTATTCCCTACCACACCACCATGAGTAATCACATCAGTACATCCCACCTGGGGCATTTACACACACACACACACACACACACACACACATTCTTCATATTACTCACCAACCCTCGGTTGTGAGACCAACATAACGAATCCTCCTCCCGCTTCGACCAATATAACGTACATCCAACATAACACATAATGAATCCTCCTCCCGCTTCGACCAATATAACGTGTACATCGACCAATCCAACATAAAAGCATGAAGTGATCCCCGCTTTGACCAATATAACGTGTACATCGACCAATCCAACATAAAAGCATGAAGTGATCCAACATAATGCTTCCCGCTCGGAAAGCATTTGAACTGGCCGGTCGGCCGGAAATACATGTGCGGTGAGCTCCATTCCGACTGACTGCCCTGATGAGCTGATGTCATCGTGCAGTAAAGCGCGAAAAAAAAGAAAAGTGAAAATTTAAAACGCTACCCCCCCTTCTACATAAGTTGTACTGAAATCAGTACAGTGCGTATGCCTCCCGACGTCCCTGTCTAGTGCTTCGGCAAACAGCCTTCCAGGAGTAATACAAAGTCATCAAATGTTAAACACCTTCGATAATCACCTCAATCAACAAACTATTAATCAATTAAGCAATAAATACTTTGAATTCACTTCAGAATACAAGCTTAAAGGTAAGAGTGTTAAATTTTAAAATATAAACAGATTCTTTATGCAATAATTTGTCCTTTAAAATACGTCTCCAAATTGTACAGAAATTTGTTCAACAATACATCACTGTATTAGAGAAAATAAGAAGTTATGTTCTTACCATAACGTTCCATGTGAATTGTTCATCTCACCTTTGTTCTTACACACGGGTCCGGAGCCGATCCTCAGCTCCGAGTCGGCCGCATCACTAGCTCCGCATCTTCGAGAAAGCTCAAGGCACAGTAATATTCCATGATCGTCAGGTGCTAACCCTCAGATCTAGTTTGCTATACCAGAAGAATCACTTTAGAACTGTGTCTTGAACACTTAGAAACAAACACTACACACTGTCTGGAACCCTGCCCTCAATAGAGGAGAAAACATGCCATTACTAATGCACAAGAATAAGCTGAATGCTAACAATATCTAGAAAAGACTGAACAAGAATTCATTTGAACCCGTTCTCCCAGACCGCAGGATGGAGGATGGAGGGGAGGAATGTAAGAACAAAGGTGAGATGAACAATTCACATGGAACATTATGGTAAGAACATAACTTCTTAATGTGAAATTGTTCAATCTCGTCATTTGTTCTTACACACTGGTAGCGTCCCTAGCTCCTTTTTCCTGGGTGGCTCAAGGGAGAACATTCCTGAGTTCAGTGGAACCAAACATCGCCCTGTCCCTGGAGTTTTTGTCTAGTTTATAGTGGGTGATAAAAGTATGTGGTTTTGCCCAAGTTGCCGCTGCACAAATGGTATCTAAAGGCAAACGAGCAGTATGGGCTGAAGAGGTAGCGATCGCCCTTGTAGAATGAGCTCTGGGTTTGAAAGGGAGTTGTTGTTTCGATTCAGCATATACAAAATTTATGCAGTCTGAGAGCCATTTGGATAAGGTAACCTTCGTTACTGCCTGTCCTTTCCTTTGGTCAGCATATGAGACAAATAGCTGGTCTGACCTTTCTGTATTCTTTTGTCCTATGTAAGTAAAATCTCAGTTGCCTGTGGACGTCCAATTTGTGCAGTGTGTATTCTAACTTATTGGAGTGGTTTTTGAAGAAGGTAGGTAGTTCGATAGATTGATTGATGTTTTGAATCAAACAAACGTTCAGAAGGAAGGCCGGATTCATGCACAGGGTTAATCTATCTGGGTGAAAAATCATGTACAGGGGTCGGATAGATAGAGCCTGCAACTCTGAAACTCTCCTGGCGGAAGTGATGGCAACCAAAAAGAGTGATTTCCACAAAAGAAATTTTAACGGAGTTGTGGCTGCTGGTTCGAATGGGGGCAACATGAGTTGTGACAGCATGAGATTAAGATTCCAAGGGGCTACTGGATTATGAAAGGGGGGATGGAGGTGAAAGGTACCTTTCATAAAAGCTTTACAAAGCCTGTGGGACATAAGAGAACTATCTTCACGGCCAACATGAAAATTGGATATAGCCGCCAATTGAACCCTTATCGTGGATGTTGATGCACCTTCTTGAAAAAGTGTGGTAAGGAAATCTAGTATCGTGTGTACTGGAGCCCCGAATGGATCTATACCTTGTTTGGAGGCCCAGTGCGCAAAATGGTTCCATTTGCTGTTGTACAATTTCCTTGTAGATGGTTTGTGAGAAGCTACAATAATTTGTTGTACTGCAGGGGATAGTAACTCCGACCTGGCTAAGATGGGAGGCGGAGCAGCCAAGCTGTCAGTTTGAGGGACTTGAGGAAGGTGTGAGGAACTCCCAATGAATGTGTCAACAGATCTGGCTCCGGGTCCAGCATCCATGGTTCCTCCACTTGATGAGATTGAAGGAAGGGAAACCAGATTTGTTGAGGCCAGAATGGGGCTATCAGTATTATGGTCATCTCCAGATGTTTGGCTTTCTGCAAGAACCTGGGAATTAGTGGAACAGGAGGAAAAGCATAAAGGAGACCCAGGGGCCAATCGTGTACCAGTGCATCCCTGGGGACACCCCCCGGAGGGGGTAACAGGGCAAAGTAGCTTCTACATTTGGCATTCAATGGGGATGCAAACAGGTTGCAGCAAGGCTGGCCCCATCTGTGGAAGATCTCTTCCGCCACTTGAGGTTTGACGGACCACTCGTGAGGGAACAGGATGGCTCTGCTCAGCCTGTCCGCGATTACGTTGGAAGTCCCCGGGATGTGCGTTGCTATCAGAAAGCGTCCAGTGGACTTTGCCCATTGCCAAATTCTGAGGGCCTCTCTGCATAACGGGTAAGATCTGGTTCCACCTTGCTTGTTTATGTACCAGACCACTGACATGTTGTCTGTCTGAACTGTCACTGTTCCCTGAGGTAAGGACTTGTGAAAGTGTTGCAATGCTAGAAACACTGCCCTCAGCTCTAGAACATTGATGTGCAGGTTGTACTCCAAGTTGGACCATTGACCTTGGACTGTTTGTCCCTGAAAAAAATCCCCCCACCCTATCAGGGGAAGCGTCCGTGGTTAGAGTTGCTACCGGACTGGGTAACACAAACGGTCATCCTAGTGTTAGATCTTGACTGTGTATCCACCACAAGAGATCCTTTTTGCAAATGTTTGTGATCAAGATTTCATGAGATAGTGAAAGCTGTCGATAAGACCACTGGGCGAATAGCATCCATTGAAGAATCCTCATATGCATACTGCCCAAGGGAACTATGATAAGGGAGGCTGCCATCAAGCCTAGTACTCTTAATATTTGTCGTGCAGGGATGCTCTTGCTCTGGAGAAGGACCGAGATCTGATGTCTGAGGTCTGACACTCTTGGTGGGGGGAGAGTAACTCGAGCCAGGGAAGTGTCTAGCTGTGCTCCTATAAATAAGATACGCTGTGACGGCGATAAGACAGACTTTCCAAAATTTACCATTATGCCTAGCGAGGAGCAGAGGCTGATGGTGTAATCCCTAGCTTGCAGAAGACGATACTCGGTGGTGGCAGAGAGGAGCCAGTCGTCTAGATAAGGAAACACCCGGAATCCCCTTTGTCTCAAGTGAGACGCTACTACTGCCATGCATTTGGTGAACACCCTGGGGGCTGAGGTGAGACCAAAGGGCAGAGCGCGAAACTGGAAATGACTGGCTCCCAGCCGGAAGCGCAGATGATCTCTGGATGCCCTGGCCATCTTGATATGGTAGTACGCGTCTGAGATCTATAGTGCACATCCAGTCACCTTCTGGCAGAAAGGGAAGAATTGACTGTAGTGTGACCATCCGGAAATTTTCCTTTTTCACAAAGGCATTTAATTTGCTGAGGTCCAAAATTGGCCTCCAGTCCCCTGTTTTCTTTGGAACTAAAAAGAACCTTGAGTAAGTTCCGGATCCTATTTTGCCCACCGGGACTGGTTGGATGACTCTGTTTTCGAGCAACCTTTTTATCTCTACGGTTGTCTGGTCTCGCAGACTGGGTGGGACGTCTGGGAGCTTTTTGGAGTTGGGTGGCATTCTGATGAATGGAATGTTGTAGCCTCTGGTAACTATGCTTTTTACCCAGGAATCTGATGTAAGATTTAGCCAGGCCTCTGGGTATAAAGCCAAGCAACCCCCGACCGCCTCCAGAGTAAGACAGTCGGGCCTGCACTCAGGAGTGCTGGAAGGGCTTCCCAGAGAAAGTATCTGTCACCCTGATTTTGCGGACCCCCTTTGCCGGCTGGGCGGCATCTTCCATTTCTACCCCCTCCTCTGCCTCTGGAGGGGGTCTCACTTTGGGTGGGCTGAAAGGATCCCAGAGTCTTTCGGAACCACATTTTTCCACCTCATTTCCCTTTAGGGTAGGGTCTAGATGGGGTGGAAAAATGGACCCCTACGGCAGACAGGGTCTTCCATTCTTGTTCACACCTCATGAGAGTCTCCTTTACTTTGGGCCCAAACAAGGAGGCACAATCAAAGGGGGCATTGGCAAAGGAAGACTTGAAGGCTTCCGCAAAGGAGCATAAGCGCAACCAAAATTGCCTCCTTAGGGCGTTCGCTGAAGCTGCCGCTCTACTCGACCCTTCGGCTGCGTATGAAATCAGCCTCATGGACGAGTTCACTATGGAGTTTAAGGTGTTAAGTTGTGCTGTCACTTTCTCAGCGACAGCAGCATCTGTGTTTCCCTGGAGAGTATCTTCCCAGTTCCTATGAGAGCTCTCTGTAAACGCGTGAAATGCGTAAGGTAGTTGAGTGATCGTATGGAAAAAGTCACAGAACTAAATACGCACTTCCCATATCTGTCCATTGTCCTAGAATCCTTATTAGGGGGATGGACAGAGGAAGATGATTCAGACATCTCCTTCTTAGTGGCCGCCGCCACCACCATAGTATCCACGGGAACCCCTTTTGTAAGATAAGATTTGTCCTCGGGGGCCATCATATATTTGTTTGGCTTGCAAGGGACTGGCTCCACTGTAACAGGCATTTCCCAAGCCCTCCGGGCTATTAGATCCATGAGTTCGTCAAATGGCGGGGGTCACCCAGGAGGTAGAAGGTTGAGCCCCAAATGCCTTCAGCAAGACCGATTCATCCATAGAAGGGGTAAGGGTTTGCCAGTCTCCCCTCTGTTTCAGGATTTCCAAAATGTCCGCAAATGAGACATCTTCAGAGGGGGACCGTGGGGACCCTTCTGCTTCATCTAAATCGGTGTCAGATGTGAGAGATTCCTGGGGGGAATCAATGTGCCTCCTCTTGCACAATCGTTTCCTCGGAACATCCTCAGTGGGAGCTTCTGGGGATGCATCCAAGGAACCAGGGTCACCCTGTAGGGCTGTCTGAGGCATTGGGTCTCAACACTTGGTAGGGGCTGAAGGCACAGAAGCAGAACGTGGACCTTTTGGGGAAGGAGAAGAAGATACTGATGATGTATGTGCCTGATCAGACAAGACCTTCCTCATGATGTCAAAGGCACTGGTGCCCCAATCCGAAGATGCAACCCGATCCGAAGAAGAAGGTAGTCGTTTCTCCAGAATCGGGACCACGGGCTCCGACACCAAGGACGGATCTGAACCGATCTGAGCCGAGGCACCGAGGGGAAGAGTCGGAACCAACATCTCGGTTTGACTGTCACCCCCGGAACCTAGGAAAGCTCTTTGGCTCTGAGACTCTCCGGCTGGTTCCGAAGGAGTCAAGGTCAATGGAGCCGATAGCGCTACTGGAGGCTTCGGCACCGAGGGCTCTATGATCATCGGTTCTTCGATTCCTAGCTCCGATGACTCGACGGGTCTCGGAGGAGGAAGTGTCGAGGGGACAGGAATAGTCTCGAGTTTCGAAACCAGCTGGGACGAAACCTCAATTAGTTTGGACAGAGCCGAGTTCTCCATAAGCTTCTGTACCACTCGGTCCACATCGGAGCCAGAAAGCGGCCTCGAAGAACTGATCGAACGGGCCGAAGCCATCACTGAGCAAAGGATAAAAGGCGGTGGTACCTCTGACACCGGCTCCAAGACCTGAGTCTCAATCAGAGATAAACACTCGACGCCTGGCACCGAGGTCATAGGAGCCGGCGTCCGAATCTGGAAAGAGGTGCTCGGAGCCGATGACTTGGGCTCCGACACTCTTGAAGACTTCGACCCCTTCGAAGACTTGGATACTTGTTCAGCCTTGTCCAGGGCCTCTTGAAATTTGGGTTTAAGCAACCCTCTGTTAACCAACTTCCTGCATCTTTCCAGCATGACCCTCCCACTAATGAAATGACAAATGGAACAATCTTCCTGCAAGTGGAGAGGGCCAAGACAGTAGACGCAGGATGAGTGGTTATCAGTAATGGACATCTTCCGTCCACACTGACATCTCTTAAAGCCTGATTGGGCTTTCTCTGACATTTTGAATATATAGTATATGTCCAAAACAAAGCACACTTAAAAAAAACACACTATATAAATCTAAGTGTAACAATTTTAAAAGTCTAGAATAATAATAGTAATTATAATAAACCAACAGATTAATTCTGACCTAGTATATTATAGAAATCCAAAACACAGCACACTATAATATATATATATATATATATATATATATATATATATATATATATATATATATATTTATATATATATATATATTTATATATAGATATATATATATATGGGTCTACTACTAATTACCGACACGACGATTCCCCAACGGAAAACTCCCCGACGCCAGATGACCGACATCACACAAACCCGACAACGCAAAACACCGAACACCATTACACCGACACACGGAACGTAAACAACACGCGACACTACATAGCATACACACTAGCCCTGACCCAAACCCTAACCCTAAGGTCCGACACTATCGCACACTTCACCTACCTGCACCCTAACCCTAACTCACTTAACCCACCCCTAGCCCAAGCTCCGACACTAACGCACACATCACCTACCTGCACCCTAACCCTAACTCACTTAACCCACCCCTAGCCCAAGCTCCGACACTAACGCACACATCACCTACCTGCACCCTAACCCTAACTCACTTAACCCACCCCTAGCCCAAGCTCCGACACTAACGCACACATCACCTACCTGCACCCTAACCCTAACTCACTTAACCCGTCCCTAAACTACAGTCCCTCACTAGCACACACTTACCTTACCCGAACCATACCTCCGACACGAACACACACTCACCTGTCCCACAGCCTAACCCGACATCCCACAATCTCGAGCACTTACCTGACCGCTCCTAACTCCGTCACCATCGCACACTTACCGCGTCGCGATCGCACATTCCCTTGTCGGTCTTTCCGCTGTCGGCAAATCACCCTGTCGGTACACTTACCTGTCGGTCATCTGGCGCCGGTGAGTTTTCCGTCGGGGAATCGTCATTTCGGGCATTAGTAGTAGACCCATATATATATATATATATATATATATATATATATATATATATATTTAAAAATAATTAAGGCAAAAATTTACAAGAAATTATGTAAAATACTGTCAATCCTGACAGAAAAACCCGCAGGCCTTAACTAGAAAAAATTAAACTATCTAATCTAAACTAAATACACTCACAAATAACACTCCTATACTATATTATTTATTTTAAACACTAGAAATAACTATAAGTCTACTAAATGAAGAAATATAGAAAGAATATAGAAAAAATATACTGGCCCGAGCCTCTCATATGCGATCTGCTTCTAGCGGCAAACTAGATCTGGGGGTTAGCACCTGAGGATCATGGGATATTGCTGTGCCTCAAGCTTTCTCGAAGATGTGGAGCTAGTGATGCGGCCGACTCGGAGCTGAGGATTGGCTCCAGACCCGTGTGTAAGAACAAACGTCGAGATTGAACAATTTCACATATTACTATTATGCTTCCCTTTAAAATGCATAGCAATATTACTATCAGATTTTTATTTTACAATGTTCATAGGTTCATACTAGGCTATCTGCCCAAGGGCATTTATAAGCCTAGCCCAGAGTTTTGTGGCTTTCGCCACCCCTTTAGTTTGAAGGATACTATGCCCATTATTTTGCTGTGCCTCTGTCAAGCAGTGACACTGAGGTAATCCCTGGGGTATATCTGCGATCTCCCATCCATTGGTCAAGATTTCTCTTGAACAAAGCCAGCGAGGTGCTCTGCCTCACATGTACCGGGATTTTGTTCCATAGCATAGGGAGTCTCTGGGTGATGAATCTGTCCCTCCAGCACATCCTATTAATAACCGTGTCAAGGTTTAAGTCTCCGCCTTGTAGTTCTGAGGGATCTAGATTTTTTGAGGTGAAGCATGTTCATCAATTCCAGGTTGGACATGGCCTTGTATGTCAGGCACAGGTCACCTCTGAGCAGACGGTAAGCGACTGAATAGAGCTGGAGTTCCTTCAGTCGGGCAGCATAAGACATATTTTTGAGACCCTTTATCCTTTTGGTGAGGAACTTTTGGGGCCTTTCCAGTTTCTGCAGGTGTCGGGTCAGATACATTCCGAATGGGGCAATGTACTCAATCATTGGTCTGATGAGTGATGAGTACAGGGGGATGATGACCTCCCTTGATCTAGATGTGAATCCCTTCATGATCAGGTGGGCAATGTAGAAGGTCTTCCTAACTACTTTGGCAACGTGAGTGTCAAACGAAAGGTTACTGTCAACCTGGGTCCCCAGATCCCTGATAACCTCTTCTGTGCTTAGTGGATTGCCACCTATATAGTAGCTAGGGGTAACCTTGTTTTTCCCGAAGGGTATGACTATGCATTTTTTGGCGTTTAACTTTAGGCCATGGCTCTGGCACCAGTTATCCGTTTCTATAAGACCCTTCTGAAGGATATCTGTGTCAGATGTGTTCTCAACTATGTCCCTAATATGTTCTTGTAATCATGTTCTCAACTTTATATATCACTATTATTACTATGTTTTTGTAACCTGAGGAAGTCCTAGTTTTGTGAGGATGAAAAACGCAGTGATTAAGTTAAAGCGTTTTGTTTTCTCCTTTTTTTCATTGGTACATATCAATGTGGAATGTGGTTAAAATAAGCTTTGAGCCTTATCTTCTCCATTTATCCCTACTGTGCTTATTTTGGTGATATAGTAGTTGGCATTTGCTCTGAGCATAGCATTCCTTGTGGCATAATATAATCACATACACTTTCATCTGCCATATGTCTATGCTCACAATTTTTTTTTTTGTAAGCTTCAGGTGTTAACTTAAAACATACCAATAGACATTGTTTAAATTATAACAAGGTTAAACAATCAGTATCAGACAATTTAGAAACAGCAGTCACAGCTTTACCATGGGGTAAGTGAGTCAGGAACCATGCCTCAAGTTCTTGTTCAACATCATACTGCTTACATATTCTTTTAAATACATGAATAAAATTATCAAAATTATCACCTTCTGTGGAAGAAATTTACTGACCTTTGCTGCTTCTGAGGTTTGGTTATTCCCTTCCCCATTACCTCGATTTTCCTGTCGAAGAGCCAGCATGTCCCCCTCATGCTGATGCTGTTATTCATTTCTTTTGGCCTCCAAGTGCAGCAGTCTCTCTGCTAATTCTAATGCCATATGTTTGGCATTCAGTTTTAACTCCAGATGGGTTTTTAAGTCCTCTGAGCAAAAGGTGAACTGTCCTGTTTCTGAGGGCTGCACATCCCATCACCAGACTTATTGTCTTGGTTTATGGTCTGTGATACAGCTGCAATGGTATAATTTCTTCTTTAGTCAGGTTGGCATGCATCAGTCCTTTGGATTTGCACACCTTTGCCAACAGGTTCACTGGCAGCTTGCCCTAATCCCCTGCTGACTTTCCCTGACTAAACTAAACTACAAAAAAAAAAAAATACAACTCTTTTGAAAAATGAAACTCTGTACGTTTATCTTTTGGCTGCTTAGAGTACATACCTTTAGTGACAACTACTTACAGACTAAAGAATTTCAATGAATATCCCACTGTTGCTCATCAATACGCGATGTCCCTCCCCTGGGTGAGTAATCAAGGAGCCTCAATCCTCACTACTGACACCGGTGGGCAATGTTCACTTTGAGAAAAATAGATGCACACAGTATTTTCAGAAGCAGTTCTCTGCATCAAGTACAATATCCTTTAAGAGCACACATGGAATACATACTCCAGTCCTGGGACTGGGCTTTTTCTCCAGGACCCAAACAAGACTCTCTACTGACCACTATAGAGCTGAGTCCTTAGCCAGGCATTCCCAAGCCATGTCCTCCACCACACTCTCTATTAAGTCAGTGCTCTCAGTGTCCCTGTTCAAAGTAGCTGTCATACACACTGTCTAAGATTTGACTTTCACACACACAAACACATCTGGGAAAGGTGGTCACTGCTTACCTACTCTGCAACCTAGACCTGATGTCACCAGAACACCTGAAGCCAGCTACTTTAAGGTGCTTACCAGGGTACCCAATTACACTTATTAAAATTAATACTAATATAAATGTAAATGGTAGTGTTTAACCAAGCAGCAAGACTTTCAGGAACATGGAGGCACAGTGCCACTAAATAAATGCAAGTAGTCTCAAAGGTTAAATATTTACCAAAAGACAGCCATAATGAAAGGTTTAGATATATTTAATAATAAATAATTTTAAAAAAGCATAACGATACTGAATATATATTTACAATAAACATCAAGAGTTTCAGACACAGGAAATAAAAAACAAAACAACACAGATGGAAAGATACAGAAAAAGCTACATTTAGCTAAGCTCAGTATATTTTTCTAAATGACTGAAGAATTACTGTTCCCACGTTCCTTACTAAAGCAAGGCTTAATGAATGTGGATAAGTGTCCTGTCAGCTCCAAAAACACAGAACACCCCTCCCATCTCTCACTAGTTTTCAAAAACAATTTCAGTGATGGCTACAGAATGATATCACATCTGGTCACCTGACTCTGTGGTTCCCACATTACCATCTGGAAACTGTAAAATAATTCCAATTCTTCCACCCTTCCTGTAGAAACTAGCAAGCTATTCTTTGGTAGCATTCAGACCTACAAGATAAAATCTTTATGGCCTAAACAAAGTCATTTAATTTTAGGCTATTTTTCTTAAGGCTAGCTGGGCTGAGCTTAACCCCTTCCCTTTCAGTATCTTCTGTTAAAATATATACATTTCATCAGTTAAAACAATACAGTCTGACATACATATATTTCTTTTCTGTCCCATTGGACCCACTGTTGATACATTTTTAACACAATTTATAAATACATTTTTAATACAAGCGTCTGTACAAATCAGTTTGATATTCAAATGACATAATTCTTTATAAATCTCCAGCTAACTTTGCTGGCATATATTATACATGCACTGCCCTACTCCTCTGGCACAACTGTCACTACCTCACACCCTCACAAGTTATAGTATTATTATTGTTATTACTACAACTTGTTGTGTAATAAAAACTTAGTGCACATATATTTCAGACATTAGTCTTACCCTGACTTTTCAACAGAGGTCAACTAGCCCTCACTGTAGAAACCAGACATAATGCCAGACTGTGATACCAGAAGTACTCTGAAGCATTACTTTTGCTACCCATGTATGAGGCCATATCTCTTCCACATTACTAGTCATAAAAAAGTTTTATGGAGTTATAACTGGATATTCAGGCACAAAACACACAAGACTGCCAGTCAGTCTAGTCTGAAATATTTTGGTAATTATAGTCTTGATTTCCACAGTAACACATGCTTCTGTCGGCACAAGGAGTTTATGCCTCACCCTATATGTAGTAACTGAAAAGTAGCATTTTAGGGGAATATTTACATTTTTTAATATTAACATTTTTAATAAAATGTCACTAAACAAACATCTGATGAAATAATAACACACTAAAACATATTGTGAAAAACATTGTCTACTCACACCTAAAGAAAACATAAGAATGTGACTTACAGCAATGCACTTACTAATGGAAATGTAGGCTAATTGTTAGCAACTATTACCAATGGAAATGCATGTCAATTGCTGCAGACTAGCAATGCAGGGTTGTATCACTTACAGAGTTTGATAATTTCTAGTAAATACTTTTGGACAGGCTCTGGCCCATTGGTATCTGTGCTGCCACATATCTGACATTGGGAATAGACTTGTAGTAACTGGAGATTTAGCTTAGGAGTGATATCCTCAAGTAACTGGGCCCAGGGGTGAAAATACAATGACAAACTACCTCCTGTGTGTCCTCTAGTAGATACTGCAAGGGTCACATATGGCCTACTAAATAAGGGAGGTGGCAATCACATTGTAATGTCATTACACACACACACACATCTCCACAAACAGGGACCTTGACTAACTACATTACCCATGCTCTGCAATAACTCAATGGATCTTTCACTCCATTGGCAGTACACATATTACAATGAGATCTACTTCCCAAGAATGGGGTCACTTCCCCTGCACAGTCACATACAGGGTTAGCCAGGAAAGGATTAATTGGATCTAGAATCAGGCAGCTACAGCATTGAATGGAATACCAAGAAGACTGCGTGGGGATGGGGACATAGAGAAAACACAAGTGTGGATATTTAGTTATAGAGAAACACAAGTTAACTATAATTTATTGTAGTAATATAGAACAGATTAATGTTTTTTCCATTTTTCCCCTATGAAATCTTCATTTTTGGGGACAAAGAGAGGTACACTTTCCTTATCTTCAACAAGAAATATCAAAGCTTACTTCACTGTGATCATGGAAATGTCTTTTGCTTTGATACACAAACTGACCACAAAATGCAGTGCCACTTTTTTCAATTTTCAGTTGATTGAATACTTTATCAATATCACATTCAGTGGTGTGAATGAATATATCTCTGAAATCTAGCTATACACCAGGAAAGAAATGCTTGGTACCTACTGTAGTGGGACATTCTGTATAAGTATTATTGCAGAATTAGGGGGGTGGGGTGGCTGACATCCAACTAAATGCTAGAACAATAACCACCACCTTGTCATAGGAAGTTAAGGCTGATTCAAGATTGGGATAAAAACAGCAGTGCAGTACAGTGACTGGTGTAATAAGCATGCTTCACAGTACTGCTCTGCCTGCTAAACCCCACCTTTCTATATGCATGGGGTAGGTTATTATGATAGAAATCACCATTTCTTCATACTACATAGTGAACAAGTGGCAGCCTGATATAGATCTATGTGTCAGTGCTGACAGTAAGGCACATACATATGTATATGTTATTTGTACATATTATTGTACTGACATTGTAGATTGCATTTTGTTTCATAGCCTATGAATGAGACATTCTTCAGACTGTAGGATAATTGAAGGATGCAAAACTCATTCTGCATAGATAAAGACTTCAGGAGGACATTTGGCCTCAAGATTTGATTCATTGCATTATCTTGTCAATCTCTGTTTTTTGCAGGGTATAGCAACCATTGCTTCCTTGTAGTGTATAGAAACAAACAAAAATTCCAAGAAGGCACTTGAAACTAGAATAATTTAGTTGTTTTTCTTTCTTACCCGAGATGCAAGGTATATTTTTCTATTAGCATAAATTAATTTTTGATATGAGGTCCAGAGTATAATTATCTACAGAACATTAAGAAATATTCAGCATTTTGCTAACTGCACCCAAATTTGCAATGTTAATTCAGAGATTGCATATTTCATCATCTACAGAATAAACTGGCAACATTATGTGGAACACCATCACATGATGTAGAAGGGACACAGATAAACACTACTAAAGCAACATCCAACATATATATTCAGCCACAACTCACAGAGCCACTTCACCTAACCTGCAGGCAGACCATCACACCATCCAATATTTTGGTCGTAGGAGAATCCATTGAGGAACACTGATAGCCCACACACAAGGATAAACAAGAAGAGGGTTATGATCAGCTGCCCATCATTGTCAAGGAAATACCAGATCCTGCATGCACTCAGGTCTTTAACCACATGTTTTAGCGTAAGTCAGTCATAGTCCACAATGGTGTAAATGACCCTAGATGTACTTTCCTGGACTATATGAAGAGAGACATGCTGGAGCTCTGAGACTGTACCCCAGGCTGGTGTGAGCTTAGCATTGAGTAGCATTTTACCTTTTCCAAGGATGATGCCACAATACCAGCAAAAATAATTTAAACACTGGCTTAGCTTTTGGTATTATTCACAGAAAGTATAATATTTATCGTCTTGAGAACATATGGTTCCAATGTCTAACAAAATGCTTTGCTAGGGATGGTCTGACCTTACCCTCGCTAAGGTTTTGAATATTAGCTAAAACCTTGTCTTCTCTCATACTACCTTATTAGATATTACTAAGCAGATAAACCATCTGCCATCTCTAAGCAAACTGAGAATTATCTAAAGGTTATACTGCTCAATGCCATCCACCATAGCTAAGCAATCTAAAAATTAACTAAAAGTTATACTGCTCAATGCCAGGAGTTTAAACCAGAAACTACACTCCTTTCAAGCTCTCCTAACTGTGTAGTTTATGGGACAGGATTTAAATCCACAGAGACACTCCAGCAGTGCAGAGCAATAATGACTTCCACTCATTTAGACTAGCTATTGCATAGAAAGGGATGAATGGTGGTGGTGTCTCAATTTACATAAAAAAAGTCACACCAGAAGGCTGGTGGCATGATGCACTTAGCTCCTCCATGTATACGACTTAGCATAAGCAATGTCTCATGCCACATCTTTGTCAGCATAGGTTTTCCCCTCTATGACTCAGGAAACTCATACCACTTAGTTAAATGAACTTGAGTAGCTTTTCATTCAGCACAACAACAGATTCATTGGCAACTTCAAATATGCTACTATAAACTTGGAATAATATATATCAAACTTATTTCTGGACTTCATCAGCATAAATTCCCTGGACCAGCTCATTTGTACATCACAATAGGCATCAACATCCATGACCTAGAACTCAACAACACTGGGGAACATTGCACCCCCTCGCAATCCCCAGAGTATAACATCCTCATTGGTCAGGTCAGACAATAAAGCTTTCTCCATCAAAATAAAATATAACCTGGGAAACCAGGTAGCCCTGGAACTTTTAGGAATCATTCCAAGTCAAACTTGCTTCTTTTAAGTGATACCCTGGCAAAATTTCAAGCTCACCAAACCCAAAAAACAGCAATGTGTATATAGAGTTGTTTTACAAAAACCTTTGATAATCATGTATACGCTAAATAGATGCAGCAGTATTTTGCAAAAATAAGCAGATGACAAAATCAAAAAGAAAGCCACTCTGGTGGAATCAAACCACCAATAGGCAGTATAACAAAAGGAAGAAGATCATGCCCAAAAATAGGAAATGCAAGGTAAGAACTCCCTGAAACTAAATACACACAGCAGTCTAAGTCACCCAAATTCAAATTTGAGGGAAAAGTAGCCTCTCCTCCTGCTATGCTGAATAATCCCTTGTGAATGTCCTATGTCCAAAACCTCAAAGACAATACACAAGAACTGTGCCCAAAGTGATTGTAAATGGAGACATCTACACTGAGCCAGAGGATATAGCAAACATACTGGCTGATAAATTCAGTTCCAATTTTATCTCGCTTTCTCCACCATACACCTCTCAAGAAATATTCCCAACCAACAACAGAGAACAGATTCTCATTGCCCTCTCTAAGGCCAAAATCACTGCATCAGAGGGATCTGATAATACTCCAGAATACCTCCTTAGTAGTATGAAACATGACCTATCAGGGTCAATAGATGCACTAATCAGTCTCCAAGCATTCTTCATGCTACAACTGGAAAGGCTACAGAAATACCAATGAGGATCTTAGGCCTTAGACATATGCCCTACACTGACTGTCTCAAAAAAACTCCAGCTATACTCTGTTTCAGATCACCTACTTAGAGGCGATCTCTGCTTGACATACAAAGCCATGCCTGACCCTGAACTGCTAGACATGCTACACCTAAATAAATCCCAATCCCTCAATGCCATACACTCCAGGGACCTAAACTTCATTACTACCATAAATAGAACATGCTGGAGGGGCAGGTTCCTAACCCAGCGACTTCCCATACTCTGGAACAAACTCCCATTCACATCAAGCAGAGCACTTCACTGGCCCTTTTCAAGAGAAATCTTGACTAGTGGAAGGGCAATAGGAAGTTCACCCTGGGGATCACTTCAATGGCCCTGCTTGACAGAGACATGGGAAACTAACTGTGGGTGGCAGTCACTCTGGGGATCACCTTAGGGGCCTTGCTGGACAAGAGCACTGGGAACTAAAATTGGTTGGCATGATGCCAGGGAATTTCTTGGGCTAGACTTGTATAGGCTCCAGGGCCATTAACCTAGTACATACCTATGAACCTGCATGAATGGAGGACTGCAACGGTTATCCTTCTGCACAAAGGTGAGCCATTCACAGTCCCAGGACACTACTGCTCCATAATCCTTACTAGTCTCATATGTAAGGCTTCAGCAAAACTCCAAACTGACTGCCTCAAATCACCAGTGGAAAAGCTTATTTAACTTTCACAACAATGTTTCTTTAAGATTAATGAGACACACTCTTAGGCTCTTCCTAACACACAAACATCCTCCAAGAAGGCCTGTAACAGACTAATAAATTTTGCCAAAGTCATGGTCATAGCACAGTGCTAAAAATATGTACTAGTATCTTTCTGAAAAACAACCACCCCTGGAAATTACTGCATTGATAGTAAAACTTTAAGACTTGTCCTGGTGGTCAGGGATTTGAGAACGCATGTGGAAGCTGACTTAGCCTTAACCATCATGTGTCTATTGTAGTAAGGAAAACATTCTACACTGTGCAGCTTATAAGCAAGGATATGACATCTAGGTCCAGAGATGTCACTGCTCCTTTGTACTTGGCCCTCATTAGACCAATCAGAGTACAATGCTGCCCTTGGGATGTAACTGAAAAGGCGTATGTTGAAGCATCAACAGAGGTTCCACACAAAAAGAATACATGATGTTGACAACATGTCCTATGCAGACCACCTCAAATAATTATCTTTGTATCAGTTCCCTTCAGACTGCTGTGAGGCAATCTTTGTTTGGCCTTCAAAGCATGGTAAGATCCAGCCCTTATGGATCAGCTGCACACATGCAAAATAAGTAAACAAAACTAATCTAGGGACCAACCTCATCTGCAACACACAAGACATATTGGAAGGACAGGTTTGTGACTTAGAGACTACTACTTCCCTGGAACAGGTTAACCATCCATGTGAAGCAGAATTCCTCCATGCACTTATACAAGTGCAACTTGGTTCAGCAGATGGGGAACTGTAAATTTTCCCCTGGTCTGTCACCCATATCCCTCTTACAAAGAGAAAGCTTGATTATGCTTGAATACCAATCCACAAGTTGTATGCCCTAATAAAATGATTATCAATTTTTTTTCAATATATATTTAGGAAGCATGGCTAGGCTTAAAAAAGGTCAAGTCATTAAACTAGAAATTAATAGTGAATCTATAAAAGTCCTAATAAAGTTTATATTAAAATACCTGAAAGGCATAGTTATGTTGTATTCTGTATACTACAAATTCACAGTGAATGCAAAAAAGCCTTCTGAAACAAGACATTGGAATGCATATTTGTGAGAAGACTGCATAGACAAATCACAACTTGTAGTAAATAATCTGATCATTGTAAGTATTAGACTACTTTAATGTGATATAATCAAAGCAAAATATTTTAAACAAATTGAAAAAAGAGTATATCAAATATAATTCATGCAGATTTTTAAGTACATTATTTTCTTACAAACTACAGTCTGGTGATGGTATTCCAAAAGCTAGCTAACCCTTATCCTAACCATCCCTTTATCTGGCTTTATAAATAACTATATCATAGAAGAAAACACACCAAACAGAGCAGAGTAGATAGCGTATCATAAATAATTACATAAATATGAACACACCATATCAAATTCTACTAACGCTACTCATGTTATACTGCTCTTCTTACATAACAGTATGCTCTGTCATCCTTCCAAGATACACCTCTCATACTTTCTGTCACTCACTTTATCATAAACATCCATGTTAAGGCATTTCACCATGAATTTCATATACTCCAACTTTGGTTAATAAACAATTAAACAGTGAAAATGCTTGGCAGTTGGGAAGTCTTCAGGATATATATGTATAGCCCCCTTGGATCATGTATTTGGTTTTTAAACCACCAAAATCAGTAAACTCCTACTCAAAATACAACTACTACATAAATCTGTTAGTTCAGTGTCGCAAATATATTCATACCAGTTCTGGCTACTTCTAGTAAGTTTGTTATTGACTGACCTAGTACTCAGCTATGACACAAGTGGCCCATAACTGACCAAATCAAGACTGTATGCATCAACTACCAATACTTTTGTAAAAAAAATTAGAGCTCAGACAGGAACACAGTACAACTTTGTTTTAGCAAATCATCTTTTATACTAATTAGATGTCATCTACTGCAGCACAGAGTTCTGCCTTCTGCATGTATTATTTACCTATAAGCCTATAACCCATCAGCAGAGGTCACCATCATCCCCAATATTGGTGAAGTGATGCTGATGAAGAGTACTGAACAGAAAGCTGTCATAGCTGTTACTGAAGCAAGTTTAACTCGATTACAACCCCACCTAACCCTTGCCTGTTGCACAGTTGCTATATGCTGTGTGTCACTATAAGACATTTTCTGAGGCATGCCCCCACCTTACCTTGTGATCAAGAACAGAGCTGCCAACCATCCCACCTTCATACATGTTCTGGTTAACACTAAAGCCCCCCCCCCCAGACCAGAACTATAGTAGTGACAACCTACATCCCATGATATCCCCGCCCATATTTCCTCAGAAGAGATGGGCAGGCATAGAAAGCTTCTTCACTCTACCCCTCTTGCTCAGCTTCTGTAAGTGCCTGAGTCATAAGACAAACGTAAGTTATCTGTAACATAGTCAAGGCTTTATCCATCTAAACCAAGGTTCTGGTGTAGACAGCATTAAAACTGGATACACCATATCTCCAGGAAACTAGATGCACACCTACAATATCTAGTAATGAAGTTAATCATGGATACAATATCTGTAGATGTGACAAGACAATTCTTAATCTATACATAATTGTCAAATCCTAGCAGAAATAGCTATATTTACCTCATCTGATATTTCAATCTAAATACCTGTATTAAATTCATCTGATCTTTTAGTCTAAAAAAAGAAAAAGTTATACATAGCACCAAAATACTCAATCCTAGCAGAAAGTACAATTGACACAGAGCATGATTATACATATCTGGTCTAACAGAGCATAATCTACAATGGATTTCTACAAATTTTCTTGGAGGAAAAAAAATCATTCTAAACACTATCAATATCGACTGGCCAGTAACACAGACCGCTTCTCTCACACAGAAAGCATGCTTATATATCGTCATCTTATCACCCTACTTATCAGAATCTAATGGAAGCTAACTACATATCAGCTGTAAACTGGATCTTTAACCTCCACCATAAAAAACATTGCAGGCATGAATAATCATGTTAGTTATTAATATGGCCAATTGCCGACCTTCATTGCCTGGTCATCCAAGAAGACCTATCAGCAGCTATGTATAATTAGTCAAAAACTGGAAAAATGTATCACCAGAGTGTTTTAATGGCTCATGGACTTGACAAGCTAGTCCTGACTTACACAAAACCATCACTCAATAAAGTGTCTATTTTTAATGCACCTCACTTCACATAGTATCAGTTTCCTTTTACCTTCATATGCCATAATACAGTCAGGTTAACATCAAAAACACTGCAAGAAATCAAACACTAAATATAAAGTGAGGAAAACATAAGAGTTTTACTAAAGTCATTGCCACCAAAGTAAACGGCAAAAAGCATTTCCCAACTCAATGTAAAAAAAAAAAAAAATCCTGTTATTTGCTACAACACTCATCATGAATACCTTGTGAAAATTCCCCAAATATGTTCAAATAGCTGTATGTTGCCCTCAAATCCGGTCAACTCAATGCAGTATCTACGTAACATCTTTAGACAGCATAGGCTTTAAATGATACATTTCTGGGTGAAAAAAACAAATTACAGATAACTTAAGGTAGACAAGAGGAGCCAACATTGTTTCACTCCTTCTGGGAGATAGCGTGGTGGTCCAGTCCTCTTCAATACTGACAGGTGTACAATAAGCAGCACAGGTGATCAAAATGTGCATGTGGCTGTTTCCTGCTGTTTATACATTAGGCTTCTGTGAGCTATGTTTGTGGGAGTGATTACATCTGTGGGAGTGTGCCTGTGCATGTAGGAGAGAAGATGATGTAGTAGACTCTTTTCATAGGTGGGTTCTGATGTCAGTTAATATGGGAGATTTACTAACAATACTACCACATGCATCATCATGCCATTTTCACAGTTGTTTTGTTCTAAGTTTGTTGGGTTGTTCATTTACTTTTCCAGATTTACAGGCGTCACATCTCCCACAGATGGCAGCTTACTTAGTCAAACTCTTGCCCATTCACCAGCCTGAAAAAGAAGATGTACTTACTCTATGAGGTCTTCCTCGTGGAAGGAGGACAGTCTTCATATGGATGACATTCACATCATGCCATTTTCAAACACATCAGGACAGATATCAGAGAGATGAATACCAATCATGGACGCCTCAGAAATAGGCATATTGATTATTGTATGAAGAGCACCCTTTAAGTGGGACTTGCCTACCATTCAGGGTATGGATGTCTTATGTTGCAGGACAAGTCCTGAAAAAGGTGGCAGGCTGATTGTGCCATAACTATTGGCTGTGTTTAAAGCCACTGCTGTCTGGCAGGCAGATGTTACCAGATTCAACCCCCTGCCTAGGTTCTCTCCAGACCTCTGTATTGGCTTCATGTGCCATATCAGATAGCAATGGAGGCTGTCATAAATGTGTTTGGATTAGCTGTTAGTTGGGATATTTTGCAGTCACCTTAAAGGTTATGGTCATGAGCTGGGTTTAAAGATCCTCTGGTTCTTGAGTATAGCCAACAGTCTACTTATGCTGTACTGGCGAGGTCATAAGAAGACTAAAACATGCATGTCCACAGCTAGTGGTGTTTGGCTTTGTTGGCCTGAATTTGTCCATAAAGTCTTAACAAGGAAAAAAGTAAAATGTCATGGACATTCAGAAGCCATATAGCTGAAACACTTTATGTCCTTAAGGGGTCATGTGCATATATCCCATGGTCTTCTATTACAGGAGGTTTAAGGTATCACACAGTGAAAACTCTAGCTTAGCTAGGTTTTTCTTATTTTTACTTTTTGCCTTGGAATCAAAGGAAAGGAAAGACTGACCACATCACATATTTTGCAAAGGAATTTGTCTACACCTGCATGGCATACCACAGACAAAGAAATCTGTAGTTTGCCCAGTCAAGTATTGTGGATAATCTTGTACAGGTAATTAGTCCTTCTGATGTCAGGAGCTCAGCAGTTGCAGAGGTGTGACACTGTTTTCCAGTCGATATTGCAGAGGAAAAGAACTTACACTAATCCACTGCTGCTTCCAATGCAGCCATGCCTTTCATAGCAAAGCAGATCAGTTAGATGAGTCAGTAGTTCAAAGGCAATTGTCACCTCTTTTGAAAAATGCACATATGCAGCATCACAGTATTGAAATGCTAAACTTTAAATGTTTGTTCTTTATACTACTTTTGTCTGTGCCATTTAGAGAAAAGTCAAACAGTTTTTTTCTTGTAATTCTTCTAAAGTATCAGGACATTTGCCATCATCATGCCCTCCCACCGCAACAGGATAAAGCTGCCCAAATCAGGACTCCTCTGCAGGAAGTAGACAGTTGGCAACCCTATCAATTAGGTGCACTGATACTGTTTATAAAAAGGTCTTTTTTGCTTTCTTATGACATCTTTCCAGAGGAGGATGGATATCTGTTGCACAGATTCTTAGGAAAGATACACCTTCCACTGACTTTCAGTCAGTCCTTACATAAGTGGAGTACATGAGGATTTTCTAGTAATCAAAGGAAATGTAATAATTAACAGCAACCATGATATACTGATGAATTTACTTTAACTTACATGTGCTATGTGCCCTTTGAATAAAACATTAGGAATGGGGACTCAATTATTTTATCTAGTTACATAAATAAATGAATGATAATAAAATTCTTTCCACTGTTGGCACTGGGGAACAGAATTGCTTAAAAATACTTTCCTTTTCAGAAGCAGCCATCACTTATATATGTAACTGCAAGGATCCCTCAGAGCAATGACAGTTCTGACACCTGAGGGAAAAATGTGTGTGTGTGTGAGGGGGTATAGTCAATTCACCTTGGACTACAAAAATATACTTTTAATATACTGTAAACCATACCCTGAAAGCACCATTTAAGAAATAAAAGTAGTTCTGCTCCAGATGATAGTGACTAACACTCATCCCGATATATGTCAATGGCATGGGAATACACCACTACTTCCTTATGTCTAGTAGGACTCCTATAAAACAGACTTCAAATGGATTATGGGAAAGAAAAAGACGAAGAAAAACAAGATCACATTGATAAGTCAAGATCCATTGGCAGCCATTTTGCAGAAATCATATTAAAATTCTATAAGAAGCAGTCAGAGTGATTTTGACATGTTAAAATAGTTCAGAAAACAAAGATAAAATGTAAAAAATAGATTTTTTTAGTGCTAAGGTGTAGCTTTCTTTTTAAGGGAGGGAGTGCACGTTTATCAGGATGACCTCATCAGTGTGCTTCAGAAAGGATGCTTCCCTGAAAAATGGGATAAAGGAGTTGTGTGCATATCTCCTTACAGGAAGTGGATACAGGAACAATCTTTTTACATAATTTAGAGAGCATTGCATTAGTTAAAAGTGTCACATGATATGTCTGATTCTGAAGGGGGAGAGAGAGAGAGAGAGTACACTTTTGTCAGGATGACCTTATCAGTGTGTTTCAGAGATGATGTTTATGTAAAAAGTGGGACAAAGGAGCTAGGTGCAGGCTGAAATGTATTCCCCCATTGAAAGTGGATCCCCATTGAAAGTGGATTTATCACAAAGTGTTACACACGCAAGTTTCCCATGTTGAGCATCAGACCTTCAGCCTATCTAGTTACATAATCTGGAAAGCACTGTATTAGTCACAAGAGCCACAGAAGAAGTTGTACTCTTAAGGGGAGAGAATGCACTTTGTCAGGATGACTTCATCAGTGTGCTGCAGAGTGATTGTTTTAGTAAAAAGTAGGATAAGGGAGCTGTGTGATGAATTAAATACATTCATCTCTCTGCAAGTGGATACAGGAACAAGTGTAACACACACAGAAGTTTCCAGTGTTGAGCAACAGACCTCCTACCTATCTAGTTACACAATTTAGATAGGACTGTATTAGTCACAAGTGACACTGGAGGAGATGTCTGGTTCTCAACAGGAGAGAATGTACTTTGTCAGGATGGCCTCATCAGTGTGTTTATGGAGAGGACGTTTCTGTAAAAAGTGGGCTAAAGAAACTGCATACAAAGTGAAATATTATCCTCATGGGCTATTGGGATATGCTGTGTCCTTCCGTTTAGCCTTATTTACAGATCTGACTGGTGTCAGAGATCATGCAAATGTAGAACTGGACGAATAATGATTCAGAAGGGAGAAGATACATGGGTGAGATGAAGGCAGGAACAAAGTAGCTTATGGCAAAGGAGGATAAAGTCAGCTCATAACAGTACATAGCCAACAGTTACATGCAAGACACTGCATCAAAAACATTCAGTAACAGTTAATGGCTGGATATTAACACTTGAAATTAGTCGAAAATCTATCTATCCATGTGCACATTATTTCATCATACACCATAGGAATTATTACTTCACAGCATTCAAATAACACTATTGAAGCACAGGGACAACTTACTGAAATAGAAGGGGTGAACAAAGTGGCAACTTACTGAAAGAGAACGGGTGAACAGAGAGAGAGAGAGAAAAGCAGACCAACAAGGAGATGCAGCGGGGCATAGTAACAAAATTTTTTATGTGGGACATGTAGGGACAACTGTATGGTGTTTAAGTCTTACTTATGAAATCATCATTAATCTGTCATTCTCTGTATATTACAGTGCTCGTCATAGGGCTAGGAGAGTGCAATGAACATGATGATATGAGCAGGATAAGGTTGGCTTAAGTCTCCCTCTTGGATCCGCAATGTTTTTTGCAAATGATGCCTTTCTGCACTATTCAAATGTTATGTTACTGAAATGCTGTACCTAGAGAGAAACATGCAGTTAAATATATGGTAGGAATATGAAATGTCATGATTTAATAAATTAACCCACAGCTGTGATCAAACCCATGCCACAATGCAAAAACATCATTCTACAGAGTAATTATTTCAACAAGCCATTGAAGAACTACTTTGTTACATCCAGCAGCCTAAGAACAGTTACATTAACTGTTTCACAGTAGTGCTTTTAGTATGCCTTTACTCTGTATTCTCATAGCTCTGTGGATTTAAGCATATTTGCGTAAACGTATCTGGACCACTGCAGATTAGAATGAGCTGAGTAATAAAGGCTCGGATATGTTACATACATACTTCACAAGACATAACCATCCTAAGCACATAGTTAGGATATGTGATGAGCTGATGATGATTAGAACAGAAGTATTGTGTTCATCATACATATGCAAGTGAATTTTAAATTAAAAATTGTTGTGTTTATGAAATTAGACACATTAGATTGAGGTTATATGTGAAACATTAATATCTGCTAAATAGGTTTAGATTTTTTAGATGTAGCAGTAATGAGAGACCTGGAAGGGAATGTATATACCAAACAGTATAGGAAGAGTTGTCATGTTAACCATCTTTTACATCGTGACAGTGCACATCTCCCCCATATATTTAGAAATGTTGTGGCAAATCAGGTCATGAGGGCTTCAAGACTAAATGTGAGGGAAGAAGATTTGAAGATTTTGGAAGTGAAGTGGATAGAGTTAAAAGCTTCTTAAAAGAAAGAGGGTATGATGATAGGACCTTGTCTGAACAAGTACCTAGAGCTACATGTAAACGGAGTGATAGAGCTAGACCTTATTTCTCCATGAAGAGACAACCCTCTGAAAGTTCAGATAAGATCTCAACTCAGACTAATCTGAGAGTCTCTCTGAAATACACTTCTGATGTGGATAGGTATATTAACATTATTAGGAAACACTGGTAGGTGTTATTGACGGATAGTGAAGTATCAGGTATAATTGATGATACTCCTAGGATCAGTTTTAGAAATGTAGATCTATTAAAAGGAGACTTTGCTATCCGAAGGAGGATAGGTCACAAAGTGTTTGCACTGGCACTCAACAGTGTGGGAATTGCAATTGGTATAGTTATATAGATAGTGGGGTCATCATTTATTCACCCTGACCAGGGTAGAAATTACATTTTCAAAGTTTCTGGCACTTGTGATAGTAAACATGTTGTTTACCTTGCTAGTTGTAGGACCTGCGCCAAATTTTATGTTGGCAAGACGGATAGGCATCTTTGGGATCGGATTAGGGAGCATGTTTATAACATCAGGAAACTTAGTACAACTAACGCACTTTCTAAACATGTATCTAGTACAGATGTATCTCATGTCTTTGGTTTTAGAGTGATTGGGTTATTGCATGAGAGTATTAGACAGGGTGATATGTATAATAGGACTGAGAATCTAGAAGCTATCTGGATTACCAGGTTGAGAAGTACGGAAGGGCATGGTCTTAATGAATGCATTCCCCTGAAACCTAGGTTGAAGATGAGGCCACTAAAAAGATGATTTTAAAGGGTTTATTTGTTTATTTAATAAATATTAAATGATGTTTATATTTATATTTATATTCACTGTTTAGGTTTTATTTATGTGCATATATTTTTTATACGTATTTCTTATATACATGTTAAATATTTTTTAAGTAGGAAGTTGAATGTTTTGCATCATGTGATTTGTACTGTGTATATATAGGTGTGTCTCATTAGTGCTTGATGTACACCTGAGGAAGCTCATTTTGTGAAAGCGCTTGTGTTTTTGCACTAGTAAAGGCCTTGTTAGAATTTTTGCAGTTGTCAGCGTCTCTTTTTCTGTGGTTTTTACATTTATCTTGTGTTTGAGATGTTTGGTGTGGATTCTACTGGCAATATTTTTTGTTCTTACTATGTTAAACATCATCATTTATCGTTATTTTTACAGTCCAAACTAACATGTTGGGAAATTCAAGTATAATTTAGCTGGATTTGAACCCTTCATCACTTATGTTCTTTATCTAAACTCACTGCATTTATACATTGTGCCACAGAGATCAGTATGTAATAGGTGGAATTTCTCCACTTCATACTATCCAGTATGCTAAAGAATCACAACGTTGCTAGACTTGTTTGTACTACCCAAGGTAGCCTAAACTAAAATTTTCACTTTTTTCCCTTAGGAAGTGAACCATGTTTGTGCACTGCCAAGCAAAGAACAAATGCAAAATAAATAAATAAATAAATAACATTGCATATTGTGAAGAACTGCAATGTGATCCCTAAACATTATTCAAACAATGCATCATATGGCTTATTTCTCTCAATTCAATTTGGTTGCACATTATAACAGAAAAAGTTACTTGACAGGTATATTTTGTTCACTGAGCACCATCCAGAGTGCTGATGGCTGCGCAACACCACCAGGCTTGTTCAACCTACATAAGGCAGCCTAAACTAAAATTTTTCACTTTTTTCCTCGTTGCTATGGTTAGCTGCCAGTCTAGATTGGGCTATGCCAAATGGCATGCAAAGTAATAGCGAGAGACAGAGCGAGAGAGGGAGAAAAGGTACTGAAATAGAGAAAACATTATGAAAAAAGTAGTTAAATGTACACATTTTAAATTTCTTTAACTCACTTGTGTTTCCACAAGAACATATGCTCATTAAACATCATTATGTTCAAACAAATGCAGCTATGTCTGGATTAGAATGCCAGGCTACCAGGGCATTTACAAGAAACATTTCAGATTTTTACCATGTGCCATGTACATTATACTGGGAAATAAAAACAATGTGACCTATAATCAATATGTGACCTACTATCAACTGACATTGTCCACTGTGCTAAGTCATAAGGACAACCAATAGTGATGCTATAAAGTAATTCATATGCAACATACCAACAAATACCTGTTCTGCCTGCCACTTCACAGAAAACTGGGTATTCCTGGATACTCTGGACCTGGTGGCAAACACATTTAACACATACTTACATACCACATACCCCTTGATGTGGCCACCAATCCAATCAGGGTCCAACTTGAGGAGAGCCAAGGCCACTGAACAAGAACAGGGGGGATCACAAGGGGGCATGAAACTGTAAGGCCACCACCAAACAAGGCTTGCCATGCTGTTCCCCTCAAAAACTAATGACTACACAAATAAATTCTGGGTTATGAAAGAAAACAAGTTAAACTTTGAAAACTTTTTGAACAGAAAAAAAACATATAGAACTTAAACTAATCAAAACACATTATTTAAATGAACATTGTCCAAATCATAGAAATTGGGCTCAAGTCTGTCAATATCACTGTGCTCAATCACCTGAAAAACAATTTGGTTAGTAACTCCCTTAACTCTGTGGTTGATAAAATGCCTCGCTCTCTCAGTGGGACCAGGCATACCTCTTATCTGTACAGATTTTTTCAGAATGTCCAGATTTTTGCCTTATAGTTTTGGTTCGTTTTTCATAAAATTTGTTTTTACTTATAAATTAGTGGCAAATCATTAAAGACTGAAGTCAGAAAATAATGACATGCATTTCAGTTTCAGACTTCTTATCCTTCAGAAAATTCATTCTAAAGCAAAACCTGTTATTCTATCAACTTTCTAAGTTTGTAAGAGCAATATTTAAAAATTGTCCCTATTTTTGGGCCTTTGTCCCACTTTTATTAATGGCTTTGTCCAGATTTCTTGCTGTGAGAAGTTCAGGGGTATGGCACAGGCCTTCTAGTGCCCCTCCAGTTCAGTCTATTAATGATGGTGGACCAAAAGAATTCTATTTCAGATATCACTGCCATAAATGTTCCATATCAGATAAGATTCTAGCCAACAATATCTTCTTTGGGGCTTGACCCAGATCATTTCCCTTGAGGTGAATTATCACAATGCTGGGCAAGACTTCTTCCATTGTAATCTAATGACATATTTCCCACAGCTGAAACAAACTAAGACTTGGGAAACCAAAAGAATGAACTGTCTGCCAGTTACTATCAAAAGATCTTACGTGACCAGCCAGGTGGACCAAGGCTAGGAAGGATGCTCTCCAAATACAAGAATGGTCCAAAAGCCAACTTCTTCCCTCTAACAGAAACACAACTTAATGACTGATGTATCATAAAAAGGCATCCAAGACCCACATTCTTGTTCTTTGAGTGACCTGCACAGATTGCCCTTCTATGGCCAAGTTGGAGATATGACCTATCCTAATGGAATGGAAGGAGTATCGTTGTGGGTGAATTAATTTCCCTGCCAAGGCCTACCTAAGAAATACATTAATCTCTGATGGGTTAAAAGGCCTGCTGAAGGCCAGCATGTAAACCAAACCCAACCTCTTCTCTAAGGGAGTAATATTAAATAGCAAACTAACCCAATGCACAGGGCAAGTGACTAGCCCATTTGTCTTATCCAGGTGCACCTGCTGACCTTACTTGGTCAGTCTTGGAGTTTTTCAACCAAATCATGACAAACTCTTTGGATGACAAAATCCTGCCAACAAAGATAAAGGAGAGTTTCAATGGCCATAAAGCACCCCCATATAAAGACATAAACAAAACGGCTAGAGAGACAAACAACTGAAATTTACCAATGGTCCTGTAAAGACCTTCAAAAACAAGGGGAAGCAGTTGTATCCCAATGGGTTTTCTGAGATCCTGGGAAAGTCCTGCATATTCTCTAAGCCCTTAAGCATCTTTCCTTTAAATCTATGTCTTGGCACAGCCTGAAGGCCCATAAAACATCCCAACCATTCTAAAGCTGCCAGGTATACTCAGAGTTTTAGGTGAGTCTCTCACTGTGGACCTAATCACTAAAAACTGTAGCAACAACTGTATTCCTCACACCTTGGGACCAGGGATCAAAGACCTGTAGAATATATTAAAAACCTGTAAAGATGATGAGTAACCTTCTGAGCATTGCTTCCTCAAAAATTTGTCAAAATCAATAATGCTAGTCTTCTCCAATTAGCCAGACTCACAGAGGAATTGGGGTACTCTTTGGATCTGAATGCTTGGTCAAGAGGCAAATTGAAAACTAAAAAGGTTGTCAGCAATAGGATTATGACAACCCGGGGCATCAACACATGAAAATGATAAATTAATCTGTAAATTCGGCAAAACTAAAAGCCTGATGACTGACTGGACCTAGAAAAACATTTTTTGAGACTGTGAACCACTGTGATATTGTCTTAGTGAAAAATTATCCTTTGGTCATCCAGTCTATTCTTCCACACTAGTATCGCTACCCAGATGGGAAAAATCTCTAGAAATGTAATGTCCCTCTTCCCCTCCACATACCAACTTTCCAGCCACCTTTCAGCAAACCAGCTACCCATAAAATATTCCCCATACTGGAACCCCTATCTGCATCAGTAAAAAGCTCAAGGTTAGTGGCTGTGGTCCAAGGATACTGCCAAAAAAAAAAAAAAAACTCCATTAAACTGGCTTAGGCATGTAAAACATAACCAAAATTCCTCTTTAATTCATCTGGTCAACCAGACCAGGTGGTGCTTAGGCCTATTACCTTTCAACAAGTTAGACAAAGTCAGTAGGAAGGTTCTGTCTGGAGAAACTGCCCTACAGGCAAAATTCAACAAACCAGGTTACTGCATATCCTACCTGCGCTTTGCTGGAATGCAGACAATTTTGAAGTAACTGGTGGACTTATCAGAGTTTGGGTGGAGGAAGCTTGAAGGACTTATCAGTGGTGTGTGTACATCTAAGCCCAAGGAAGTCAGGACCAGGCTTGCCTTCTCTGACTTGTTGGCCAAGGGTACCCCCAACTCACTGCAAAGCTGCTTGAAAATGGTCATCCCTTCCAAAGCACCATCCTGACCCTTCTCCACTATCAAAAAATCATATTGGCTGCATACTGCTAACTGTCAGGGGGCCCATTTTTGCCAACACCAATGTAAAGCTGTGCTAAATATTTCAAACATTGCACAAGCCACAGAACATCGCATTGGTATTGCATTGTTGAAAAATATCATCCCATTGAACTTAAAACCTAAATAAGGCCAATCCTCTTGTCTCACCAGGATTAGACAGAAAGCAGATTGGATATCCATCTTACAGAGCCAGGGGTCAGTATAGCCCATGATAACTTCTGCCTCCTGATTCAAAGAAGAGTAGTGTATCTTGGTCAATTTGTTGTCAATAAAATCATTGACTGAATCCCCCACTGGGTGAGATAAGTGATGAATCTGAATTCACCCTCCTGTTTCTTGGGAACCAGGCCAATACAGGAAATTTTAAATAAAAAAATGGAGGGGGTGAATAGGGGCCAATTTTCCTGCCAGCATGTCACTCTTTCTCTATTAACCTGGCTTCAGTGTGTTAATGTTATTTGTTGGATGACAAATTGTTAACTAACTTGGAATCTAATGGGGCTGCTGAGTGGATTGAAAAACCTTTAATAAGGGTGGTTGCTGCCTTTGATCTGGGTAATCCGATAGCAAAGAAAATAACTTTTATAGACAAATGAGGGAATAAGCCCAATGTGGCATGTTTCGGGTCCCCTCCCAAAGCCCCCTTGTGTCCATGAAAAGATGGCTTAGCATGAAAGGAAGAGTTGTGCCCCTTACCAACCTCTCAGTCTGTCTGAAATGCAGAAAAATTCCACCTGTCCTTAGGCAACAAGCCTCAACATCTGGAAACAGATGAATCTTCCCACATCCTGAACACAAATGGCTATATTTGCAAGTGAGCCAGACAAATTTTTCCTGATAGAATGTCCAGCAAAATCTTGTATCTTTTGCATTAGCAGCCCATCCCTCAATGCCTGTAGGTACCTCCTTATCCATAATGGCACAGAGCCATAAGTCAGCGTGACTAGACTCCTACTTGAGGGAACTATAGACAGCCTTCAGCTTCCTGAAGCACTTTTCATAATTCAACCACCCCAAACCTCCTTTCACATGGTGGGCTTCCCTTATGGCTAGAACATAAGCTAATAAAGGCAGTGCTTGAGTGGGATCCTTCTCAATAATGGCCATAAATACTACAAAACCCAGAGACCAAGTATCCCAGTTCTTCACAGGTGTCCTAGTTGACACCTTCTTCCCAATGGCAGTTAAGACTGCCATCAAGTCCTTGTTGGACATGTTACCAGCATCCAGTATGCACTTTATCCCCACATTATCTACTAGACTGAAGATATCTACAAACTCCCCTTTTAAATTTATCTTTAACCTTAGAGGGAACATGTGCTGTGATACAAGAGCCATGTGATTTGGAATATGTGAACCCGAGAGTAGCCATGGGGGACAAGAATTAAGGGAATAATACTTACCAGAAAGGGGTGTGACCTGCCTCTCTGAACCCATGACCTCCTCAGATCCCCTGTGCAAGTTGGATAAAGGTAACCATGCCACCTGGTCAACATCAGTACCTGCTCCCACTCCCAGACCCAAAGTTGTAGTGGCAACAAAGTTTCTCTCTAAGGCTAAGTCAGACAGACTAACTTTACCCTGTTTAGGCAAAAAGTTTATAAAATCCTCAAAACAATTATCAGCAGATTGACCCCTACCACTAATATCAAGCCCTGTAGCCTCTACAGAGATATTACCTTGTGCTTTTGAAAATATGTTGGATTTGCAGGAAGGGGTGACCTTTTGGCCAGAGGCATCTCTGTCTTTTTCAGACCCTTATTAGCTAGAAGGGGTCTCACAGCTGCACTTTCTTCTGGATTCATCAAATGTCTCCTCCTATAATTCAGGCTTTGATCAGCTACCCCCACCATTTCTAAATCAAGTTACAAGCCTTGTGCTTCCTGCAAAAACACAACCATCTCTCTTTAATGGACTGCACCATGGCTAAACGTGAAAGGTAAAAAGTAAATCTGATCAACTAAGAATCATACAAAGTTCCATTTGTGAGGTTCTAGAATACATAGCCCTCATGATATTTCCCTGTTCCTAGCTGTGAGAGTTCTGGAATAGCATGACATTTCCCCACAAAAAACACTCAAGAGCAAACGAGTGATATGTAAAACTTAATAATCAAATGTGGCGGTAACATTATATACTACCGGTTATCCAAAATGCCATGCCTAAAACTTCATAAAGTTTGATACTAATCTTACAACTTTATTATGAATTCATTGTACCCAAAATACCATCACACATTGAATTATGCAATATTATTTAACTTATGCACAATCCCCAACAGAACATAAAACAAAACTGATTGTATTCTCTTGTAGTCCACCTACAGAATTTACCCCATAATAAATCAACATGCCATAAATGAGATGCAGTTAGTAACTGAAAAATTATATAGAGCTGCTCTGCTTACTGCTTGCTTGCTGTGGGATGGATTTGAAATCTTCTTAAGACACATAGTCTTGCTGTGCTGTGTTTACTGCTGAATCAGAGACACATCATGACCCCATCTGTAGCCTGTTTAAAGCACCAAGCCTTTCAAACTGCACACTGATAAAGAAATATATTTTGCAGCAATAAGCACAGTTACAGATAACTTATTTTATAACAAACCACACGTAGTCTGTCAGATTTGTAGCATATATTTACAAAGTTTTCCTTCATTACAGATATGAATGATGACTTCTACAAAATACCTCTCTCTGTCCTTCTCTCACATAACTGAATTAGTACAATTGCTATATACAGAGCTAGGCACGCACACAAGAGATTGGTATTTCCTCCTGGTATATTTTCCTGGCCTTCTATGGGAAGTCACATAATGTCTGTTTTTAGACTTTTCTATTGTCCTTTTGTGATTTAAGCACTTTTGCTGATGTGAGGATGCCATTCTGAAAGGAAACATCTGTATAAGCTGTTCCTATTGGAAAAACATCACGTATTGCTGAATTTATAAAAAAGGATGTCTGTTAATAGATATTTGTTCTACAAACATGAGAAAATCATGTAATCCTTGCTTTCCAATATTGCTTTGTTAGGCTTTTCTTTTTGATGCTGTGAAGAGAAGCCTGTCCGTTATACATATAGTATGAATGCACATTGTCAACTCTATACATGTATTCAAGCAAACTTTTTCTTTCAGCATATTTATATTCATAATATCTAACAATTCCCTCTGTTTTTAAACATACTCAAAACATTCTATATAAAAAACATATTATTTTTATATAAAACCTTTAGTCTTTTTTGATACAAGTCAAAATGCAATTTTACATAGTTCATACAATGAAAACATGTATTACTACCAAACCTGAATGTATTTAACAACTTTTTCTTTTGCAGACCATTCTGTGAAAAATATTTTATCAGTTATGAGCTGTGTCTGCTTTAATGTTATTTTTTTTTTAACTTGATCAATTTATTCTTTTGCAATCACAGAATTTAATTTATGACTTAGAATTGTTTCATTAACTCTTTGCAACTGTTGAATTAACTATAAGACAAGAACCATGTGCTACTGCAAGCATTTATACACTGCTGAAAATATACAGTTTTAATGTCATTTTAACCATAACATTGTGGTCATGTCTTTGAACTGCCCATTAACATCTTGGTAAAGTACTGAACTGGGCTTAGATAATAAATATTTGAAAGCAATTATTTTACTGGGGTAAAACCAGTGATATTACAACTTGACAAATTACTTTCAAACGTATTACAATGTATTCTATACAGTATGTATTTATATAGACTGTTTGCTATTTATGCATTTCAATTTACTAGGTATACTGGACCCACTTTTTTAAAACATGTTTTTTCACACATATTTATTACTAGACATTAATTTCATTTGTACTGAATTCTTCTGCATTTGTACATACAAAGACTATCATTTGTACTGAAATTTTCTACATTTGTACATACAAAGACTGTAAAGTACATTTAGTCTAATCTTACAAATTTAATAACATTAATATTAAGCAAAATCTTGGAAAATGTTTATGTCTCTTTAGAAATATCTAGTGGAATTGATACCATATCCATATGTCCTGTTATTTTAAACTACATACTCAGCAATTAAAATATTTATGCTTTTTTATACCAACATTGTTTTGTCAAAAACATATTGAAATAGTGACCATTCTTGCTATTAGAAACATTTATGCATTTTGCATATCTTTATTCTCTCTTGTATAGCTTTAATAAAGCAATTTTAAATCTCTTGTTTTTTTAAACCATCTCTTGTATAGCTTTACAATTTAACAGGTTGTAAATACAATTTAATTCGAAACAATACAATAATAATCATTATGGTAACTATTAACAACTTGTAAAATATCTTATCCTGTCAGGTTTAATCCAGTTTACCAGTATTTCTAATACACTAATACCTGTTTTCCCCCCATAAAAGAGTATTGTCAAGAAATAATTAGATATTTTTCCTCTAGCTTTATTTTAGACCCTTGTTGTTTATTTTTTCTGTAGCTTTATTTCAGACCCTTGTTGTTTATTTTTTCTGTAGCTTTATTTCAGACCCTTGTGCAGTACTGCTTATACAGTCAGAGTAAACTGAGAAAGTGCCCCTCCCCCTTATACAGTCAGTGGAAAACTGAGAAAGTACCCCTCCCCTGTAGTACTTCAGCACTGTTTACCTGCTCTATGCTGTGAGAACAGAATATATGTCAGCCCAACACTTTGGTTATACATTTATTTTATTAGGTTACTAAATAAAGCTTTCACTGTATATTACCTCTAGTAGGTATTTACACCCTCCTGCACAATTGATTTGAACTGTATATATACTATAGCCCATTTGCTGGCTGTACTTGATGCAACTGAGGTTTTTTTGTCCTTTTAACATTTACTTGCAAACAGATTATAAGTGACATCTATGCACAATTGTGACATTTTATTACAATTACCAAATAGTGTTGCCTGTAAACATTTTAACAATTATGTTTTAATAACAATGATGCTTTAGAAAAGTTCAAGCTACTTATCTGGCAATCAGTCTTGTTGTTTATCTTATCTTTCCAGCATTTCCTGTAACTATTCATTCAGTCTAGGAAGGTCTGAGCTCACATTTTATATTCTGTAAACTATAGTTAATTCTTTTGGCATTTTTCCTTTAATGTGATTGTGATTTGCATAACTATGCATTTATACTACATAAATACACATCATTTTACAATTACCTTACATGGATTTCAGTATTTATTTATTTATTTTTTTACTATTTAACTGTCCTGCCATTAATTTTACAAAAACTGTTTGAATAATACCATCTGTGATTTTATTTATTTTTAAAATGCAGAACTTTAACTGTTTGGTGTTACTATACAATTATATCATATGCTTATTTATATTTGCTGTTGTCTGCCTTTTGCTTTTGTGCATTGTAAACAAATATACTCTAGATGAAAAGAACACACATGCATGTCTGTCTTGTATCTGTATATCTTTATACAAGCATGTCATGTCCCTACCATCCTAGCATGCATGCTTAACCATTTTCAAAACATAAACATATTATAAAATATATTTCTTTTGCACAGATTAACTGTGTATGCAGGAAATTCCCAGTCTTTGTCAGTTGAGCTAATTTATTTCCTTTATCCTGCAACTGCAGTTGAATTTCCTGTGATGTTGCATGGTCTTTCTGACATTCTTTAGTAAGCTGTTCTGCTGAATTTGAAACTCCTATGCACTTTTGAAAAGATGTGTGTATAACTTGTCTAAGCTTCCTGAACTCATTGTGTCTGTCTTTTAGAAGTTTATTACATTTCTTTGTAACAAAATGTACTAGAGTGTCTATCAGTAACTGATTTGACTGTTGTTGCAACTCTGAAATAAACCTTTTACATCTAGTGACAGAACATAACTGTCTAACATTTGAATATAATGTCAACATATTAACTTTTTTTGGTTCTTTACCTTTACAATTTTTGTCTGTACAGTCTAACCTTTGGATAATGTCATGCACTGTATTTTTATGACATTGTACACACAATAAACATTTTTATACCACACATGATTTTATTTCAGATACCAGTCAAATATTATAATCCATTTGCATAATGCCTTACTATCAAATTGCAATCCATTTGCATAATGCCTTACTATTAACATGCCCTAATAATGTTTTGCATTTGCTAATATGCTGTATATACATTTATTCTGTTATTATTATTACCTCTATGGCATTCATACTGTATGTAACACAGAATAATTTTCTTACCAGTCAACAGACAGGCAGATGGCCAAGCTGCTTTACTGTAGATGGTTGAAAAGTTTCTGTAGTCACTTGTGAAGTTGGTACAGCAAAACTGGCAGATTCAGTCTTACAACTTCGTCTTGTACCTTTTCTGGAGAATTTATGGAACTGCTCCACCTTCCTGCAATGCAGTCTCACCGGATTTAGACGTCTATTAAACTGTATTGCTACAAACTGTTGAAAACTGTAGAAATCTGAAGTACTTCACATAAACTTTACTGTGCTTTTACAGGAGTGACATTACCCATTCACTCCCCCTGTTTTTGGATACAGGCTAGGAACATTGTCAAAGGATCACCATTGAAAAATTATATGGATGCTAGTCACTCAGCTGCCGCGCCATTGAAAAAAATATTTTGAGCTCTCTCTGCTTACTGCTTGCTGCTTCTTGCTGTGGGATGGATTTGAAGTGTTCTTAAGACACTCAGTCTTGCTGGCTGGATTCTGCTAAAATTCAAAGTCTGGTTATATTTGCATTCACAGTCTATTGCATACAGAAACTTGCAGAATATACACTGATGAGAGAATATACTTTGCAGCATCAACTTTAGAGAGTAGTAACAAATAACTTTTTATAATAAACCAAACGGAACCACGTTGCAGCTTAAAAGTACTGTTCCAACTTTACTTCTCATATAGTACAGATGATGTGAGAGATATAACATTTACCTTAGGACTTGTGTCCCTACCATACCTCTAACATAACTGGATTTATACAGCTTTTATATACACTTTTTAGTCATGCATAAACATATTTCTGAGGAAACACATTGTTCTGCATTCTATTTTGGAGAATTGCTTATCCTGTAGAAACAATACTAAGCTTCCTTGTTTAACAATGTCTTGTAAGAGACCAGCTTTTCTGACAGTGTGAATATCCTGTAACAGTGTCCTGATGTCCATGTAGAAAAACATATTTTTGAGGAAACACATTGTTCTGTATTCTATTTGGATCTGTGTATAAAAACATATGTTCTTGTGCCAATGCTGATAAGCATATCCTGTTTTCCATGCAGAAAACATATTTTTGAGAAAACACATTGTCAGAGATCAGCTTTTCTGACAGTGTGAACATCCTGCATTTTATTTGGATCTTTGTATAAAAACATCTGTTCTTGTGCCATATCCTGTTTTTCATGCAGAAAAACATATTTTTGAGAAAACACATTGTCACAGTGTCATAAACATATCCTGTTGTTTTAGGAAACATATTGTTGTCCATCCTGTTATTTTAGGAAACATATTGTGTCCATTTTTTTATATGCAGAAAAGCATGTCAGTGTTCTTTAAAAGCAGATTTTGCATTTTTGTTCTTGCATACATCCTGTTTTTAAGTCTCACAGTTAATCTGTGCAAAAGAAATATATTTTATAATATGTTTATGTTTTGAAAATGGTTAAGCATGCATGCTAGGATGGTAGGGACATGACATGCTTGTATAAAGATATACAGATACAAGACAGACATGCATGTGTGTTCTTTTCATCTAGAGTATATTTGTTTACAATGCACAAAAGCAAAAGGCAGACAACAGCAAATATAAATAAACATATGTTATAATTGTATAGTAACACCAAACAGTTAAAGTTCTGCATTTTAAAAATAAATAAAATCACAGATGGTATTATTCAAACAGTTTTTGTAAAATTAATGGCAGGACAGTTAAATAGTTAAAAAAAAAATAATGAAATCCATGTAAGGTAATTGTAAAATGATGACTGTTAATAGATATTTGCTCTACAAACATGAGAAAATCATGTAATCCTTGCTTTCCAATATTGCTTTGTTAGGCTTTTCTTTTTGATGCTGTGAAGAGAAGCCTGTCTGTTATACATATAGTATGAATGCACATTGTAAACTCTATACATATATTCAAGCAAACTTTTTCTTTCAGCATATTTATATTCATAATATCTAACAGTAACTTATAAGTACCCCTTTACATAAATACAAAAAGTTATGTGATCAGATATATGACCCCACCTACTCAAGCTCCCACACCCAACTTGCCTTAATCAATTAAAGCACGATTCAACTGTAAGACAGTGTCTTAAACAATCCTGCTGAAATAAAGAAGCAAACCATAAGGAAATACATCATACAGATTCCAACAATCTTTTTTATTAATATTGATTTCCTCTTACCATAGCTCTCAATCTTTTAACAAAAACATTCTGGACAAAGCCAAAAATAGCAAGGGGGGGGGGCAAAGCCTCAAAACAGGGATACATTTTAAATATTGCTCCTGTATACTTAGAAAGCTGCTAGAATAAAAGGTCTTGGGTCACCGAAGCAGTTTCTGAAAGATATAAAGTGTGTAACTGTAATGACTGCCATTATTTTGTGTATTCGGTCCTCACTGATTTGCCACAAAAAATCCAGAAAATCAGAAATTCTATGGGGAACAGACCAAAAAAATATGTATAATTGAGAGGTAAGCCACTCATTATATATGTGTGTGTGTGTGTGTGTGTGTGTGTGTGTGTGTGTGTGTGTGTGTACACACACACACACATTATATATGTATATGTATATCTATATATATATATATATATATATATATGTATATGTATATATTACACACACATATACACACACACATTATATATATATATATATATATATATATATATATATCTATATATAGATATATATATATATATACACACACACACCCCACATGACACACAGAACAACCACAAAAAGGTCCTTTTATAATTTTTTTTTTTAATTTTATTTTTTAAATAAAAATTCCTATGGCATACCAGCCTTGTATGGATGACTAACAGTCATCATACAACTGGGAGGCCCCTTAACATGACCCTTGATCCGATCACTGGCAGCTGGTCCCAACCTTATCCAAATGACATGCCTACCGATGAATTTTCCAGGCACAAAGAGCAGCACTTCCTTAAATAGGGAGTGCTGGCCTGCACCTACACCTGCCCCTGCTGACAAGACAATGACTCATGCCTGTGGACACAGCAGGTCTTTACTGCAGTAAGTCATTCTTACAGGAACAGACAAAATTCCTGACTTTTGGCCTGCGTAATTTGCAGTTAAATGTGTGGATGGATGTGATACTGGTAGGGGGCAGAAAATATTTCATCACAGAAAGTAAAATGAAACTTTTGAATAGTACACATCTTTGCTTTTCTTTAATTTGTGATCATCATTCTAAGATCTGTGCTTCTCTAACAAGACTGCTGTATGTGCTTTACATTCCAGTTGCTGTATGTTCCAGTGAGTAAACTGCTTTCTTAAAATTGCACAAAAAATTATATTCAGAAGCAGAAAAACTGTTTTCATCAAAAAATTCATATCAGTGTTGGGAATGTTCTTCTTCTAAGTCAGTTAATAGTAATTGCAACATCCTTGTTCAGTCCCTTCTCCCTGATGGGAATCAGACTAATCATTCACACTTTCAAGCAGTTAAATGTGAACACTTCTCAGGGCTTGTCCTTGCAGAGGTAGTGTGTGTGTATGGAATTGTGTAGGATCTTACATCGCATTTACACTCCCTGCACTTAGTGCAGACTTTGGAAGTCATGAATGCGAATGATTTCACACCTTTGTACATTGACAGTGCACACAGGGCTGAATCTGCACTATATCAAGGTTATTATATGCAAGGAATTGTGCATCATGCTAGGGATGATTGTTTTTTCCAGAGAGCTAAATGCTGCTAATTGTTGCAAAACATGTTTATAGCATCTCCACTAACTTGATGCAAAGGTAATTTGGGGTTTTTTTTTTTACAAAATTCTGCTTTTCAAACTACACTGACAGCTTAGTGTATGCATTGTTTATCCCTTTCTGATGGTGTAGATATTATTATTATTACCTATTATTTCTTAAATTACAAAAGTTTGTGAAAAATATAACATGACTTTATGGAACATTTTCTATGCCCATCTGGCAAGTTATTCCTGAAGAGTGTTATCACTTTCTATCAAGGTCAGGGGTTTGATGTTTGTACCTGTGACACCCCTGCACTGGCCCAGTAATCAAGGAGCCTCAATCCTCACCACTAACATCAGTGAGGAATGTGCACATTGGGGGGATGACAAGTACACACACTAAGAACACACATAGATCACAGTCAGTCAAGGGCTGGTTTCTCCCTCTCTCTCCAGATCCCCAATAAGAATTCCCACTAGCACAGCTATAGGGTTAAGATCTTAGCCATATGGTCAAGCCAAAACCTCCAGCATCCTCTCTGTCTAACCAGTGCTTCGTCCCCCTGCCCAAGTAGCTGACCACACACACACACTTTGAGATTTGATTTATATACAAATACACGGATACTCCTGGGGAAGTCTGGCACAGGTTTACTAGCTATGCCCCCTTCTACCCAGACTATAAGGTAGTAATCACTTTAACTGACCACCCTTTATCAGATACTATAAGGCCCTTACAAAGGGTGACCAATTCTACTGTGTAATGTTACTATTATCCAAATGGTAAGTATGACCAACAGCAAGGCTATTTAAGAGTGGCCTGTACAGTGTCACCAAATACATACGCAAGTACTCCAATATTTCTAAATCCATCCACAATTAAAATGTTTAAATATATTTAATAATAAAAAATAAAAGAACAAGGCAATATTCAATAACTGAATACAGTGACAGCAGAGTTCATAATCATAGGGAATACTTCAAAACATTGCAGGACAGTCTTACATAATTACAGAAAACATCTAAACTAATCTTTACTGTATTCCTATCTATATCCAACAGATACTATACCCTAAATGACTTACTTACAGAATCAAGCAAATGTAGATGAGAATTGCTGATGACAGGACGTTTCTAGGTCCAAAGACAAATACATAAATGCCCAGACCTTCTGAGAGATAGTTCTTAAATTACTATCAAACATTTCTGCTGGGTTATCTCAGATTACATCATTCTTTGTCACCTCAACCTTCAGTTCACAGGCTAACAGAAACTTAAAATTTAGCACATTGGTGTCAACAATACTTATCTCTTAGAAGCTTGCCTGGAACTGGAAGTCATAAAACAGTTACACACTTTTACCTCTGAAACCTGTAATTATATCTGTTTCCAGATAATGGAATAATTTATAGCTGCAGACATTCTGTCTCCTAGCTGAGATAAGCACCATCATAAACAATTCACTTATTTTCTTAGCGTTTGTAAGTTAACTCTGTTCTTTTCCAGTAGAGTATACTGTGGTTACATTCTTTTAGCTCAGTACAGAACATACAGTTCAACACACACTTCTGTACCAGTAGTTTAATAAACACGTAACATATAGTTTTCTTACATTTGTAAGACAAGCAGACAAATCATATTACTATTCCCAAATGACAGAATTATTTACACAATTCTAGCTAGCTGGACTGGCAGCCTTCACAGTACCCCCACAAATGTATTAAGCCTTTGATGTATCAACACAAGTGGATATCCAAGAAACTTTTTACTCACTGGTTCTGTTTGTACATTGCTTTGGTTAATGCTGTAATGTACTAATCAGTTACACAGCTGTTGTCCTCTTTACATGACCCATACACTCTCTTCACTTTCTTTTCATTCCCGCTTTATTTTTATTTTATATTGATATTGGTTCTGACATGGAGGACTACAATGTTGTGTATACAGCAGAACATTCAAATAGGCAATAAAATTCCATAATTTGCACTTGTTTCTTTGTTGTTCGGCTTGCTCTCGAGTATTCTCCCCCACCAGTACCCTGTGCCATTGATGGATGACTGTGCACTGGCCTTTGCACATTTTTAATGTAGTTACTGCTACATACATACATATATGTGTTTGTGTGTGTGTGTGTAGGGGGGATGAAATGCTTGATGAATATTATTGTATAAAGTCCATAGGTTGACATTGCAGATATCTCAGTCATACAGTACTATTGACATTACTTTACACAGGACAGATGTCTCATATTAGGGACATAGAACTGCTTGCATATGGAAGTAAGCAGTTAGTTTTTTTTTTTTTCCTTCTTCAAACAGAATCTACTCTTACCGGCCTCAGATGAGGGCAGACTAGATTGCATATTTACTGTACTGTTTCCATGTCTACCTAGTTTTGTTGTATATATTTCTGTTTGTGCAGTCCATGATATGTCAAATGGGGTATATGACTCAGGTTCTAGCAGCACCCTAATTTAATGCTTGTTGCACATACAGCATAATTACAGCAGCAGCAACCCCTAATTTTTTTCTTAAGTGCACTCATGCTGTATTCCAAACAGTTTTAATTTTCCCGGCAAAAGCAAATATTGAGGGTACAAACTTGCTTTATAGCTTTCTGAATAGCTCTACCATTTTGGATTGCTTAATTAGCATGTACTTTGGTCTTTATGCTGTAATTAGCACATTTTGAATTTTCTCTGTATGGCGACTCTACACAGTATATAGAGTCGTTTAATGAATACAAAATGATGCAATATCGTGCTGAAGGTGCAGTATGCCACTATCATAAAAGCGGCACTTCTTGGAGCTGTTAATGAAGCCTGACCCATATGTGTGATGTACTTCAACAAACATTCTTCTGCATGTAAATAACCTTGTGCTTTCTGCCGCTTAAGCACAGTGGGTTAGGATTATGACCTACAAATGAGGTTCATCCTGTTGTCCAAAGCATCATTTTCTCACTCTTTACTTACAGGTTTTGTAACTTTGAGGATCTCACTTCACTAGATATTATTACCACATTTGCAAATAGATGCATGTGGTTGATTTTACACTTTAACTCTATTCATTCATTAGCCATACGGTACGACAAAATTTAAATTAGTGGCATACAGATGTATTGTGCTGGACAGAAATGTATGGAAATTGTTGCTGCCAACATCTTATCTTAGAAAACAAATGTATTGCTTCATTTTCAAAAGCAGAATGTTCATAGACTTGTGATTATCTATATTTTTCTTATACAGCATTGTTTATTCAGTTTTTTTCTCTATGATTTGTGTTTTTGAATGAAATAAAACTTGTCTTAAGAAAAACAGGAAGTGCAATTTTTGAATTATTAATTATGAGCTAAAACCTGTAGGCCTTGTAGTTTCTAGAAGTACCTGTAGTGTGTATATACACACTGCCTATTATGATATATCTTTCATCTGTTTATTCCCTGGTTTTCTCATTTAGAATATTGTATGAGTTTCTTAAAAATAAAAAAGTTTCTTTCTAACTCCCCTTTATTAATTCTAAAATTAATTAAATCCAATAAACAATTTTCAGTACATTTTTTACATCTCCTGTTATTCCCTATTTTCTCACTTAGAATATTGTATATATTTATTAGCAGCAGTTTATTTCTAGCAACTGTTTATCGATTCTAAAGTTAATATATCCAACAACCACTGTAATTCTGTCCAGACAGCTGTCATAGTTACCATTTTTTTAAATTGCCTTTTAGCTTTTTGTCTTTCCACAGATATCAAGCTTCCCCATTCACTGACTCATTCATGCCCTTACCATACCACCTCATAACTGTACAGATTTTCACAAATGTCCATATTTTTGCCTTATGTTATTGGTCCATTTTTCATAAAATTGTGGCTTTCCTGGCAAATTAGTGGCAAATCATTAAAGATTGAAGTTAGAAAATAATGATAGACATTTGATTTTTAGACCTCATATCTTTTAGAAAATTCATGCTAATGCAAAATCTGTTATTCTATCAACTCTGTAAGAGCAATATTTCAAAATTGTTTGCACCACTTTTTTATGGCTTTGTCCAGATTTCTTACTCTGAGAGGTTGAGAGGTATGGCCCTGCTTCCCTGGCATCTGCAGATGTGTGCATGGAAGGTAAGAACTAGAGATTGCAGGTCATCGTATTTGTAGTCATGAGATTTTTATTTCTTCCACTCCTAACCCATCTTCTTCCTGGCTAGGAATTATTTTGCAATGCATGCTATGCTTGTTCTCTTTGTAAGTGGCAGCTTCTGTACATTCACTATGCCAGTCTAGAGAGCAATGCTTTGTTTTATGGGGTCAACAACCACTTTCATTGTTTCACACAGAGTACACACCTGCAGTCTAACCCACAAATTTCACTCTTGCAGTGGGATGTGTACCTACCACAGGAATGGGCAAGATAATAACTGCTTGCTTGTACCACTCTCCAACCATTTTCTCAAGCACTCTGGTCACCAACTAAAGGAGACTGTTGCTACAGCCACAACTTTACTGCTGTGTGGTACAGGGGCAGAAAAGTTTGAATAAAATGTCTGTACATACAAGAGAGAAAATATAAGTGGTCTTAGAACACAGCATTGTAGAATAGCTTTGTGATGAACCAAGATATGGATGTTGTTTGATCCTATCAGAGTGCGATACAATTGGAAAGACAGTTTGTAAACTACTGAATGACATTAGATTTAGTGCATATCTATGAGGTAAGTTGATGCCTGTACTGCTGTCAGCAGTGTTACTCATTTCTACTGAATGCCAGCCATTATTATACATGCTTCAGATTATATTTATTATCACCCATTTCCCATCTCAGCTTAACTTGTGAATACATATGTGTTTTATGTATGTAGCATGGCTATAACTTGTGCATCGCCTCAATGACTGCTGTCTCAGTGTTACTATGATAACATCATTGTAATCACTATTGTACCTCATTTGCATCTGTGGTTTGTACCCATTATCCTCTGTTTTGTGCTTGCCTTTCTGTGATTTGCTAGGTTTTTACACTGGCACAATGAAGATGGCTATTGCTTTCCTGTGTATTTCATCATACATGTGACCACTACTATGGCTATATAAAAATGGGATGCATATAGTCTGTTTCAGTTAATTACAAAGTGGCAGCTGTTGACTTCAACAGAGGGGGGGTTGCTGCAGGAAACATCTGAAAGGGTATGGCTAAATGCAATAGGGTGTGGTTCTATTACAGTAAGTCAATGGTCATTACCTGTGGTTGAACAGATGGGGGCATTTGTTTTCATCCACAGACTGCCTCAGTGTGTATTTATCTATTATAGCCACTTGAGATGCCTGGATCTAATCATTAATGACAACATTAAATAAAACAGATTTCTCAGCAAAGGACTCCATGGGGACCTGTTGCCCACTAGTCCTCCCTGCCCTTCTTGAGTGCCTTCCCCTATTTTCCCTTCACCCTAGCTCCACACCATCCCAATAAATTACTTCTTTCCTGCTTTTTCACATTTTATCTTATTTTTTACCCCCTCATTTAACTGGCAAAGTCTGTATTGCAATTAAGCCAGAAGAATGGGGCTGCTATACCCCAAGCATTCAGAATTTTAGATGCTTTGAGGAGCATCTTATACCATTTTACAACCATTTGATGTAATGATCTGAACTAAAATCATGATTAAAAAAGGATACTCAGTCAATTTTTCTTTCAAAGAAAACAAGTTAGCTTTGAACATTAAACTGTAGAGATGGCAAGAGTAGCTCCGCAATAATCTGCGGATTTATATATCCTTGAATTTATCTATCTGGGAATTAAGACTACCTTCCTATCCCTTATCTTCTGTGTAGTACACTGATATTAGATTGAGAAGAAATAAAAAGCAAATGGCAAGAGGCATATATTTTAGAGTTGAGGGTCTGGGAGAAGTAACCAAAGCATGTGGATAAAAATCCACATGGAGGAATTTATGTTGAGTCCACCCAGAAGAAATTAAGCAGAAAAAAGCTCAACAGGAGAGCCAAGCACCATTAGATGACAACACTATATGATGGGATACTCTGCCAATGGTCACTTGCTATCACACATATCCTAGCCAACAGGAAAGGCTCTTTGATACTTCAAGCAGCAGCCCAGTGAGAAGCTCAAGTAGCATTTCCAACATGTTCAATAGCAAGAACAGTCGCATTGGTGGGAAAAGACTTCAGAGTAGAGTGCTGCTGAAAACATAAATTTATTACTTAAAAAACTCATAAAACAAAAATAGAGGTTAAGCGCTTTCGTTCTCTGGTAACTGGACTTCATCAGAACAATTCCCATAAGTCAAGAAGTGTTTTTATACATCATACTAAATTAATTGATTACATAATATTCAGATTAGTAAAATTTCCTCAGAGTGCCAGCATAAACAGCTACAATATTGTAAAACCTACTAGTAAAAACATGTAACAGTTACAAAGAAATAATTTAAAACAATGGGCAGTGCATTTGAAAAATTACTGCTGCTAAAATTAAAAACATTTTTTCATTTTTTTATATAATACTCTTAGCTAAAAATGTTTCCATACCCTATGAGACACATATCAAATATGTACACTATAGAATCAATGCATAATTACCCAAAATAATATCCTGCTTTGAGTTTTAGTAGACTGGAAATTGAAACTTTTTCATTTAAACCTGGTGGCTGGGTAGCATTGGTCCTAAGTTGCCATTTCTAAGAAATCATCACTTGGTCCCCCACCCCCCCCACACTCACCTAAGTTAACTTGCTCAGCAGCAAAACTTGAACTGCTGAGTATGGTTGGATTTAACGTGCGTATATAGGGCATTGTTTTAATTTGCTTTTTGATGTCGTATTATGTGCTGATATATCCTTTGCCTGCATTTACATTTAGTTTTTTCCTATGTAGAGTGCTGTGCAAAGTGTGTATAATCTTAGATGAACAACCTTAGTGGAACATGTAAACCTACAAGGAGGTTTTATGTACCCAAAGCCATTTATATTAAAGGAAGAACCTGCCATAACATACTTGCATTGATTGCAGTTTCTGCACCTGACTATTCTCCCCTTATTTTCACGTCTTCCATTCTTTCCAGTATCAATTTAAAACTAGGAGCTTTTTTGCATGTCACAACGGTCTTTTTCCCAGTGCACTAAGGTGGTCCAGATTGATGTCAAAGATAGTCCAATTTCTTTCTAAAATCTCCCATAAGTCATCAACTTCATTAGTGTAAGTCATCACCATTCCATTGTTGAATTGATTACCACTTTTTTCATCTACTAGTTGAATGATATTCTTGGATTTATGGATTCCAAAGGAAGCACCATATTCAAAAATGGGTGTGATAAGGAAAAAATGCAATGGTAGGATTAAGTATTTGGATCTTGAGGATATTCCTTTGGAAACTGACTGAGCCAGACAGAAGTATGTCCTGAATATGGTGGAAAGCTGAGCCCATCCACCTTCCTGTCTATCCTGCATCTATCCAAAATCTCTTGGTTGGTGAGACAATGGAAAATGATTCTTAATCCTCTGCAATAACTCCTGCAACTTAGCTGTTTATTGCCATGGCTTGCTCATGTTTTAGTTCCAACGACAGCTACATCATACAGCATTCATGGGATAAAGTCACATGGATGTTTTTCAGCACATGGCCTTTCTCCTGTACAATTAATTCTTAGGAGTGCATGCTTTACCTGAATATCCTTTAATTATTAATGTACACGAGCTGTCACCATTTAATGTTTTTTGGAGTTTCATAATGTCTGCAATCTGCTTATTTATAATATCATTTAGTAACATTTATGCTGATCTGATTAATAAAATAATAAGTATATGATTGATTTCATCTGCACACTGTTTTAAGTGCAAAGGTTCTCGAAATCCCACCCAATGCCTTCTGAGTAATTATTAAAAGAACTGTATTCCAACAGAAGCTAGAAGCATAGACTTCTTAACATGGCTTTCTAGATTAAGATCACATATGTCAACATTTTATCCCTTTACTGAATACATGTTTAGTCTCTAATAACCCATTTAATAGGGCAGTACTATTGTCCCCATAGCTGTGGAAATAAGTGTAAACAGAAGGCAGGAGATACAATATTTCCTCTTGGCTGTTAAATAGTGAATATATCATCTTAGAGGAAATGTTTTAGGTTCATAGGTTCATACTAGGCTAGTTGCACTAGGGCATTTATAAGCCTAGCCAGAGTGTGTATGGCTTTCGCCACCCATTTTAAAATAATTTTGCTATGCCCTTTTTCGAGGTTAGTATACTGTGCCTCTGTCTAACAGTGACACAGAAGTGATACCTGGGGTAAACCTACGATCTCCCATCCACTCATCAAGATTCTTCTTGAAGAGAGTCAATGAGGGACTCTGCCTAACCTGGACTGGGATTTTATTCCAGAGTGAAGGGAGCCTCTGGGTTATGAATCTGTCCCTCCAGCATGTCCTATTTATTTCAGTGCTGAGGTTTAAGTCCCTCAAGCGCGTAGCTCGATGGGATTTGGATTTTCTGAGGTGCAGCATGTCCATTAATTCTGGGTTGGACATGGCTTTATACGTCAGGCACAGATCGCCTCTGAGCAGGTGGTATGTCACTGAGTAGAGCTGGAGTTTCTTTAACCGGGCAGCATACGGCATCTGTTTGAGCCCCTTGATCCTCTTGGTGAGGTACTTTTGGGGTTTTTCCAGTTGCTGCAGGTGTCTGGTACGGTACATCCCAAAAGGGGCATTGTACTCAATTATGGGCCTGATGAGAGATGAGTAAAGAGGCACGATGACCTCCCCTGATCTAGATGTGAATCCCTTCATGATTAGGTGGGCTATATAAAATGTTTTTCTAACCACTTTGGCCACGTGGTTGTCAAATGAGGAGATTGCTATCAACTTGGGTCCCCAGGTCCCTAATTACTTCTTCTGTACTTAATGGATTACCACCTATGTGGTAATTTGTGGGCACTTTGTTTTTGCCAAAGGGGATGACTATGCACTTTTTGGCGTTTAGCTTGAGGCCATGGCTCTGGCACCAGTTGTCTGTTTCTATGAGGCCATTTTGGAGGATGCTTGTGTCAGCTGGAGAGTTTATTATGGCACCCAGTTTGCAGTCATCTGTGAACTTGGTCAGCCACAGTCCTTCCATGTTGGCCTGTACCTCCGAGAAATATATACCGAACAAGAGAGGTCCCAAGACTGAGCCTTGTGGGATGCCACTTGTAACTGGTTTGGAGTCTGACATGGCTCCAGCTATTCTAACCATGTGGGTTCTGTCCTTGAGCCAGTTTGCAACCCATCTAGTGACATAGGGGTTTATATTTAAGCTGGTGAGCTTATCTATAATGCCCGAGTGGGGTATTGTATCGAAGGCTTTTGCAAGGTCCAAGTAGGCTGTGTGGACCACCTTCCCCTTGTCAATGGCCTTGGTGACTGTTTCAAAGAAATCGACCAGGTTTAAGAGGCAGGATCTGCCCTTAAAGCCGAACTGGGTAGGATCCAGTGTCTGTAGGTCCCCAATATCTTTATTTATAAGGTCCATGATTTTCCTTTCCATAGCTTTGCAGACCATGCTAGTGAGACTTATGGGGTGATAGTTTCCAGGATCTGGTGAGGCACCACCTTTGTGGAGAGGGACCACTGTTGCTGTACGCCACTCTTTGGGTACATATCCTGTAGTAAGGTTGAGATTGAACAGTAGTTTTAGGTTTGGGTTTAGCTCTTCTTGGAGTTCATGTATGACGCAGCCCGGGACACCGTCTGGTCCTATTGATGCTGTGTTTCTTGCTTTGGAGAGGGCAGCTCTTACCTGAGCATCTGAGATGTCAGGGGGGCAGCACTCTGCTGGGATAGATATTAGCCCTTTTGGTGGGGAGGGGGGGGGAGTTTGCGCTGAACCTGTCAGCTAGGATGTTGACAATGTCTGTGGGTTCGGTGTATTTTTTGTCATTTTGGACCAATTCTGAGCATATCTGGGAATTCCCACCCAGGTTCCTAACGTAACTAAAGAAAGCCTTGTGATTATCCTTAGTGTCCTGTGCAATTTTTCTCTCGAAGCCGGCCTTAGACGATTTTATGAGTGCCTGTAGTATTTTGCTAATACTGATCAGAGATGCTTTCCCTTTTTGGGATTTTGCTCTGTCATGTAGTATCATCCTCCTTCTATTGTATAGTTTGTTTATGGCTGGGGTCCACCAGACAGGATGTCTGCCTTTGGAGGACTGGGTCTTGGTTTTATCTGGGATTGCATGATCCATGCATTCCTGAAGGTGTTCATAGAATGCGTTTATAAAGGATTTTGTGGTCTGGGCCGTATTATCCACAGGCCCGGGGGCTTTGAAGGATTTCACCTCGGTTTTGAGGAGTGTGAAAGTTGCTTTAGAGAAGTTTTTCACTGTGGTTTTCTGGGCATGGGGTGGGGTCGGGATGTGAATATCCAGTGAGATTAGTTTATGGTCTGATCTTACCAGTGAGAGATACACTTCTGGTCTGGAGCATAGAGTCCCCATGTTGGTGATGATCAGGTCCAGTATGTTTTCCCCTCTTGTGGGAGTGGTAACAAGTTGTTCCATAGCATTTCAGTTTATAAATTCTAGGAACTTTTGGGCTAGGGTGTTGGAGCTAGAGTAAAGCTCCCAGTCTATGGTTGGGTAGTTGAAGTCACCCAGTATAATGGTGTTTGGAGAGACCTTCATATTTTCCAGCATTCTCAGGAAGGCCGAGTGGGGTTCCTGGGTTTGGGAGGGTGGTCTGTAGCAGGCTATAAACTGGAAGGCAGTTTTACCCACTGTTAGTTGCACATGGATAGTCTCTGATGCTTTGTGCTGTGCCACCAACCTGGAAGTGTGGGTATCTTTGACGAATATTGATACTCCCCCTCATTTTGTGGTTCGGTCCAAGTTTTGGGGCCAAAAAGCATGGTATGAGATATAACCTGGTAGTGCTGGGATGCTCTCAAGAGCCTTGAACCAGGTTTCTGTTACTGCACAGATATCGATGTTCTCCATGCTAAGGAGAGTTTCGAGTGCGTGCATCTTGAGGTTTAGACTTCTGGCGTTGAGTAGCATTACTCTTAGTTTCTTATCCCTTGTGATACCTATGGAGGTGGGTTTGTCTTTTGAGCCTTGCCTAAAAAAGGCAATATGGGGGTAGCAAGAGCCTTTGCCAATATCTGAAAGCCCAGGGGTGACAGGTGCAAGCCGTCCCTAAGCAAACCATCGTGGCTTGTCGAGCATGTCATCCCAGGCTGACAGGCATTGGATCCCCTTTGAATGACACCAATACTTAAGCCAATTGTTGAAATTGATAATCTTATCTTCATACTGTGGCATCATTCTTGGTGAGGGTAAGATGCTACTCAAGGTCAGGGACATACCAGCCTGGGCTACACGCTCAGAGAGCTCCTCTAGGTCTCTTTTCATGTAGTCCAGGGAGGTACATCTCAGGTCATTCACACCAGCATGGACAATGACCGAGTCATATTTGTACTTGCCTTGGAGTGACCTGAGTGCTTGTGTTTTGTGGCGGATCCTATCGCCCGATAGGCAGCTCACCGTGACCTTCTCCTTGTTCAGCCTGGTGAGCGGGACGTCAGTGTGCCTGATGATAGAGTCACCTATTACAAGTGTATCAGGTGTGTTGTTTAGCCTTAAGGGCTGTGACTGTTCGGCACACTGGCTTTGTGAGCTATGTGTTGCACGTGTTTTGTTTTGAGGTAGCGGTTGCTTGGGTGTCTGCTTTGGAGGTCTCTGCTGTTTAAGCAGATTTTTATTTAGAGCCTCCAAGTATGTTTTTGTGTGTTTATGTGTTTGGTGTGCTGTCGTGGTAGGTCTATGCGAGACTGGAATTGTAGTGAGTGTAGTTTCCTTCTCCTCCTGACTGGTTATGCCAGTACTGAGTTGAGAGAGCTTAGCCTCCAGTTTGGCTATATGGTTGCATCTTTCACATGTGTTGGAATTTGTTGGGAGGAGGAGAGGGTTGTCTGTGTACATTAGGCAGTTGTAACATTGCCTCAAGATTCCCAGGTTCACCAGCTGGACCGGAGAGGAGATTGACAACTGACCTTTGGACATGCTAGAATAGTATTGGGAATTCCTTTATAATTGAAAAAAAGGGCCAATGGGGAATAAGTTACTCAAGGGGAGTTTGTGAGGGTGTAGTGCTTTTAATTTTTTAGTGCTGACTTATATAATTGCTTTAGTGAGCAAGTGCTAGGCTTTAGCGTAGGAATAGGGTGTTTATTATGAGAACTAGATCAGTTCCAAGGCTCAAACCCAAATAAGCGGTGCTGCTCAATGCCGCGCTATGCACAAAATCACACAAAACTGCGCTACAACGGGTTTTATACAGGCGGACTTGAAAGAGCTAGAAAAAGGCCCAAAACAGCCAACAGACTACCAGATTCCTGCATTGGGAACACTCCTCCAGGGACAGATAGGCTGCTCCAAGCTCCCCACTGCCACTGGTGAACAAGGAAGCTTCCCTCTATCCAAGAAAGGAAATGGCAACACAGGAACTTTCCAAAAGTCCAGAATACAGCAAAGCCTGTATTTGGACTACTCTAGGTCAGGAAAGATGGGAAACAAGGATAACTTTTTTTTTCTTTTTTGCAACAAACAGCAGGAAATTGCAATAAATATGTAACACAGGCTAGCGCACTTGAGTGTGTAGCCTCAACAAGTAAATGCAACAAACAGGACAAACTTTAAAAGTGCAGGTGCAAAAACAACTTTAGACAGTTTAAAACAGTTCAAGAAGCAGAAATATTTGCAGTTTAGCTAGATCGGACAGTCGCCCAGGTAGTAGCAGGAAAAAACACTTTTATCAGGTTAGCAGTCGCTCTTTTAGCCTCTCTGCTGCTAGCACCACTCTGCAGGATAACTGTATTATTTTGAAATAATAATAAAGTTAATTAAGTGATTATGTAAGCAAATGAAGGCTGAGGTAATCAAACTTTATACCTCAGAAACTACAGCTGACAGCCTTAACGCTCTGTGCCAGTTGTCAATATCTAAACAATATGTATGGGGCTAAGTAATAGTGAATGTTCTTCTAATTAAATACTATACATCAGTTTCTGTTTCAATAAATTGATCCTGAAATTATTGACATTGTCAAATAGCTGCAATGAGCTTTTAATACTGTTTTTTGTTTAAAACACAAAAAAGTAAAAAGTAAAAAAGTATGTGTGTACATATATACATACACCATCATACATAGGTGTGTGCATGTCTTTTCCTGGAAAATGATGCAAAACCTATGTTTAAGGAAAATGCCCTTTTAATATTAACAATTCAGCCTACCATTGCAAATAATATTTAAATTGTTTTATAGTTTACAAATGAACATATAAAAAGAATATGGCATACAAAGCTAAAAGCATTCTAACTTTACAAAGTACATAATTTCAACAAACCAAATTGTTGGAAAGTTCGTGATACACACAAAATGGACTGCAACAGTTTACAATTTATGTTCAATAGAAAACCCTTGACATGGTTTCCACATAGCAACAAGTCAGTCCCCATATAAGCTTTCTACTTTCAACTAAGTTTATTAAGGTAGAAGCCATTTTTTGAGCAACTGGAATAATGCAGCTCCTATATTTAGCATACCATAGCAGCTTTAGTGCTTTCAGCACTCTGTTATTGCCATATCCCTTTTTTATACTCCCAGAATATATTTCTCACTACAGTATTGGATAAGACAAATCATTGATATCTAAAGAAATGTCACTTAGGGTTTGTGTTCATTTTCTTCATCCCTTAAGAATTTCTTAAGCCAGCTGTCTTTCTAAGTATCTTTTCTAGCTTATAAGTTACAGTACCATCTGTGGAGCTAGCAGTATTATAGGGATCAAAATGATTTCATGCACTGAATATAAGACAAACTCCTAACAGATTTTTGTCCCAGCCAAACATGAGCAATGTTTCCTGACCAAAAGACTTATTTCAGAAATGATGCTGCCGGACAAAGACTATATTGACAGAATGTACTTCTGGTGAAAGTATATTCTATAAGTTGCTAAAAAATGATGTATTATGGCTTCATCACTGAGCACTCATGTACACGGATGTCCATATATTATATAATGTAGCTTTAATGATGATCCATAACAAAAAAGTCAGCAAATTCTTTTACTCATCCTGTTGTTAAATGTCATTATTTGAGGACAATTAACTAGTCCTGCTTCAATATGTTACACAGAGAATGAATTAAAGTTAAAAGTATTTATATTAATGCAGTCTCCATGATGCAAATGGATAAGGCCATGGAGATGACCTGGGATCAAATTAGCAATCCAGACTGACGGAGATGCCAAATGATGATAGGAACGAGTGGCCAATTCCAGATGACTCCTATGCAATTAGGAAAACAATGTACGTATGTACCTGAAGCAATTATAACCATTGGAAACCTGGTGTTATAGTATGTGAGAGCACAAAGGGCCATGGACTAGCATGTGAACTTAACAGTACAATGATGTGGTACATTCATGGTAGTGTAGCCAGGTCTTCAAGGTTAGCAGTACTGACTAGCCTACTCGAGCTGCTAGGGAGTTGCTGAGGCATACTGGAAATTTATTTACCTTCTGTGCCTGCCTGTATGTCAGCATAATAACTAGCTGACTTTCACCCATTACACCAATTACCATAACAGCACATGTGCTGCAAGGCTAAATTTTTACAAGAGTGGGATTCACCCTCAGGACAAGTGGACTGCAGTGAGCAGTGCATCTGGGAAACAAATATGTGACTGTCAGTACTGAGAGGTCTGACAGTTCTCATGCACAGGAGAGATGAGAGCACACAGAAAGAAACAAATAGCTTTATATTACCATTATAACTGCAGCATATTTTTACCATTATTAAAACACTGCAACACCCCTGAAATCAGTTAAACACACAACTGTCCTCCTTACCCTTTTTTATATAAATTTAAATATCTGCTTATCAACTTTTTATTTCCAGTTACCTTAAACACTAGGATATTCTGAAATGGAACCAAATTGTATAATTTCATAGATTCATAGGTATTTACTAGGATAATTACCACAACCACCTTTTTAAGCCTAGTCATGCATTCAGAATCTCTGACAAGTTCTCAAACCCTTGAAGAGTGTTGTCTGAGTCTTGGAAGATGAACCATTTGCAGGCTGCCTGTGTCCATTAGAGACATAGGTGCCAAACCAGGGATGGATTTCTTGCTCCCCATCTAATTGTCCAAGTTACACTTGAATTGGGTGACGGAAGAACTCTGCTTCACATGGTTAGGGAACCTGTTCCAGAGAAGGGGTAGTCTTTAGGATACATACCTATTAGGATACGTACCTGCCTCAACAGGCAAGGTTTAAGTGGTCAGAATGAGTCATTTTGGTGCTGTTTGTTTTCCAGACATGCAGGTCCATCAAAATTGGGTTTGACAATGCCTTCCAGGCCCAAGTCTTCCCTCAACAGTCTATAGAAGACAGAATACAGGGATAGGACGTGAAGCAGTCTGCACAGGACATGCTACTTCTGCCACGTGTTGTTTTAGTGAGGGACCTCTGTGAAAATTCCAGATGTTAGTATGTACCTAACCAGGCATATCCAAAGTGAGCACTGTACTCAATGACAGCTCTGATGAATGTTTAATACAGTAGAACAGTAACTTCCTTGGACCTAGATGTCATAACTTTATTTATAAATTGCACAACATAGAACGATTTCCTCACTATTGTAGACGTGATGGTCAAAGGCTGGATTTCTGTCTGTTTGTGTCTGCTAGTCCCTTACTAATGAGTACACTCTTAGGGGAGTGTTGTCAATATGAACGTTACCAGAGGTTGATGACTTCCTGAAGGATACTGTTATGTGTTTCTTGTCATTTAGTTTTAATACATGACTCTGACACCAGTTAGTTTTCTGTGTCAGCCCTTCCTGGAGAACATAAGTGTCTGTGGGGGAATCAATGACAGCTCCTAATTTGCAATCATCTGCAAATTTAGTTAGCCAGAGGCCACTTACATTGACCTTGACTTTAGAGAAGTAAATGTCTAAATGGAGCAGTCCCAGAACAGATTCCTGAGGGATTCCACTTGTGACTGGCCTCATTGAAATGGACTCCCCAATACTAACTTCCAGGGTCCTGTCTGTGAGCCAGCTGGCTATCCACTGAGTAACATAAGGGTTTGTACCTAACCTCGAGTTTGACAAGAATACCTGAGTGGGTATTGTGTTAAATTACTTGGCCAGGTCAAAGGTAGGCATGTGAACCATTTTGCCATTATCCCTTGTTTTGGTGACCTTCTCAAAGAAGCCCACTAGGGTGAGTAGGCATGGCCTGCCCATGACAAAACCAAATTGTGTTGGGTCCAGTGTCTGGAGGTTTCCTGGGTCATTACTGATCATTTCCATGATCACTTTTTCTGATGCGATGAATACATTTTTTTTTATTCCAGTGATTTGCCTCTGCCTACATGCTCGAGTATCTCATGTTGTGATGTTGACTTCAGTTATTCAGTAAGGATTAAAAATAACTCCTTTTCTGGAGATTTGACATACATGGAAATTACCCATTCATCTATGTGAACAAGTATCAGCTGTGAAGGAATTCAAAACAGCAACTGTAATGATTTGGCTTCTGCAAGGGGTAATTAGTGGCAACCTCTCTCTGTAGTTTCATAGCCCTAACATGAAAAAATTTAAACAGCATGCATCCACATCCCATCTTCCAAGTCAGTGGCTTGAGACAAGAGAAGCTCTCTTTTCACAGCCATTTTCTGAAGTCTCATCGGAAACATGCACTAGCTTTCAAAGTTCAAAATGCAGATAAGAGTAAGCATTATTATTAAAAATGATTGGCATGTGTAAGTGAGGTTTGTAGACAGATAAAAGTAAGCAATATAATTAAAAAATGGCTGGCATGTGTAAATGAGGTTTGTACAGCATGGAAAATAAAATTCAAGTTTTTTTTTCCCAAAACAGTTTGAGCCCTGGAAAATTTTAAAGTAATTGCTAACTTTGCACTCCATGTTCAACATGGAATGAAACTGTCAAACATTAACTTGCTAAGCACATCATCTTATATTTATAAAGATAGGCAGATCAAGCAGGAACAGATCAATAGGGAATGGAATGTGTAAGACGTAATAATGAAAAGTATTCATCTGTGTGAACTTTGGCCTCTCTGTTGCCTATTCTAATAGTTCTAATGTATGTGCCAACTTAATAGGGAAGACTCAGAGTCATTCAGCTGCCTTAAATCATTAGGGGAATATTCTTTGTGAGAGATATGGTGGCCAGGCACCAATCTGTAACCGCTTTCATGTGGGTGACTTTCACTAGCTCTGAGAAGTTAATTTTCCTAAAGTAGAGTAGCAGCTCATGATTTTTCTATACTGTAAATACAAGATGACCAGTAGTTGGAAGTGACTCGAAGCAAAACTGTCTAAATATGGTTCATGAATTACCCACACAGAATCTTGCACCCAGTGGTCCATTACTAGCTTTATTGTTCTTTATGGGAATCCCAAGTGCTGTTTGAAAGGAAAGATTCTGAAGATAATACTCCGGTACTCAGTGAACAGTGAATTCAAAATATGCTTCTTGTATGTAACTAAAGTGATGCTTCACTAAAGTTGGCACTGTGTTTACCTTTGACCAGATTTTTGGACTTTGTGTACTTATATAAATATGACCCCATTCATAATGCAGTTTTAGGTCACACACTTATTGTCTTACATACAAGCTTAAATTAGTGAGTAGGGCTTGCATAATAATAATATGCTATTATATGTCATGCATGCAGCTTCAAAGCTATGACAAAACGGCAATATAGTATGAAAGCGGAAGAGTGAAAATGTATCAACAGAATATTTTATGGGTCAGTGATATCTACACATTTAAATTTCAGCCAACAAAGAGCACAGCTCGTGAGAGTACTAGATAATGAAGCATCTCAGAGGTGATGATCCTGAATGTAAGGTATTTCTAAGGTGATCCTAAGTGGAGGAGAACCCCTGTACTTTTAAGGGATACTATGGCACAGAAAGAGAGAGAGAGAGAGTATAACTCATGGGATAATGGTTTGATTAGCGGCCTTTTTCAGTCTGAAGAAAGCTCAGGATTTCCCCAATATGACGTGATATCTTTTAAAATATTATCTTTAGAAGAAGGATTTTAAAATGAACATTAGAAATCTTACAATCTCCCAAATATCATTTTTATTTACATATTTTGTTCCTGTCCTCACACTTGGCCTGCAGGTCTTTTCTCCTCAGCACTAAATATCTATGGCCATCTGTTACCTCATTCTATTCAGGGCAGGAGGGGCGCCATCATCTAATGTAGGATGGATTTTCAATTAAGCCTTAATTCCTTGCACATACCCAGCTAGTCTTGCATAACATTCAGTGAGACTACTGCTGGACTGTCGCAAGTAATTTAGGTTGCAGATGACCCTGTGCCCTCCCACCAAACCCTCATCCCTGTCTGTATTCAAACACAACTTGATCTATGGATGGAAAATAGAAAATTTACTATAGGACTTCCCCGTGTTTTAGTAGCACTAACTACTACTACAAGAAAGAACTAGCTTTTAAAAGCTTTATCCCATACATGGGTCCCTCCATCTATGGTATGATCCTAGTTATTCTTAGTAGGGGTGATATACAATACATAGTTACTGACCATGGGATGGGAAAGCAACAAATGTAAAACGTAATTCAAGTAACAAAAGAGAAATTGGTTAGACTTAAAATGGCCCAAACTGGTTAGACTTAAAATGGCCTACAAGGGCAGATAGCCTAAAACATGCCTATTAAATTATGAACTTACACATTTAAGAAAGCCAACCATTAAGGCAATTTAGCCACACGTCAACCAAAAAGAGAATACCAGTCAACCTAGCAGATGAGGCATGAAAGAGAAACCCACAATGTAACTGAAAATTCATATTTATTAAAAGAACCAGAGTTATATGCTTTCGATCATTAAATAATCAGTGGACATTATCAGAACTAAATAAGTAACTTAGCAAGCTGTTTAAATATATAACTCAAACACAATAAATTAAATGAACTATACATTTTAGCCAAAAAGTTTATTAAAATATAAAATATATATAAAAAATATATATTAAATTCATAATTTGGCGAACTTATTTTAAGAACACTATTTGGTAAATATATTGTCATTCAGTCCAGGTCTCCCTCATGGGTTTTCCAGCACTTGATCTAGTACTGAAAATAAAATCATGTCCTGAGAAAACTAGTGAGTGTTTAAAAAGAGCGTTATTCTCATTCTTCTTCGTAATGTTTATATATATATATATTTTCTTAGGGATCTGTTTTTCCCCAATATAAAAGGCATTACAAGTTCCATTTAGCAATGTATATTACCCCCCCCAGAGAGACAATTACAACCTTTTGGTAATTTAATACTCATCACCAGTAGAGACACCTTTGTTAGTGTAAATGTATTTACACAGATTACATCCACCACATTTACAGGTATCAATAGTGACATCCACAGGTTTTCTATCATTAGTACTTCTCCTATGTTCAATTTGGTTCTTAAAATTCTTTCATCTTTTATAAATAAACAATGGATAATCACCTATTATGTTCAGTAAATCTTGGTGAAATCTAAAAATTGACCAACTGTTCTTAATAATGTTTTTAAGTAGGGGCAGTCTGGAAAGTATTTCATGGCTATAGCTAAATCATAGCATCCATTATCTTGTTTAACAGTGAAACTCTCCACACATATTTTGCCATTTTCAATACCACGCAAGGTTTTGAACCTAGAGTGTCTCGTACCTTTAACCTCTTCTCTAATGTTAGTGACAAATTTCTCCGAGCAACCCCATTCAAGAAACATCCTGGTTGAAAAGTCAGATTCAATCTCAAATGTATCATCATCAGAAATTATTCTTGCTCCCCCCAGTCCCATCTCTTTACCTCATTCTACTGAATAGACTTCTTCTGCACTTGTTTTTAGTAATTTTTAATTTAATTGCATTTTTCTAAACTGTTTGGTCATTGCTACATACACATTGCTACATACACATGTGCTAGCTTGCACTGCATTTGAATTGTTTTTACTGTTGTTTTAGCTACTTTTCTGTGTGTGTGTGTATATATATATATATATATATATATATATATATATATATATATATATGTATATATAAAATCTAAGCCTGTTTCCTACCTTTACTGTAACTAGTGTAGTCCAGATTCAGATTTGCTGTATCCAGGACTGTATTGCTGTATTGTAAGCTTCTGAGCACCCCCAAGCTTTGTGTGTTGGAGGGAAGCATTCTAGCTTATCAGTGGGAGTGGTAAGCACTAGGTAACCTATCTACCACATAATGAGTGGTTCTGGCCCAGAATTTGTAATTGTTGGCCATTTGGCCAGTTTTTCCATCTCTCTCAACTTTCTGATTGGAAAGCCCACATTTGCACTTGTTTCCCCTCTTTCCTGTAACTAGTTTAGTCCAGATACAGATTCTTAGTTTTAGCACTTGAATTTACTTATTCATGATCAGCACTTGTTCAGAACTTGTTGTAAGCACTAAATAACCTACTAATTACTACAGCAGTTTTGGTACTTACTTTCCTCACCTGCTTAGAGAAAAACAGCTCTTGTACTCACTTTCCTCACTTATCTAGACGAAAATAGTTTTTAATTCAGGCATGTCCAAGGGTCAGCTCCCAGTGTTCTCTCCTGTCTATCTGATGAATCTGGGCATCTTGGGGCAATGTAGAAATTGCCTCATGTACACAGACAACCCTCTCCTCCTACCACCCAATACTACAACCTGTGAGAGATGCACTTATCTAGCCAAACTGGAGGTAAAGCTCTCTCCAATCAAGACTGAACTTGACAGTCAAGAGGAAAAGGTAAACACTTGCACACACCACACTCATCACATAGTCTCACTAAATTTACACCACCAAAATCCACACATAGAAACACAAACATTCATGGAGGCTCTCAATAATAATCTGCTCAAGCAACAGGGACCTCCAAAGCAGAAATGCATGCAACCTCCACCTCCCAACACAACCCAAATGACACATAGCCCACTGACAAAGTGTGCCACTCAACCACAGCCAATAAGGCAAAACAATGTACCCAACACGCTAGTCATAAGTGACTCTATAGTGAGGCAAACTGATGTCCCACTCATCAGGCTAAACAAGGAGAAGGTTATTGTCAGCTGCCTGTCAGGTGCCAGGATCCGCCACATAACCCAAGCACTCAGGTCACTCCACAACAAGTACAAATATACCCAACACGCTAGTCATAAGTGACTCTATAGTGAGGCAAACTGATGTCCCACTCATCAGGCTAAACAAGGAGAAAGTTACTGTCAGCTACCTGTCAGATGCCAGGATCCGCCACATAACGTACGCACTCAGGTCACACAACAAGTACAGTATGAAACTGTCTTTGTCCATGTTGGTATGAATGACCTGAGACGTATCTCCCTGCACTACATGAAAAGAGACATGGAAGAGCTTTCTGATCTTGTAGCCCAAGCAGGTATGACCCTAGCCCTGAGTAGCATTCTGCCATCACCCAGAATTATGCCGCAGTACAAGGACAAAATGATTGACTTCAACAATTGGCTAAGCTTCTGGTGTCATTCTAAAGGGATCCAGTATCTGTCTGCCTGGGATGACATGGTCGACAGACCACAATGTTTTGCCAGAGATGGCCTGCACCTGTCACCCCTGGGATTCTGGATACTGGCTAAGGTTCTTGCCGCCCCTATAGTGCCTTTTTTTTAGGCAAGGTTCAAATGACAAATTTACCACCATAACAGGAACAGGCAAGCAAAAACTGAGGGTGATGCTACTCAATGCTAGAAGTCTAAATCTCAAAATGCACTCACTCGAGGCACTCCTTAAAAATTGAGAACATCGATATCTGTGCAGTGACTAAGACTTGGTTCAAGGCTCCTGAGAGCACCACTGCACTACCAGGCTATAACCCATATCCCACTTTTCGGCCATGTAACCTGGACCAGAACACCAAAGGCAGAGGTATGTCCATATTCATTAAGGATATCCACACTTCTGGGCTAGTTGCTCAGCATAATGCAGCCGAGGTTATCCAAATGCAGCTAACTCTGGGCAAAACTGCAATCCAAATTGTAGCTTGCTACAGATCCCCCCACCATGCCCCAGGATTCCCACTCCTCTTTTCTTAATGTACTTGAAAATATTAAGGTTCAACCAAACTCCCTAATAAGGGACGATTTCAACTACCCCACCATTAACTGGGAAAACTACTCATGTGCCAACTCCTTCACTAAACGCTTTCTGGAATTCATAAACTCCAATGCCCTAGATCAACCTATCCACACCCCCACCAGGGGCAGAAATATCCTAGATCTAGTCATTACCAACATGAATGACCAGTGCCACACCTGAAGTCAATACCTCATTGGCTCGATCCGACCATAAGCTAATTACCCTAGATATCCACATCCTGCCCCCAACCCCCCATTAAGGAAACCATGGTAAAACATTTCTCCAAAGCCAACGTCATGCTTCTTAAGATAGAAGTGGTGGACTTCAGGACAGCTATGCAGATGGACAATACAGTTACGACTACTGAATCCTACACAATTGCACTTTATATGCACTTACACGAGTGCAGAATATGCTGGAGGGATAGATTCCTGTCCCAGAGACTTCCCATACTCTGGAACAGACTACCTATGTCAAGCAGAGCTCCTCATTAGCATCTTGATGATTGGATGGGAAACAGGAAATTCACCCTAGGGAACACTTCTGTGGCTCTGCTCAACAGGGGCACAGGAAAATAATTTTCTTGGGTGGCAAAAGCCAGGGTACATTTTTGGCTAGGCTTATATAGGCCCTAGGGCCAATAGCCTAGTACCTATGAACCTACACATGGATCGTGCTATCCCAAACAGAACCAGAACCAGAAGTTATCCTCCAAAAGAAGAAGCCAAACTGGTGGTCCCCTGCCATAAACAAACTGTACAACAGAAGGAAGAAACTGTTGCAAAAGAGAGTAAAATCCCATGAGTGGAGGAGCTCCCTGGTCTGCCTCAGTAAGAAGCTGCGATCCCTGAAAAAATCCTCCAAAGCTAGTTACAAAAACAAAATTGCCACTGATTCTAAAGACAACCACAAAGCATTCTATAGCTATGTCAAGAATCTCAATGGCAACACTCATAACTGCTCTGAGTTACAGCACAATGGCACTAAATATACAGAGTAAAAAACAATTGTGAAAGCTCTCCACAATCACCAAATAACACAATAACACAAAAAGAGCCAGACCCAATGGATATTGCCAACATCCTGGCAGATAGGTTTAGTGCTAACTTTACCCCCGTCTCACCCCCTAAAGAGCCCATCTCTATACCGGAAGAATGCAAAGTTCCTGTAATCATGGCTGCACAGGTAAAAACCACACTCTCCAAAGCCAAGAACACAGCAGCCATGGGACCAGACAACATCCCAGGCTGCGTTCTACATGAACTACAGAACGAAGTGGCACCCCACCTAAATACCATGTTCAATTATAGCCTCACCTTAAGCTTTGTGCCTGCTGAATGGTGCACAGCGTAGGTTATCCCACTCCACAAGGGGGGAGCCACCACGGACCCTGGGTACTACTGCCCCATTAGCCTGATGTGCCTGGTCTGCAAGGCCATGGAACATATCATCATGGAACTTATAAACAAAGACATTCATAATCTCCAAACTGTGGACCCCACCCAGTTTGGGTTTGTAAAAGGCAGATCATGTCTCCTAAACTTGATAGACTTCTTTGAAGCAGTCAACAAAGCTGTAGACGAGAGTAAGGTGGTTCACACAGCCTATCTAGATCTTGCCAAGGCTTTCAACACTATGCCCCACTCTGGAATTATAGATAAGCTCACTAAACTAGGTATAAATCCCTATGTCACAAGATGGGTTGCCAAATGGCTCACTGACAAAACCCACACTGTGAAAGTAGCAGACTCCAAATCTAACTTCAGACCAGTGACAAGTGGAGTACCACAGGGTTCAGTCCTGGGTCCTCTCCTGTTTGGTATCTACTTTACTGAAGTACAGGCTAACACAGAAGGTCTTTGGCTAATGAAGTTCAGAGATGACTGCAAACTAGAAGCCATAATCGAAACACCTAAAGATGTGGACAACCTACAAAAGGGCCTCACCGAGACAGATGCCTGGTGTCAAAGCTATGGCCTCAAGCTCAATGCCAAAAAGTGCACTGTCATCCCCTTTGGTAAAAACTCTGTACCCATGAACTACAACATAGGCAGTAGTATACTTAACGAAAGTGTGATAAGAGACCTTGGGACACAGGTGGACAGTAGTCTCTCCTTTGATAATCACATCGCCACAGTAGTCAGGAAATCCTTCTACGTGGCACACCTCATCAGAAAAGGTTTCTCATCCAGGAAAAAAAAGGTCATTGTTCCCCTCTACTCATCACTCATTAGATCCATTATAGAGTACAATGTCCCTTTTGGAATGTACATCACAAGACATCTACAACAACTGGAAAGGCTGCAGAAATACCTCACAAAGAGGATTACTGGCCTCAGACAGATGCCCTACACAGACCATCTCAAAAAACTCCAGCTTTACTCCATTGCATATTGCCTACTCTGATCTCTGCCTAACATACATAGCTATGTCAAATCCACAGCTGTTGGACATGCTCCACTTAAAGAAATCCCAATCCATCTGAGCTACATGCTATAGGGACCTAAACCTTGCCACCACAATAAACAAAACATGCCGGAGGGATAGATTCCCTGTCCCAGAGACTTTCCATACTCTGGAATAAACTGCCTATCTATATCAAACAAACCTCAAGAAAAATCTTGATTGGATGGGAAATAGGAAATTCACCCCGGGGATCACTTCTGTTGCTCTGCTTGACAGTGGCACAGGAAAATAATTTTCTTGGGAGGCAAAAGCCAGGGTACCTTTTTGGCTGGGCATGTATAGGCTGCAGGGCCGATAGACTAGTAACTACATATGAACCTTACAAACTGCCCCTCTACTAAGGCTCTTATTTGCATAAGGGAGTGACAACTGTAATAATGGTGATAAGAAATTGAAAATGTGGGCTTCCTGTATATGTTAGGAGAAAAAACAACCCCGTAGTGATAGTCACATCTTGAAAGTAAATAAACCCACTAGAGTACTAGTGTATAAATCTTAAAATGTCAGTATTGCTATTGATGTAAATAAAAAACATCTTCCAAGAGTTGTAATGAACCAGTCCACAGTAAACAATCATCTGAAAATCTAACATATAACTTCCAAAGTTTACTGTATCTGAATTTAAAACATACTTCAATTCCCAAGCCAGCATAAACATGTTGGAATATGTTGGAGTACAAATTGCTCCCATGGCTACTCCACTATTTTGTTTGAAAAGATCCCGTGCAAAATAAGTACAGCTGATGTTTAAGATGATGTGCATAGAATCAATAATTACATAAACTTCACAACTATTTAAAAATGGCAGTGAGAAAACTATATCAGCAAAACAGTCTAATTCAGAACCATGTGGTGTGGAACTAAACAGGTCGACATCACCAATAGTGACAATAATAACATCAGAATAGAGGTAATTTTTCAGTTCCCCCAAAAATTCCATGAATCCTTGACCAAAGAGGGATATAGTTTCATGTAGGGTTTTAACTTTCTATCAATATATGCTGCCAGTAGGCAAGTTTTAGAACCTACCTCACGTCGTCACTATAGTTCTCAGTGGTGGGTTTTGCACATTCTAGTGTACTTTAAGGACACCAAAGATTGTAGGACTGTAAGGTCTGTTAATTAATAAAGTTATTTTCACTTTTGATTAAACATTTATCCAGGGAAAGGTCAATGTTTTTATGATTTATATCGATCTTGTTCTGGGAGATGGGGAAATAATTTTCAGTGTTAAATAGTATGTCCAACATTCTACTGTTGTAGTTAAAGGTATTCACAATAATGATCCCTCCTCCTTTATATTATTTCATTATTCTTAGAGTTCTGCCTGTTATAAAATCATACCAGATCTCCTTTTATTCAACATTTAAAATTTAATGCCAGAAAAAAAGCTTTTGTTTCTTAAATTAGTATATATATTTAGTATACTTTTGTTCTAATAAATGTACTCTGGGGTGAGGAGTGGATTCAATGCACTTTTTTTGTTTAATGTCATTGCTAACTTTCTTGTCATCAAATAAAATAATTAAGTTGTCTAAATTAAAATTATTTATGAGGAAATCAGTTAAAGCAAACTGAGTGGTTGGTATATATGTCAATCTTCTCTGAAAAAGCTTAAATGGACATGTGACACTTCCAAACTACTGTAACTAAAAATGTTAAAACCATTCAGAGAATTACCACCACCTTCATGCACTTTAATAACATTAAATGTTTCATGTTCTGAGCCCCCCCCCCCGGCCCTTCCATCTCTTGTCAAAGCTGTTGCAGTTGTTTGAATTTATTCTCTTGGCTCTAGGCTTTGAAGTGTAAAGTGACCTTATGTCTAGTGTCTGTTAGTGTAGACGGGGAGAAGGATATTCTCAGCTCACCAGTCTGGAAGACCTGTCAGAGACAGGAAATCCAAAGGGTCAACAGTCTTTGGTGGAGAAGAGCCACTAAAATTAACAAAAGGTGCCTGAGCACCATCATCTTCTGGGTTGTACTCATTAAAATTATTAAATGACCCTTTTAGTAATAGGTAAACATTGTTAGTCTCACTCTTTCAAATCCCTCAATAAAGTAGACCCCCCCCTTATCTGGACTCTTTTTAACTGGACATCAAATGTCTGCAGTAGCCCTAGCAAAAGGCAGAAGAACAATTATTCCACCTCATCTGGGCTAAATAATGAAAGACATTCGAGTTTTAGATTTCATATTCATATTCATTAAAAAAATGCATGCTAACATTCTTGTAGCCTATAAATGCTATTGTGTATGCTTTTTCTGATTAACCATCTATTTGTTTATCCAGCATAAGGTCCGTTCCCAGCGAGACGGGATAGTCCACAGTACTAATTAAGGTTTTTTACCCTTAAGCAAGACGTTGTCCCGTTCGATTCTCAGCTAGAGCATCTTGTGTGTGGAGGCATATGTGAATGGGGCGTGCCTTCGTTGAAGGGTGTGCATCAGGGCTGATAACCCAGTACGTAAAAATCCACTACCAATCATTAGCGGACCGGAGTTCCACTGTGGCGACCCCTAACCGGGAAAAAGCCGAAAGACACAAACAAACCCTTAATAATATCAGATTTTATTATTCCTAGGAAAAACATCATTATAATAATTTAAATAATAATTAAAGAACAAGCCCTTTTGAATAAAGTCATCCAAGCATTGGATTTCAGTAAACAAAATGTCGTCTTCTTCTTTCAGCTTTTCCCGGTTAGGGGTCGCCACAGTGGATCACCTGTCCGCTCATGATTGGTAGTAGACTTTTACGGTGTCGAGTTGCCAGCCCTGCGCCCATCCTTCCACGGAAGGAACATACATGCACACAATCATGCCTAGGGCTAATTTAGAGTGTCCAATCCACCTACAGCATGTCTTTGGGATGTGGGAGGAAACCAGAGCACCCAGAAGAAACCCACCTGAACACAGGGAGGACATGCAGACTCCACACAGAAGGCACCCCAGCCGAGGATTGAACCAGAGAACCTCTTGCTATGAGGCGACAATGTTAACTGCTGCACCACAGTGGTCTCCCAGTTAACAAAATGTCTGGCACTCATTATCTTTAACCAGTGCAGTCATTAGTTCAGTACCATGATGGTTAAACATAGTAGTCAATTCCTTATGAAATGCTGAACCAGGTATAATCCCATTTGGTAATCTAAAGATTTTCAAACCCTTAGGTACACATTGATGGTCACAAAACAGAATTACCTAACTGAAAATGTCTGGCTTTGTATAACTTCTTATCCAGAAGTTTATTATAGTCTTTTAATCCTAATTCACCATTTAAATCAGACAAAAGTGAATGGTGAACATTGCTCCTAGTACACCTCTCTTGGCACTAATCAATAATCTTAATTCTCCAAGAATTCCCATAATTAAAGGTGTACCAGAATGGGAGCTATATCCACACAACATTTTACTTCATAATGTGGTCAATAGATGGGATATTCACTGCTGACGTTTGAAAGTGATTTAAGTTCCAAGAAGAATATTGATATCAGATAAAGGAGGAAGGATCACTATTATGAATACCTTTGGCTACAACAGTAAAATATTGAACATACTATTTAACTCTGAAAATTATTTCCCTGTTTTCCAGAGGGAGATCAATTTAGCTAATTTCTGAAAGATCTTTTATTGGATAAACGTTTAGACAAAAGTGAATATAACTTTGTAATGAATAACAGACCTTTCATACCTAGAATATTTGGCATCCGTAAAGTACACAAGAATGTACAAAACCCACATTGGGGAGCTATAGTGGCGGCACAAGGTTCTAAGATTTATCTGCTGGCAGCATAGATTGATAGAAACTTAAACTCCACATGAAGCTATAACCCCATTTGGTGACAATTCATGGAATTTTGGGGGGAACTGAAAAATGACCTCTATTATGTTGATCTAATTTTTGTCACTGTTGATGCCATTGACCTGTTTACTTCCACACCACATGGTTCTGGTTTCGATTACTTTACTGATGTAGTTTCCTCTCTGAAATTTTTAAATAATTGTGAAGTTTAATTATTGATTTTATGGGCATCATCTTAATCAGCAACTATATATATTTTGAAGGCAAACTTTTCAAACCAAATAGAGAACCAGCCATGCATGCAATTTATGCTCCAACATATTCCAACATGGCTATGCTGGCTTGGGAATTGAAGTATGAAGTTATAAATTAGATTTTTAGATTATATTTATTTACTGTAATCCGGTTCATTGCAACTCTTGGAAGATTTTTTTTTGTTTACATCAATAGCTATACTGACTTTTCAAGATGTACACATCAGTACTCTAGTGAGTTTAACTTTCTAGATGTGACCGTCAACAAAAACATGTGGTGGGTTTCTGTTATAACAAACAAGCCAAATTATCTCCATTATGATAGCTGTCACACCTTACACAAAAGAGGTGCAGTCAAGGGTTAGTTTGTGAGGTTAGCAAGAAGGACTTCTGATGAGGATACTTTTGAGACTGAATCTGACTTTTTTAACCAGGAGGTTCCTTGAATAGGGTAACCTGAAGAAATTTGTCACTAACTTCAGAGCAGAGGTTAAGGTTATGAGACATTCTAGGTGTAAAACCTTGTTAAGTATTGAAACTGGCAAAATGTGTATGGACGATTTCACAGTTAAACAAGATAATGACTGGTATGGTTTGGCTATGGCCATGAAATATTTTCAGAACTGCCCCGACTACAAAACATCATTAAGAACAATTGGTCAGTTTTTAGATTTGACCAAGATTTAGTGAACAAAATAGGTGAATATCCTTTTTATTTATAAGAGAGGAAAACATAAAAAAAAAACAATATGAACACATGTGAAGTACTAATAATAGAAAACTTGTGGAATTGTGTCTATATTAGAAGGGTGAAGTGATGAAAGAGCGAACACTCTTTTGTTGACACGTAAAATCTGAAGTCTTGAAAAAGTAAAGTTATGAAACAGCGATTTTTTTTCCCAGGAAAAAAATCTCTGGGCCATTCTCGGGGCTTTGCTGTTTTTGGCACTGTGGTGCGATCTCGGAGTTGGTATATCTAAGTAGGGGGTGTGGGGGGTGAATCCCCCCCCCCCAGTTAATTTTGTCTTAAAAAAAAGAAATTATAAAAGGAACAGCAATTTTTTTTCCCCTGGGGAAAAAATCACTGTTCTGTAACTTCACTGTTTTCAGACTTCAGGTTTTACATGTTGATGAAAGAGCATTCACTGTTTAATTATTTTGCTCTTCTAATATAGACCCTGTGGAATTCACTATTGGTACCATTAAATTATAGTAGATGTAATCAATGCAAATACATTTACAGTAACAAAAGACATCACTATTGTTGATAAGTGTATTAAATTACCAAAAGGTTGTAATTGCCTCTTTAGGGGTAATATACATTGCTAAATGTGAAGCCTGTAATGCTTTTACACTGGGGAAACAGATACATCCCTAGGAAAACATATATATGAACATTATTATAACCTTGAGGAGATGGATGAGAATAATATTCTTTTTAGAACACTCACTACTTTTCCAAGGACGTGATTTGTTTTTATTTTCAATACTAGAACAAGTGCTGGAAATCCACAAGGGGGACCATATGATACCTTAAGTGAATATAGAGAACTACAGAGGCAGCTGAAACTCAACACTTGACTAGGTCCAGAACTGAATGATAATATATCTATCAATATTGTTCTTAAATTAAGGTCTGATAAATTATGAATTTATTATATATAGTTATATTTTAGTGAACATGGCTAAAATGCATCTTATCTTATTTCACTTATTACATTTAATTTATTGTGCCTTACAATAATTTACTAGTTTTAAGGTTTTTAACAATTTTAAACTTAACTTTCTGACTGAAATACATCTTGGGGATTTTTAGATACAGTTTTAATGTTTTTACTGCATTTATTTATAAACATATTTATGAATACATTTTTCATATACACTTGCTCAGTGTTGCTTTTTTTCATATTGACTGTTTATGTCAATCCTCATAGGTCAATCCTCTGTCATGTGTTTGACTTTCATATTTAAACTGATAAGTTGCTTATTTAGTTCTGATAAAGTCTACTGAATATTTAATGGATGCATCATTGGTGTCTTGCTCCTGCCTTGGCCACCGTGCTGACTGGCATTCTCTTTTTTAGTTTACATGAACCTATACATTTCTCAAATCTCCACTGAAGAAATTTTATGAAATAAGCATGTACAGACAGCCTACCCCTCCACCCATTAAAAGAAGTGTGTGAGCACACCCTGTTCACTCCTGTCTCACCCCATTCACTCCTCCAGCACTGAGGCCATTAATCAACGTTATCATCCGGGTTCTACTGTCTCTCTAAGACATGAATCTGAAATGTTGGTTATACAAATTGGGTTGGCGGTTCAAGGTTCAGGACTGATCTTGGTTTTTGGCCTTTTTGTCGTGAGCCTTCCCTGTAAGACCCTAAGATGACTCATGTTTACATCAAGTTTACTTAAACTGGTAAGCTAGCCCAGCGGGAGTTATTCTGTTTTCACTCATTATGCATGAGTTTGTCAATCATAATTTGTGATTTTCTGTTTTCATTAAGCATCTATTTTGTTTTCGATGGGGAAAGTTGTTAAGTGCAGTCAGTCAATGAAAGTGCTCATCATAAATAAAAAATATGAGAGCTTTTAAGGCGACTAAATATGCTCAAGTTTTTCTTCAGCATTTTTACAGAAGATGAATTAACTTCAAGTTTTTGACAATTTATTACTGTTGTAAATTTAAGTGTTTTTTTTTTTTTTTTTTTTTTTTCTCACAAACAAGGAAGTGAGACCTGTCTGCTATTCTCACACTGGAGACAGCAGTCTCATTGCATTTCTGCTGTACTTCATGTTCTTGTTCATCCTGTGACTGACCCATGCTCTATACAGGATTCTTGGATGTGAGGTGGAATTGGCACAGTCATTGGTGATCTTTGTAGTTTGATTTGTCTTTTATGATATCGGGGATTATTATCTTTAGTATCTTCAGCACCCCTTTGCCAGATTTTTAACATTGATATTTATCTGTGAAACATGTCTAAAATCACTAACTCATGGACATTTTTTACAAATCATGGTAATACCACTGCAACTGCTTCATTGACTATTGGGTTTAAGTTACCATATTTAAGATTATTATTCTATACATCCATCAAAACTGAGTTGTTTGCTGTTTTTCCATTTATGGAATTCTCTATGAATACATTTTCCCCAAGTACCTTAATTGGTCTTAACTAAAACGTGTCTCAAATTCTGATATTATCCTATCCGGCTATATTCATTCTCATCTATAAGGTGCCAAAACCAAGAGAAATAGAGCAGTTTGTTTTGGCTGTTGGAGTCATTGTTTTGTGGGCCTGTTTATTTTGGTTGTTGTAAGGTGCTTTGTGCAGGCTGCCAGATGGTCCCACCTTACATCCAGCTTCCCTCTAACTGAATACAATTCAAAAAAAATTATTTACAAAAAGCTTCCCTGACTTCATGATCTCCTTTTATTACTGTTCCCTCCTAATCCTAGACTTCATCCACAGCTTAAGTGATAGCCCATGTCTTAAATGCCCATGCAGTCTGCTTTAGATGCAGCTTTCTTTCCAGCCATCAATAATCCCTCCATTTCATTCATTTTGATTCTTGCCCTTGGTGCACGCAGAAAATCTAGTTCTTGATGAAATAACTTTTTTTGTCAAATGACTTCAGTTTCTCACTAGACAGAATTGCCCACTAGACTTCTTGCACTTCTTAATCTTCCCTTTCTACTATGTTTGAGATCTAGTCTTGTTGCCTCCCTCTTGTTTCCTTCCTACTATGTTTGAGATCTAGTCTTGTTGCCTCCCTCTTGTTTCCTTCCTACTATGTTTGAGATCTAGTCTTGTTGCCTCCCTCTTGTTTCCTTCCTACTATGTTCGAGATCTAGTCTTGTTGCCTCCCTCTTGTTTCCTTCCTACTATGTTCGAGATCTAGTCTTGTTGCCTCCCTCTTGTTTCCTTCCTACTATGTTCGAGATCTAGTCTTGTTGCCTCACACTTGTTTCCTTCCTACTATGTTCGAGATCTAGTCTTGTTGCCTCCCTCTTGTTTCCTTCCTACTATGTTTGAGATCTAGTCTTGTTGCCTCCCTCTTGTTTCCTTCCTACTATGTTCGAGATCTAGTCTTGTTGCCTCCCTCTTGTTTCCTTACTACTATGGTTGAGATCTATCCCTGTTGCTTCCAGTGGCGGCTGGTGACTTCAAATCACAGGGGGGCTGCAGGAGACAGCTGAATGGGTGGGGTCAAGGGGAGGGGTTTGGTCAATCAGAAAGGGGAGGAGCTATGCACAAAACCACAAAAAACTAACTTTAATTAAATACGCTGCCCTGGGTGGCAAACCATCATTATGAAAGTCCAATCAAGACAAAAATAAGTGTAGAAGAATAAAAATATTTCAATGCATTGGCTGCATGACAGCTTACTTAATATCTAGATGGAAACAAAAGGTTGTGAGGCATGAAAAAATAAATTACTTTTTAAATACAATACTGGAATGCCAGTCAAAATCAAGTATAAGAAAAACCAGAAGCACTCAAACCACTTCTCCTTGCACTGCAGTTCTAATTATAATATATTCAGCTTTATTAAAGTACCAAGTAACATGCTGAAAGTAGAAATTTATGTGAGGCCCCCACTTGTAAAAATGTTTCTTATCCAAAAAAGACCTGCTGCCTGACAACTTGTTTCATGGGGAAAACATGATAAAAGTAAAAAATGAAAAGCAAACAAGAAACAAGCTCAAGATACATTGCTTAAAGGATTACTGTACAGGTTATGGACCACACATGATTGGCATTCTGTTTAGTTTACAGGTAAAGTCTGTAGAGATGACTGGAAGTCTCCAACAAGTGTAATGAGCTTTTTAAAATAATGGAATCCTGTCCTTTAATACCCAAGGCTTATACATTATCTAGTCAAGTATTCTCTGCATGGCAACAACAGAAAGGCTTTCAATGTTGGCAATTCTTTAACAGTATGCTTATTAAAGCTTACTTGCATCTTACAATCTCAGACAAGCTTACCTTATGGTCATTAAAGCATTGCTACTTAAACACAGAGCAACAGGCACTTTGAGTAATAAGCATAAATCTGAGTAATAAGCATAAATCAACAGTACAAAAATGTGACAGAAACCAGACCATTCTGCAAAATCAAGGACAGATGAAAAGCCACTGTAGTACTTATGCAGTGTGTCCTCCCCATCCAAGGTAGATACAACTACTCCTTGCCTTGCTTGGACACATCCAGAGTCACTACATGGGGGAGTGGGGTGCAACAAGCATGTCACAATTTGAAATCTCTCTGGCTGACTGTGATGGCCCTGACACATTTGTCATACCTCTCAACCTCAAGAGCAAGGAATCTGGAAAAAGCCATACACAGAAGTGGGACAAAGGCCCAAAAATAAGGACAATTTTTAAATATTGCTCTAATAAACTTAGAAAGATAATAGAATAGGTCTTGCATTAGTATGAATTTTCTGAAGGGTATAAAATGTGAAACTCAAATGTCTGTCATTTTCTAACTTCAGTCTTTAGTGATTTGTCACTAATTTGCCAAAAAACACAATTTTATGAAAAATGGACCAAAAATGTGATGCAAAAATATAAAATAGACACACAATACAGCTGCTACCTGTCAAAGAAGGGACACTTTAATATTAGTACTGCTACCTTGAGCAGCTGACAAAATAAAATAATCTACATGCATTTCAAGTAATCTATAACTTTGATTATTACAGTTATTTCTTAATTGTAAACCCTCCATGTTTTCTTCCAAAATTGTTATTTTGGGGAGGGATTATTAGGGGGAAGAGCAACATTTTGAGCCAAAAATTGGGGACAGTTGAGAGGTTTGCTATGCCTAATTCTATAAAGCAATTTATTTGCATGTACCTCTCAACCTGTTAATGCAGTAAATCTGAACAAGCCCAAATATATTGGGGGCACATATAAACAGTACTAAAAATTACTCTTGTATAAATTGAGACAGTTGATAGAACAGCTCTTACTTTAACATGCATTTTTCTGAAGGTTATGAAGTCTGAAACTTATTATTTAGTGACTTAATTCCTAAATGATTTGCCAGAAAACTACAAATTTTATGAAGAACAAACCAAAAATAAGAAGCAAAAAATCTATTCATTCTTTGAAAATCTGGACAGTTGGGAGGTATAGTTCAGCTGGGCCTGTCTTGAGTTTGCTGCCCTTCCCCCCTGACAAAATAATGGTTGAATGGAGCCTCTGCACCCATTCCAATGGACCATTACTTGGCTATTTCACTCCATTTACCATAAACACTAATGTGCATACTGCTTTACTTCTAGGATGAGTTGGACTTCATTTGAAAGTTTTATTTTGTATTTTACAGCACAAACACTAAGTCATCTGTTAAACAAAGCAATGCAGTCTCACAATGAAAACTTAGCATTAAAACTTATCTGCACTTGAAACTCACATTCATTGAAACAGCATTGAAACCCACATTCAAAGAAAATACATTTTGCCAGTGGCAGATAAAGATTAATTTTGGGCTGTTTTCAAATCATAGGCCCCTTGCATATGAAACATACATGTGCTCTTTGATACACCTTCCTCATTGTCCTAAAATTATATTCCTTGTACAATACAGTACACTTGTTAGAGGGTGTTTTAAATTTGTTTTGAACATTTTTCCAGTAGCAATGAAACAAACCATATGCACCCATAATGGCAAAACTGCCCAGTTGAGAACATTTATCATAAAAAAGTCTACTCAGACTTCCACAGTCCACCATTATTAGTAAATATACACAATTCTACAGTCCACCATTATTAGTAAATATGCACAATTCTACAGTCCACCATTATCAGTAAATATGCACAATTCTACAGTCCACCATTATCAGTAAATATGCACAATTCTACAGTCCACCTTTATCAGTAAATATGCACAATTCTACAGTCCATTATCAGTAAATATGCACAATCTCTGAAGTAAGTCATCTAAATAATTCCACATTAAAGAAATCTGTAACTAATGAAGTGGTTGCTGCTAGCAATCACCTTTATATTTCATGGTTTCATCGAAAAATAAAGTGTCTGTTGCCCTTAGGAATAAATTGCCTATATTACATTAAAAATGATAAGCTAGTAATAATATTGCAAGAGGAAATGGATGGCAAACTGATAACAGACTCATAGTTAGTATCTTCACCAAGGAGAACATTCTCAGTACGGCAGCATCCACCCCTTGTGGGAGTAGAACCCACAGCCTTCTGCATCAAAAGCAAGTACACAACCTGTTGTGCTATAGTATTAACTAGGCAAAGCACTAAACTTCTATTCCCCTGCAGCTCTCAGCTCCTTGTAAAATCTACTCAATACTCAACTGCATCTCAACTTCGCAGCTCAAGAAAACTGAAAAAGCCAAAATGTATTGGGGGTCAAAAGCCCAAAACCAGGGACACATTAAACATTGCTTGTATAATCTTGGAAAGTTGCTAGAATAAAATGTTGTGTTGCCACCATACATTTTACTGCCAAGGTCCCTGAGCAAAAAACAGTCAGAGTAACATACCACTATGCCACATCAGCTGCTTTGTAAACGAGGCCAAGACTGACACTTAAATGGCTATCATTTAGTGAATTCAGTTCTCACCATAGCTGTCAACCTCTTAGTACAAAACACCTGGACAAACCCAGTAATGAGGGAATACAGCCCTCAAACATATTCAGTGAATTCAGTTCTTGCCATAGCTGTCAACCTTAGCACAAAAACCTGGACGAAGCCAATAATGGGGAATACAGTCCCAAAAATAGGGACAAATTTAAAATATTCATCTTATAAACTTAGAAAATTGCTAGAAAAAAGGTTGTGCTACTATGTATTCTGAAGAACATGAAGTTTGAAATTCAAATGCCGGTCAATTTTACTGCTGACAGAACAAAACAATTTTCAGCAGAGACCCAGGGATTAATACTGCAGACACGTCTTTGTAAAATGACAGGGCACCAGAGCAAATACACACAAACACAGGGAGGAGATGCAGACTCCACACAGAAGGCACCCCAACCAAGAATCAAACCAGAAAACCTATAGCTGTGAGGCAACAATACTACCACTGCACCATCAAATATGCAAGGAATTAAACATTCAGAAACCTGAAGTCTGAAATTCAAATGCCTGTCAATTTTATTTAACATTTGTTAATCAGGACAGTCTGACTTGGAACAAAAAAACAATTTTCAGCAGAGGCCCAGGAAGAAATAATGCAGACATGTCTTTGTAACATGGGAGGACACAAAAGCAAACCCACACAAACACAGGGAGAATATAACAGACCCCACAAAGAAGGAACCCCAGCCAAGAATCAAACCCGAGAACCTGCAGCTGTGAGGCAACAATGCTACCAGTGCACCATCAAATAAAAACAAACCCATACAAACACAGGGAGAATATAACAGACCCCACAAAGAAGGAACCCCAGCCAAGAATCAAACCTGAGAACCTGCAGCTGTGAGGCAACAATGCTACCAGTGCACCATCAAATATCAAGCATTGCAACATTTACAAACCACAGATATTATGAGGAACAGATCAGATCAAATATGAGGCAAAAATCTGCAATTTTTTTACAAATGGTGGTGGGTAGGGAACTCAAGTCTTTAACACCTGCATACAGTGTTCAAGCCTGAGGTATTCCCTACCACACCACCATGAGCACCTGGGGCATTTTCACACACACACACACACACACACACACACACACACACACACACACACACACACACACACACACACACACACACACACACACACACACCATAAATTCAAACAAGTATCATGTATAAAAGCAGAAAGTACCATACATTGCAAAAGTAAAAAGCACCATACACTTACCTGTCCGTTCTCCATAATATCCAGCTAACGTACATCCTGCCCGCGCAATACTCCAAAGACCCGCGAGATCCCTGAAATCAAAACTCCTTCCCGACGAGATAATTCCTGACTGCTGCTGTTGCAGTCCGGCCCCGATACATTATCCCAGCGAGTCTGTGCACTTTAAAAGTGCACAGACGTCTCCTTGTGTTTCCCTATGGGGACTGCCGGACTGCCTGTTGCATGCGCATAGACGCGCAGTAATCGGGACTACTGCGCATGCCCGAAGTCCGCGAAATTTTAAAAACTTTTTTTTTCTATTTTTATTTCTTTTTGTTTTGAGGGGGCTGCAGTCCGGCAGTCCAATAGCACGGGCCGCCCCTGGTTGCTTCCCTCCCATTTCCATTAGTTCCTCTCTTATGGCAGCTTTGTAGCCTTCTCACCATCTAGGAATCAATTTTGTCACCTACGCTAAGATTATATGTTATCACATCCCTAAATAATCCTGCAAGCGCACCTTCCGCTTCCTCCTATGTAAACATATAATGAGCCCTCCTCCAGTGCTGTTCCACTGCAGAAGCTAAGGGGAGCTGAAAGCCTCCAATCAACATATCATGATCACAGATTTGCCTTTCCTCAACCTCCACCATCTGACAACCACTGCATTTCCTGTGGAACTAGTATAAAATCCAGCTTGCTACCTTGTTTCAATAAGTCCCTTGAAAGTGTGACAGTCACTTGAGTCCCATGCATATATCTCAAGCTGTCACACAATCTCCTTGACTTCTAAAAAAATCTGTTAAGTATGTTTAAGAAGGTTTAAGTTATTCCCTTTATTCTTTCATACACTGAAAACGATTTTCAAATTATCCATCCACATTAGTTATCTAGTTCAGTGATTTGTGCCTCCACTATCTCTTGAGAAGAGCAGAACTTTGGACTGCATTTAAGCACTTTCTATGTTTATCATCTTTTTTTTGATCATTGTGACAGCATTTTTAGCCATTGCGTTATGGAAATGAACTATATCAGCAGTTAATATAAACAGCGTAATTAGATATTCACCACAGCGGAGCTTACTCAGTAATCAGAAAGCTTTCACTCAAGCTAGCCATGTATTCTGTGTAAATCTTCTTGTAGATATACTAGGTCCTTAGTGTTAATTCACTACTGAGAAGGATTTGTTTTTAGTGTGTGTTTCTAATGATTCTCATACACTTTGCTAGAGACAGCACCTAGTAAGCCTTAGTGCTGTTCAAAGTTCTATAATTTGTCAGAGCTTTCCACAACTGCATTTTTTTATGTCTTGCGTTCACAAATTACAAGCTTCTTTAACTGCATAGAACTTTGAACTGCTTTAACAGTGTACTTCAATTGCTATATTAATTTCTTCCAAAAGCAATATCAGACAGTCATTTTCAAATTGCTGCATGCCTCTCAACTGTCCAGATTTTCGGCTTATATTTTTGGTCTGTTCCTCATAAAATGTGTGGTCCTCTGGCAAATCACTGGGATCATCCAAGGACTGAAGTCACTAAATAACAACATACATTTGAGTTTCCGACTTCAGATTTTTCAGAAAATGTATGTTATAACAAACGCTGTTACTCTAACAACTTTCTACATTTATAAGAACAATATTTAAAATATGTCCCTAGCTTTGGGCCTTTGCCCCCTCCCCATTTTGTTGGACTTTTTACAGATTTCTTGCACTAACAGGTCAAGAGGTATGCATTGCTATAAACAAAGGGCATAGCATAAATGCCAGAAATACCAGCAATATGCAAGCAGTATTTACTTCTCAATATTGTAACACGCTAGATCTTAACTTGCTTCAGCAGCCATGTTCTATTCCACTCTGCATGTAAAACTAATAGTTTTGCACTCAGTCAAAAAAGGCTTGTTTGTCAGTTCAGTTCAACAGTTCACTAATTTTACTTGTACATTTAAAATGCAATTGGCTACTTCATACAACTTAAAGATCAATCTCAACCAGCTTCATTAATTTTTTCACCAGTACTTGAGCAAATGCATCAGTCTGCACAAATATAGTTTTCCCAAATACATCTCTTTCTGCAGCTTACTATCTTTTCTATACATATCTTTAGTAAACATTTTAGAAATTTAGTATTATTCCTCTTTTGAGTGTTCAGCATTTAAGAATGTGCTTCCCCACTTATCGCTCGTTTGGTCAGGATGAAACAGACGAACATTTGTGGGTTCAGTTCAAGCAGCTTTATTACACACAAACATCAAAAATGAGCTTTGCAACAAACTTAAATAAACTTATAAACAGACCTACTATCACACTCATTACATGTTAACACTCTGGCTGTTCCCTCAAAATGGCACTGCTGCCTGTACGTACTCACTATTTAGAAGCACGTACTTAGATCTGGAAATGCTTCTTAAAGGTACATACAAACACACTGTTCTACATTCTCCCTCTGAGAAATGGATCATATACCAAGTAACAGTATTTAATGGCATGCAATTTACAGAAATGATCTTTTGTCATGCAGCTATACAGAACAAATTTTTTGACATGCAATCATACAAAATCAGACACATAAAACAATCATGTCCAGGTTGTTGTGTATTTTACACCAAGTCTAGAAATACGACTTGATCGGGTAACATAAAAGTCAGAATTGGATCTAGCAATGAGAACCATCTTCAAGGAATGTTTGCCTTTGGGAACATCTGGGACATCATCAGGAATGGGAATTGGATATTGAGACATGTTCTTCAGTATGAACATGGTCAGGGTTGCTCTGAGATCTAGAGTCTGTATCACAGGTACTATGCTGCAATATCATTTCTGATACAGGAAGAAGATGCCTGCGGTTCTTCCTGTATTCTATACCCTCCACCAAGTAGAATCTTTCCTTAGCACATATACCTCTCACTTGACCAGTTTGATCAAAGCCTTTCTCCATTTGCATCCTTACTCTGTCTCCTTCTTTTAACGGATGAAGAAATCTGCACATTTTATCATAGCTGAACTTCTGAGAAGAACGCTTCTTAAAAAGATGGGTTTTGTTTGCTCTGGTGTTTTTTTTTTATCATTAGACACCAACAAACTAGAACCGATAGGCAAGGTTGCTCTGGTTTGCCTAGACAAAAGACTCTGAGCAGGCGAGCCAAGTAGATTGTCATAGAGTATATTTCATAGAGTATATTTCTGTAAGTAAATTCAAGAAGAAGTCAGCATGATCATGTTTTAACCTTTCTAGTAATTGCTTTCCACTCTGTACTGCACGTTCAGAAAGGCTGTTTGACTGTGGGTATTCATGACTACTAGTAAAATGGATAAAGTCCCACTCTTGCAAATCACTGAAACAACTGACTGGTAAACTGGGTATCGTTGTCAGAAATAACTTTGTGTGGACTACCATGGACTGAGAAATTATGTTTCATCTTAGTAATAACATCACTGCACATTAGGTTAGGAGGCAAATAGATCTCAAACAAGTTTGAATAAGAATCTAACAACACTAAGTAATTCTGATTGTTCCACTCAAATATGTCGGTGGCTACAGTTGATCAAGGTAGTTCAGAAATTTGACTTAGCTGAAGTGGCTCTTTTTGCAAATGTGGTTTAGTACTGTTGCATACAGAAAAAGAAGAAAGCACTTTATCTATGTCTTTTGATAGAGAAGGCCAAAATACTAGTCCTCTCGCCCTTCTTTTGGCAGAATTGGAATCTAGATGGCTACAACACAAAATCTGAATGCATTCACGTTGTAAGGAAGTAGGAACAATAACTTCTGGACCTTTGAAAATGATACCATCTTCCATCAGCATCTCATCTCTAGTATGGAAAGTAAGGTTGGACTTCTGGTGGTACACTAGATTGCTTTGACGGCCATCCAACATTGATTAAGTTGTTGAGCTTTTGCAAAATTGGATCAGTATGATCTCTTAGCTCAAGTCTCATGGTAGAAAAATGACATACTTCCATGACATCAGTCAAAAAACTCTGCATCAAGCTGTTCTGTGGTATTTCTGGGAGATCTGAATAAGGTATCAGTCAGATAAGAAGTTTACCTTTTGTATAGAGCATTTTGAAATTATACTTTTGTAATCTAAGCATCATTCTTTGTAGTGTTGGAGCTGAATGCATGGGCTTCTTTAAAATAGTGATTAGAGATTGAGGATTATTTTTGATGTGGATAGCTCGGCCATAAATATAATCATGGAACTTCAAACATGCAAAGACAATTGCCAAAAGTTCCTTCTCAATTTGAGCATACTACATCTCAGTTTGGGTAAGAGTTCTAGATGCATAGGCAACAGGCCTGCCCTCTGGAAGAATAACTGCACCAAGACCGAACTTTGAAGCATCACAGGAAAGAACTACTGGTTTGTGGACATCATAGTATCTTAATGTAGATGGGTTGGCAATTTGTTGTTTGAGGTTACCAAATGCTCTCTGGTGTTGTTCTAACCATGACCAGGCAACATTTTTGTGTGCCTGTTCTCTTAAAGGCACTGATAACTCACTAAAGTCAGGTATAAATTTGCCCATATAGTTAACCATACCAAGAAATGCTGTAAAGCTTGGACATTGTCTGGAGCTTGCATTTCAAGAATGACTGCTTGAAAGGAAGGGTCTGGCCATAAGCCTGTACTGGTAAATAAATGACCTACATAAGTAACTTCTGGTATTCTGAATTTACATTTCAGAAGATTGAGCTTTAAGTCCACTTCATGCTCTGTGTCCACAACTTTCCCAAGGTTTCTGTCATGCTCTCCTTCACCATTGCCTACAACTAGTAAATCATCAACTATTATTGCACATGGGTAGCCTGAAAAAATTTGCTCCATTGCATGCTGGAAGACTTCACTGGCAAAATTTATTCCAAAAGGCATCCTGAGGAATCTGTATCTACCAAATGGGGCAATGAATGTAGTCAGTAATAAAGATTTGTGATCAAGCATCTCAAGTCAGTGATATAAGCTGCAAAGGTTTCACCTGGCCTTTGGTCTCTTGTATAAAATAAGTGCCTCTTCAATGTAACATTTGTATGGGGGTTGCACATTTATCTACATTTACAATCTCAAGCACTCAGGGTCCTCCCTTGGTTCAGCCAGTACAACTAAATGGTGGTTTTACCCCTTTCCTGCATATACTGCTATTGCATACACAAATGAATGCTCTATTTTAATGGCTTCTGACCCAGCCAAGTTAAGCAAAATGAATGCCCTTATATGTGCATCGTTGTCAGAAAAAGCTGCCTGTATGAAAATATTGTATTCCTGCTCATATACTCTCCAATTCTCTGTAGTATTATGATCAAACACAAGTGGACTTTGTCTACAAAATGCTTCTCCCACATCAACACACAGCAGTGAAGGTGTTTGAAGTTATGTACAAACACACACACAAATATATGCATGAATTTTTTGACAGAACGTGTAATTATACTCAGTGTAAGAAATACTTTGAAATGACTGTACTTTGCAAATAAACCATACACAGAGGAAAAGATCAGAGTAAGAAACACTTAGAAATGAATGAACCTTGCAAATAAACTGTACACAGCACAGAAACTCTTCAAAATGCCTGTACTTTGCAAAATAACAGTGTAAGAAACACTTTAAAATGGCTGCACTCTGCGAATAAATGTACATAACACAAAACATTTTCAAAATGGCTGTACTTTGACTACACTTTGCAATATAACTGTACTTTGCACACAGCAAACTCTTTGAAATAACTGCATCATAATAAAGCATACATTGCACACTCAGAGATACTTCAAACTCTAGTTATGCTTTGAATGGCTTCTGTCAATGCAAAATAGTAGATTGTACCCAAACACAGATTTTACTAAAAAAAATGAAGTTACCTTGCTCTTTAAGCTTTACTTGCCATTTTATTGTACTTGTTATGCTCTTTTAGACTCTTATCATGCTTATTATACTCTTCTTGTGCTTGTTTTACTTAAAAAATATTCGTTATGCAAACCAAAGGTAATTCTGAGCCCCATAATATCTCCACCATCAAATATCATGGTTTTGAACATTTCATTTAATTAATTGTGGATTTTGTGCCTTTCATTTGATTAATATGTTTTGTGCTACTTGTTGATTACTAATGCATTTTATGCAGTACAAATGCTCCGTTTCATTTTCATTGCCAAATAAATCATTTGTGCAAGTTTTGGTTACCTTAAGTTCGTTCCTGGCCCTTTTTTTTTTTTTTGTCTGAGCTCTATTTCACTCAACTAGCACAATCTGCCTTCACCTTTAACTCTGCACCTCATGGATTGAATAGCTGTTCTCTTAATCCCAGTTCTGACATTATGTCGCTCGTATGGTCAGGATAAAACAGATGAACATTTGTGGGTTCAGTTCAAGCAGCTTTATTACACACAAACACATCAGGAATGAGGCTTTGTAATTTTTTCTTGAATAAACTTATAAATAGACTGACTACCACACACACACACACACACACACACAGACACACAGACACACAGACACACAGACACACAGACACACAGACACACAGACACACAGACACACACACACACACACACACACACACACACACACACACACACACACACACACACACACACACACACACACACACACACACACACACACAGAGTCTGGCTGTTCTCTCAAAATGGCACTGCTGCCTGCATGTGCTCACTATTCATATGCACGTGCTTACAAATGCTTCTTAAAGGTACATACACAAGCACTGTTCTACACCACCCTTCTACTAACATGAACTAAACTTCAGTTCATGAGTTCTTGCTTGGCCAATTGGCATCTTAGGCAATCACTAATATGATACTTCCTCAATACCAAATTTGTGCACAAGAAAATAATAATTTCTCTACTAGATTTACTAACATGCAGACACAAAGCACAAATGTTCACAGGTTCATAGGTAGGTACTATCTGCCTAAGGGCCTAAGTAAGCCTAGTCAACAGAGTTCCCTGGCTTACGCCACCCAAGAAAGTTATTTTCCTGTGCCCCTGTCAAGCAGAGCCATAGAAGTGATTCCTGGGGTGCATTTCCTATCCACTCATCAAGATTTTTCTTGAGTGCTAATGACGAACTTTGCTTGACATAGATATGTAGCTTGTTCCAGAGTATGGGAAGTCTCTGGGACAGGAATCTATCCCTCCAGCATGTCCTGTTTATTGTGGTGGCAAGCTTTAGGTCCCTAGAGCGTGTTACTCAGAGGGATTGGGAATTCTTTAGGTGTAGCATGTCCAGCAGCTCTGGGTTTGACATAGCTTTGTATGTTAGGCAGATATGCTATAGAGTAAAGGTGGAGTTTTTTGAGATTGTCAGTGTAGGGCATCTGTTTGAGGCCAGTAATCCTCTTTGTGAGGTACTTCTGTGGCCTTTCCAGTTGCTGCAGATGTCTTGGGAAATACATTCCAAAAAAGGCATTGGACTCTATAGTGGGTCTAATGAGTGTCGAGCAGAGAGAGAAACAATGACCTCTTTTTTTCCTGGATGAGAAACCTTTTGTGATGAAGTGTGCCACATAGAAGGATTTCCTGACTACTGTGGCAATGTTATCGTCAAAAGGAGAGACTACTGTCAACCTGGGTCCCAAGGTCTCTTATCACACATTCGGCATTAAGTACACTTCCACCTATGTGGTAGTTCATGGGTACAGAGTTTTTACCAAAAGGGATGATAATGCACTTTTTGGCATTGAGCTTGAGGCCATGGCTCTGACACCATGCATCTGTCTCAGTGAGGCCCTTCTGTAGGATGTCCACATCATTTTGGGACTTGACTATGGCTGCTGGTTTGCAGTCATCTGTGAACTTTGTTAGCCAAAGGCCTTCTGTGTTAGCCTGTACTTCAGATAGGTAGATACCAAACAGGAGAGGTCCCAGGACTGAACCCTGTGGTACTCCATTTATCACTGGTTTGAAGTCAAATTTGAAGTCTGCAACTTTTACAGTGTGGCATCTGTCAGTGAGCCAGTTGGCAACTCATCTTGTGATGTTGGCTTTTTATACCTAGTTTAGGGAATTTAGTTATAATTCCAGAATGGGGGATGGTGTTGAAAGCCTTGGCGAGGTCAAGATAGGCTGTGTGAATCACCTTACCCTCATCTGTGGCTTTGGTGACTGCCTCAAAGAAGTCACTCAGGTTCAGGACGCATGATCTGCCTTTCGCAAACCCGATATGGGTGGGTTCAGAGTTTGGAGGATACCGATGTCTTTGTTTACGAGTTCAATGATGATACATTTCATGGCCTTACAGACCAGGCTCATCAGGCTAATAGGGCGATAGTTCCCGTGATCAGTGATGGCTCCCACTTTGTGGAGTGGGATAACTGCTGCTGTGCCCTTCAGTGGGCACAAAGCCTGACGTGAGCCTGTGATTGAACATGGTGCTTAGATGGGGAGCCAGTTTGCTCTGAAGTTCATGTAAAATGCAGCCTGGGATGTTGTCCGGTCCCATGGATGCTGTGTTTTTGGCTTTAGAGAGTGCAGCTTTTACCTGTGTAGTTGTGAGTACAGGGACTCTGCATTTTTCCTGTATAGATATTGGCCCTTTAAGGGGTGAGAGGGGGTAAAGTTAGCACTGAACCTATCTGCCAGGATGTTGGCAATATCAGTTGGCTCTGTAATTTTTGTGCCATTGTGCTGTAACTCAGAGGAGATCTAGGTGTTGCCATTGAGATTCTTGACATAGTTATAGAATGCTTTGTAGTTATCAGTGGCAATTTTGTTTTTGTAGCTAGCTTTGGAGGATCTTATAAGGGATCTCAGCTTCTTACTGAGGCTGACCAGAGAGCTATTCCACTCATGGGATTTTACTCTCTTTTGCAACAGTTTCTTCATTCTGTTGTAGAGTTTTTTTATGGCAGGGGACCACCAGACTGGCTTCCTTTTTTGGAGGATAGCATCTGTTCATTTAAGAATCAATAATATCAACAAAGGAAGCACAAATGTTCATTTAAGAATCCATAATATTAACAAAGGTTCTTAATGACCGCTTTTACTACACTCTCATCTGATTATTATCTCCTATATGGTCTTAATCACTAACAGCACCAGAGGCAGCCACCCACTTTCCCCCTCAGTAACTAAGGTATGGTTCACTTCTATAAGACTTAAAGTAATGCAGAAGCATTTCTGCGCCTTTTCATTGTGGCTACTCATAGCAAATATTTTTCAAAAAACAGCAATTTTTGTTTTCCAAAAGCACACACAGTGCTGCTTTTTTCTGCCTCTTTCTTGCTCTTTGCAGGTATGCACCTCAACACACCCATGAGCAATTCTGTCATCCTAAGCTGGATATACTAATACATACAATATTAGCACTGGCTGGGGGAGTATAGGAACCAAAAATAGTAGTTTGGAGTGTTTTGACAAAAAAAATCATTGTGACGTAGAAAGACACCAGTCGAACTTTTATAGCAATTTTGCTAGAGTGACAAAATGTGAGCGTTCATTACTTATTGTTTATAGCAAATTGTTTATACCTCATAACTGTTTCTGTATCTCAGCGTATGAAGTCTGTCAAACAAATCACAATTCATTTAAGTTAAAACTTCAGCTAGGTGCACACGCAAATGCTGCAACTATTTTTATACAATATACAGTAACAACTGAGCATGTTTCATGGGTGACATCTTTGACAACAACAACATTTGAATTTAAGTATTCAAAGGAGTTAATCATACCAAAGAACACTGTTTTGCATTTAATTTATCACCCTTAATGTTAGATACTTAGCATGGAGGCAGTAAATTATCCAACTTAACATACATTCATATTTAAATACCAGAGTATATTCTGGTGTGGTTTAATATGTATTATTGTATATGAATTAATATGAGTAACTATAATTTTAAAATACTGTCAATATCTACCATGGAAGTGATGTTTTGAAATGATGCAAGCAAGCACTTGTTGGCAGTTAATGAATTTTATCAGCTTAGCCAGACAATGCAAATAAAACAGCAATAGCTCAAATGCTAATTCAGCAATTTGTTTCCAGAGTGCAGTTTGAATGGATGTTTAAAATGCACGGTAATCTTTTTGGCAGATATAATTATTCGTACATTATGTTTTGGGCAATATAATTATACTGTCTTGGTCTGAGCTAGCAAATCTAAATTAAAAAAAGTTTTTGCTATCAGTTTGGGAAAGCAGAAAGAAACAAACATTTAAACATGTGTTTTTCTTTACAGCTGTCGTTCGATATGTGTTGCTGAAAGAATAAATCAATATGCATGTTTGCAATCTGATGAGTACAAAAGAGCACTCAGACTTCTTCACTTTCAAAAATACTTCTGTGCTGTTCCAATACACATTTTATAGCATTTCAACTACTAAAGCATAATAAATGACACGTTCAAAGTTCCAGGACATTCTATTTCCCCATTTCCAAGACTGAGATTTTGGACCAGCTTTAATTAATAAAATGCCATGTTGTTTCTCTTTATATTAATAATTTCAGTCTATACATATTTTTTTACATGAATAGAAATATTATATTAGTGGGTACACTGTTGTATGGTGACTGCATGTTTGGACTACAATTGTTTAGTATATGATTGTGATCGACTTAACAGATGACTGGCAGATATGGGTGATCATAAAATTCCCAGGTCTGGAGAATACACATTTAACCAGTGTTTGTCTGATCTTTGATTTAATACATGTACACACATATACATACATATATATATATATATATATATATATATATATATATATATATATATATATACACACACACATATATATATATATATATATATATATATATATATACACACACACATTATATATATATATATATATATATATATATATATATATATATATATATATATACACACATTATACATATGCATATACATATATATATATATATATATATATATATATGGGAAAATAGTTCCCTACATGGGGAGTGCACTTCCCCAAAATGATGTATTTAATTACTTAAACTGTAAATTTTGCATGTGCAGAGGCTGCTTCTTAACACATGCTTACTGGGATCCTGTCAGGATTTTCAATTTTTACATGACATTTGTGTGTATTTAATGATAAGTAATACATCTACATGTCTACCGAGAGAGAGAGAGAGCAAGATGCATGTATGCATAATATACAAGAGTATCTATAGATATCAACTATAAGTAAAATATAAATTCTGTTATAACTCCCTATCTTTCTGTGTCAAATGCCACTGAATGGGGAATACATCTGTAGCTTTCCAAAGCAGTCTCTTCACAGTCATTTCCCTATAGTGAAATGTCCACAGAGACAAATGGCTTTCTTTTAGTGCCTGTACTCCGGCAGTTTAGACTGACATATCTGAAGTATGAAGAATGTAAAGATGTCTTCATGGTTACGAGAATTCATTGCATAGATAGTTTGTAACCTTACATATAATCTGTTTTACTACTTTCTGGTTCCAGTGACGCCATGACCGAATCTGGTTCAATATGTATGGGCTGCAGGTGTGCATTTCACTCATTAGCAAGTACTTGTTGCAACCTCAGGTGGGAAAATGCTAGAACATGTGTTCTGGGGCAATGACCATAGTGGTGCTAGAGTGGCATTATCCTCGCTATCCTCCTGAATGCTGCAGTGACAAAAGACAGTAGCTACTCAGATGCAATATTAGCAGTACTGCTCAAGTTAGCCTACTGCATACCCCTCTAAAAAGGTTGTTATACTTAACACAATCCTAATCATTTTTAATATCCGTGTATTCTCTTTTGTTTGTGTTCTTGCATGTGAATCATGAAGCCTGTAGATGTCATTGTCACGGTGATTATCAAATCTTAAAACATACTGGGTGCAAACCATCAGCTGCAGGACAGTACTGACCTAATCGTTACAGGTGCATGACGCAAGGACAGACTAACAAGTATCGACATTATCAACCTATATGATGTAGATGTGGTACTTGGATAATAATGGGCTCAATAATATCCATGACTGACCCTTGAAATGGGTCTTCAGTATAGGGTAAAGGTAACAAAGCAGCTTTTGCTTTGACACCTGTCTTGCCAATCTTTTGATCATACTCATGTCTTGCATTACCGCAGTGTTTACTTTGGCAATGCCTGGCCAATAGAAATGTTGCTCAAGTCCACTTTCTGTATGCTTTATGTCTGAAAAAACAATTGTGCTCTATAACCAGAAATGCTCAGTCATATTCCTTTGGGATGGAAACTTGCTGTGTCCCTTCTCTCTCTAGCTGCCTAGGAATCCACTCTCTCTACAGTAATCTGTTGTCATAATTTGTAGACTCCCACTCTCCTTGAGAGTCTGGAGTCTGATCAGCTACGTGTTTCAAATTTGGCAAGGTCAAATCAGAAAGCTTTGTCTCATCTGTCTTTCTGTGATGCATCATAAATCCCTTCCATATAGAAGTCTAATATTTTTCGCATCTGTGTTTCATGCTTCTGCTCACTGGTATCAACCAAATTTTTCCCTAAAGTAGCCTCTACCAGAGGAAATCCAGTGTGGTATGCTCCCCAGGTTTGATGGACCTAGTCTTTTTTCCACCCATCCAGTTTCCTGTTTGTACTCTTTAGTGAGCTAAGATAGTGTGATTTTTTTATAGTTTAGAGGTTGATTTAGTCAGTTTCCTGACTATTCTGTGCTAGATGTACTGCTCTATACATAACTTGTGATTATAATTATGCATGTACTTTCCTGATGCAAAATCTGTTTTATTGCCTATACAAGTTGTTTTTGATTACCTACAACTCTGCAAGTCAATTTATCTGTGACTAATTCTGTATTGTCACAACCACTGCAGCCACTTTATGTCTGAAGAAAAGAGGGTATAGTGTCAATATTCTTCACATTATGGCTACCAATTAAGATGTGAGTGCACAAATTTTGGTATAGGGATTTAATCTCACATTTGCCTGCTGTGTGTGCTTGAGCAAGTTGCTTAAGCAAATATTGCTTTTGGGTCTCCCTTGAAAAGGAACTGTATGTCCAGTGGGCCTATCTGATTAACAAACAGGTATTATTATTCAGAAAAATAATGCACAATGCACACCTGGACTTGGCTGCATAGTAAATCAACATTACTGCCTGAAGTAATAGTGAATACCTGCCAGAACAAAATAATCATTATACCACACAGCTGTATATCACAGTTATAGTCAATGGTTCCACACACTTTCATTCTCTTCAGTCTTGCCAAGAGCAGTTAAAGCTCATCTGACATAGCTTTGTACCAAAAAACAAACGTTTCCAGGAGAGATTTTTATTCCTCTCCAGTACCAACCCTTCTTTCCTGTTTCTACAATAATAACCCAGCTACACCATTCTAGCACATCAAGATACAATTAGCTTTTACCCTTAAAATAAGCCAGCTGTTAAATGCACGTGTTGTAGCAACAGCCTGAGTAATAATTATTTGGAAGGTTGAAGGCAAAACCTGAAACCATACCAGGTTTAGCAGCGATCTTTATGCACACTGATACATCACAGGCCATAAGCTTTTAAAACTTAATAATATAACTCTTTACTTGAAATAAATCGAGCAACATCTACAAACTAAGACAGATGAAATATACAGTTTCTAAGAGCTCGTTTGATTCTGTCCCTCCAAGTACTTAATGTACTGATTCTATTTACCTCTGGCTTGAAAGTCTAAACTATAACTGA
>NC_056737.1:544284006-544349006 GCF_019279795.1 Protopterus annectens
TACTATGAAATAACCAGTGGCGGCTGGTGACTTCAAATCAATGGGGGGCTGCAAGAGACAGCTGAATGGGTGGGGTCAATGGGAAGGTGTGTGGCCAAGTAGAGAGGGGAGGGGCTATGCTCAAAACCACAAAAACTGTAACTTTAATTAAATACACTGCCCTGGGTGCCAAACCTTCATTATGAGAGTCCAATAAAGACAAAATGAAGTGTAAAAGAAAAAATATATATTTCAATGCATTGGCTGCATGACAGCTTACTTAATATCTAGATGGAGACAAAAAGGTTGTGAGGCATGAAAAAAATAAATTACGTTTTAAATACATTGCTGGAATGCCAGTCAAAATCAAGTATAAAAAAACAAGCAGCACTCAACTTAAGCCACTTCTCCTTGCACTGCAGTTGTAATTATAATTTATATTCAGCTTTATTAAAGTACCAAGTAACATGCTGAAAGTAGCAATCTCTGTGATAACCCCCCACTTGTAAAAATGTTTCTTATCCAAAAAAGACCTGTTGCCTGACAACAACTATCTAACTTGTTTCATGGGGAATTCATGGGGAAAACATGATCAAAATAAAAAATGAAAAGCAAACAATAAACAAGCTCAAAATACATTGCTTAAAGGATTACTGCACAGGTTATGGATCACACACAATATATTGGCATTCTGTTTAGTTTACAGGTAAAGCCTGCAAAGAAGACTGCAAGTCTCTAACACATGTAATGAGCTTCTCAAAATAATGTAATCCTGTCTTTATTACAAATACTGTCATATGCATTTCAATACCCAAGGCATACTCATCTTTAATTAGACAGAGTACAATATTCCCTTTAGTATGTACTGGGTCAGACAAATAGCCCAGCTAGAAAGACCCCAGTGGTTCCTGAGTAAAAAGCTACACTAACCTAAACACCCCAGGATACAAAGACAGACGTAAAGTCCTATATTTATACTTTATATTATCACTTATGTGGTGATCTATATCTTGGATTTGGCTCTCTTGTGCACCCAGCTCTCTGGAACTATCACACCTGCATAATACCATGGTCTGCAAACACTAAATCTAATCACTTAAACTTCCACCAGAGTTTAAGCAAGACGCAATGAATGGATAAATTTATTATCCAACATTTATCTCTTTTCCCCTTACATGTGAAACAGACTGACACTATCACCTTTCAAAAAATGGCACTGAAAAATGGATGGGCACCTGCAAATTCATCTTGTGTCTGACCTGTTTTGTCCTCTTGGAAGCAGGAGGCACACCAACAGGTTTTATAACATTTCTAAGAAAACAGTGAGCATACTTGGTTATTCTATTTTTATAAAGATTATTACTACTTATATAAGAATCTTTACAGCAGCAATAAGTGGAGTTCATTAGTGTGTAAACAGAAGCAAACTTTGAATCAAATTAGGCAAGCAGTGCACACAAAGGCAGAGAGAGCCAAATTATTTCTCTTAATGTCTTATATTGTTGTTACAGTGTAATGATATACCTTCTAAACCAAAACAGTGAAATACATGGTAGATGGAAATGAATCATATTAATTCATTAAAACATCCTCTTCACAAATAAAACCAGCATATTTTAACCATCCTATGACCTTCCTAGTTGAAGTTGTCAGTAAGCCATTAGTATGTGTTCCACATTTTGCTCATTTGTTCCACATTATGATGGCTAGTGTTCCTCATTTTGGAGAAGGGAGGTTATGAGCTATGTTAGTTGTGAATAATATTTATGACAGAGACAAACTAAAAATATCTGGATTTGGTTAGCACACTTTGTAACTGCCAGCATTATGTATTCATCTAAACTTCTCAGATGGAGACAGCCATTGTGACAAGACTAGAGTAGTGATATGATAACATTTAACTCATGCAGTGTGAAGAGCATCTTACAGAAAAGTTACGATTCTATCATGAACTGTTACATTAAAATGGAAAATTGACTGAAAAAAAGCACTAAATCCACCCCACCCCCTCCTTCTCTACTCAGACATGGAAAAAGTTCTCCAGATCACAGTGACCTCAAATATATGTTGAGTCAGCTTTACACTCTCATTATATGCTAACATGCACTGCTGTACACTGCCAAGTTTCAAGGTTGTAAGTTCAGGTGTAAAATTAGATTACTACAAGAGTTCTTGGAAGAAAGGGTGGGCTCCCAACAGAGCATGCCAGGTTAAAAAGCATAGTTAACCTGCACCTAATAAACAGTAACTGCTAACCTCATAATACTACACTAAATTAAATTTAAAGTAATGTAAGCAATATATCTTTTTTTTTTGTATTTATGGTATTTGTGCCTATAAAATACACCTTTCACAATGTTATTCTTGAATGCATTTGCATTACATACATGCAAATAGTATACCTAACCTCATTTATTAGCCTATGCCAAGTTAAGGGTTACAAATCTGTTCATGGTTTCATGCCTATTACAAAACGTTTAATTTGAAAGTGGTTATGCTAAGCTTACATTCTGAATTTATAAGACAACAAAAATGATACTGGAAAGAAAATGGCTTTCATCAGAAATACATAAAAGACAGAAGTCAAATAAACCATCAAAGCAAGTGCATACTGCATACTGAGAAGGGTTCAACCCCAAGTTAAAACAGCACTCGACTGACTGTTAGTTAGCTTAGCTGTGCTCATGCCTCATCATGAAAAATGTGTCACACTTCTACCAGGTCACAATAAAACACCTGCCTTATACTTTATACACAATTTATGCACAAAGTAAACCACAAGCTTTTTGCATAGCAGATTAGCCATACTACCTCGTCTATTAATTATTCTCCCTTTTCAATTCAGTTTCCAACTTTTGCTCCTCATCTCTCTCTACCACTTCTTCCCACATTCCCATTGTTTTGTCTGATTTTCTGTACTATACTGATTTAGAGCCACAGCATGGGCATCCCTGAAAATCAGGGGGAGTGATTGTTGAGAACTGTGTCAGTTGCTTGTTAATGATGTATTATAAACACCAAATTAAAATATTACTGTATGATTTAGAACGCTTATACCATGGATAACCAGCATTTTTGCACAGTAAACAAATGACTGCATCCCCTAGCATAAATGCAAAATGCCTGTCTCGGCAAAAACAGCAGTTAAAACATATTCTTATTATTAATTACCTTAGTTAAAAAGTGTGAAGCATATGCAGACTTATGGGAATACTGTAAAACGGCACAACATATCTGTTTTATGCCAGCATGAGCCTGCTTAAAATGCAACTGTAAAGAAAAGACTTACATGAATGTATTATTTTACCACAGGTGCATTTAGATTTCTTTTTAATGCCCATGTTCAATCGTTGATTTAATGGGTGGGACTACTGTAAACAACGTTGACTTTCCAAATAACCTTATATGGCAATCAAACAGCAGTTCCCAGAAAATATTTTTTGTATCTTTGGTGTTGGTAGCTAATGGCTATACTTCTCTGCAATTAACTGCAGTAACCCCAAGTCGGTGCAGAAACACTGTTCTTCCTCTCTTTTATTTGCCTCCTTCTAAATCCCGAAAAACACTAAATTGCTACTCTTCACACCAACCCGAAAGTCCACCTCTTTACATTTCAATCTCACTTCTAACAACGGTACTCTTATCTCTCCTGACCCTACCACTAAACTGTTAGGAATAACAATAGACAACAATCTAAACTTTGATACTCACATAAACACTACAATAAAGTTAGTTAACAAAAAACTGGGATCCCTTTACAGATTTAAACCCTATCTTACACCAGGAGCTAGGTCCGCTATAGCCAGAACTCACCTAATATCCACTCTGCTTTACGCCTCTCCCATTTATACCAATCTCTCTAAAAACAACCTCAAGAAACTAACAACTTCCTATAATAATATTGCTAGATTTGCTACAGGCTCTCCTTTCGGAACCCATCACTGTCTAAATCTTAAACAATTAAACTGGCTTGAATTTCTTAACCAGCTTAAATTTCACCAGCTGACAATAGCCCATAAGACCCTGTATCAACCTAGCAATACGCCAATACTCTCTAGCCTCGTTACACCTTATAATAATCTCAAAAATCTACACTCCTCAAACAAACTGCTGATTAATACTACTAAACCCAACAACTCAGCAGGTGACTCCTTGTTCTCCAACTCTGTAGGAAAACTATGGAATAAACTCCCCGCTGAAATCACATCTCAGACTTCTCTCTCACTTTTTAAAAGGAATCTAAAACTATATCTCAATAATCACTGGCTATGCACCTGTACTAACCCCGACTAAATCTTCTCCTATTCACTTATCTCACCCCTTCCTATAGTAACTACCTTTTATGTATCAATAAACTATATTATTGCATATAACATATATGTATATATGTATAATGTATCTCTGTACCTTACAAAATGACCATGGTAATTCTAATTTGTACTATTTGTATAATAAAAAAAAAAAAAAAAAAATTTTGATAATTCTGTTCTTTTAATATCTGTATAACTTCTATTTTTATAACCTTGTATAAACTCTGTACAATTTTGTGGAGCTTTTCTCCCCGGGCCTCTACTGAAAATGGATATGTCTCCAGCTAGACTAGCCCGGTCAACAAAAGTAAAATAAAAAAAAATAAATAAATAAAAATATTGTATGTATGTATTTATTTACATTATTAAGCAAGGGAACTGGCACCATTACTAGATGTTAACAGAATACTGAATGGGAGGAAGGGGGGGGGGTCATTAGCTGTGTCACTGTACCATGCTTGCTGGTTTATTTCCTTTGAACTCACAGATATGTCTGGTGACCTGACCTGGGTATTATGCACAGCACATTTCAAAAAAACATAACCACAAACTATCACTACTTTAAATTAAGTCTGGATATGAAGGATACAATTGACACCCCTACACCTACACGTACGCACCCACACACTTACAAAATACTCTTCCTATATTTCTGCAAAAATAATAACAGCATTTACCAGCTGTAAATTCACACTGCAAGACATCACACTCTACTCTACCACCTTTTCAACTGCAAGAACTGAAGATCAAGTAAACTATACTATTTATTTCAGTCTGCACTCAACTCAACTGAATATGTCTGTCCAGCACGGTGAGACACCTACCTGAGTTAATCAGTTCACGAAAAGCAACTTTCTTTTTCGTTTCCTCAACTGCAAATGCAAGCCAAAAGTTCTTTCTTCTTCCAGACTTTCACCAACCAAAGATAACGCCGATATCCACTGTCAATCCTCGACCCCTTCTCTCTTCCTAACTCCGAATACAAGTAAAGTATTACTGTGCTACTGCTACTGATTTGGTTTCTGCTCTTTTTTAAGAAGAGAGCAAGAACCAGTCAGTAGCAATCCAGCCATCCACGTCACGTACGTGCCTGCCGACGTGGCAGTCCGAACCCCCTTCTAATTACTGTGCAGTTAAAACCGCATAGACGTCTGGGTAACACTCTGATGCATTTTCTTTAATCTGGACTGCCATTTACAGCAGTCAGATAGTAGTACACGTTCTAAAAAAAAAAAAAAAAAAAAATGGAACTCAACGACCATGCGCAGTTTGAGTTCCGGGACTTTGAAGACTCGCTCATAAGCACCCGTGTTATAGATTATATAGCACGAACAAAATATTAATTCATTTTTTTTTTAGTTATGTCAAATGTCAGTAATGCACTTGCATCTTTTTTCTGGGAGGGCTGCAGTTCAGCAGTCCAATGGCACGAGCCTCCCCTGGAAATAACACAATCATACATTTTCTCTATCAAATTGTTAATATATCTACCAATAAAAATGCTGTATAAGTGATCAATTAAAACAAAAACACCTACCTTGTAACTAATAATGACTGAGTATTGAAATGAAAGCACTTTCAGTGCACTTGAATTAGTTTGTTAGGTTAGTTTTGGGGATTAAGCATTAGCAGTGGATGCCTTACCATTTGAACTGGTAGCTGGGTATAACGTTTAGACACTCTTAAATTTAACATTTCCATATTGCAATATTGCACCTTACCTTCTCATGGAAGCTGCACTTGATGTGAGCTATGTTTGATGAGAATTTAACTGTTTTATTCACTGTACACAATTTGAAGATTCATATTTAAACGCAACAGATAAATTAGCAATACCCAATAAACAATTGCTTTTTTGCTGATTTAGTTTCACAAAATGTTAGAACCCAAAAGGAAGCAAAATACTTCTACATTTATTCATGTTAATATAAATTGAAACCATCAAGAACTTCATTGGACAATTTTCTCATTAAATGATTCATAAAACAAATGTCCACATTATGCTATATTATATAATGACTGGCCATTAATATTCCAAAACAAGCATGCTTATTGGCCAGCCCAACCAGCATGCCCGTTGTAAATCTGAGAATATACCAACAGAAAAGGACAGGTCACCTGGATGTTTTTCCACTGTTATATTCTGTTTTTTTTTTTTTAAACAAAAAAAATGTAATCCAGACTCCAGACATATGAGAGAGACAGAATGGAGAAAATACCAAGAAATTAAGGTACATTATTTAAAACTAAAGACACATACCAGATTCTCTTTGAATTTCCGCCATTCTGTCTCTGTCCTACCCCTAAACTGTCCCAAACTTGCTTTTCAAAACATTGATGTACTGGGTATACATGGGAAAGCAAGTCTCATATGCATGCGCTGTACATCAGAAAAAAGGCACCAGTCATGGAAGGACAGCACAACGCCATTATACAAAGAAATTATTTAAGAAAAGTATTTTTTTTTCTTAAATAATGTCATTGTATAATCACAAAAAACGACTCTGTGGTGTAGTATATTAAGATTTACCCATGATTGGCTTTATTTAATTACTCGGGCTTTGCCCTCATGATTAAACCACACCAACCATGGGTAAATCTCAATATACCACACCAACGGCATCGGTTATTGCTTAATTCTGTCACACAGTAGTAATAAACATACAGAGAGAACCACAGTACAAGTCTTTGCAAGATCAGAGAAAGATGACATCAATGACAGTAAATTAAAAAAATAAATTAATTAATACACTCACCTTTGAGAGAGAAACAGGTAACATCTATAATAACATGCAATGCATTTATTATCATCTTTGTAAAGATAGTAATTGTTAGAAAAATGTGTATTTGAATATATGAGAAATGCTAGTTTAGAAGCAAAGTAGTATATAATGCATTTTATTCTATTAATCATATAACAGAAAAGATTAATTCATGTGTAAATGTAAGTAGTTTTGAAACTGCAGTGTGGCTTGAAGCAAGCTGACCTTCGACCCTGGCAGATGCTAGCTTAGCAAGTTTTAATGTTTATGCTTTTTACAAGTGATTATCTGCTGGGTCAGGAAATTAAATGTGTGAAATAATGAAATCTTCTGCTCTTTCCTGCTGGGATGATTTGGCCTTGTATATGTGTTGCTAAGATAGCATGCAGCTGGTGGGAAAATGTTACAGTGAACAAAGATGTGTATTAGAAAATTTAATCCACCATTGTATTCGAACTGATATGAAACCTTGAAGAAGTAACTTTACAGAAAGACATTATGTCTGACCAGGTGGATAGCAAGGCCGTATTGTTACCAGAGGAAAACTTTTTTAAAATATACAGCATCAGCAGTTTTATGAATAGAGGACTGTAAGCTAAAGTGATGTAGATGCCCTGTGACATACCACGTCAGTAAGGTGGGCACAGCTTGAATGTTAAACCTATATAAAATTGTGTGCTTCCTGTTTCATGTTAGACAAAATTCTGTACTTGTACGTTTTTTGCCTCCTGGTGTACACTAGTAAACATTTGAACCTGAACCTCCAGTGTATTGAATTCTTAATTTTATTTAACAGTTTGGTCCTTCTTAGCCGGAATTCCCTCGGACAGCTGCAGATCAGAGTCTACCGGTGGTCGAATACTGCGCAGGAGAAGTTACCGAAATGGTTCTTCTTGGGTGAAAAGACCTCCAACTGAATTGTCGTTTAAAGAAGCTGGCCACTTTCTGATCTGTGGCCGAAGAGCGGATACTGGACAACTCAATACCGGAGGCTCAGGTAGGAAGATTTTCCTTTTTTCTGTTTTAGATCAGGGACTAGGTTACGGTACATTTTTGTCAAGATTTGTTATGCAGATCAGGGACAAAAGGAAGTACTGTATATTTGGTCATAGATCAGGGTAACAGAATAAGGTAGGCAGTTATTCTAGATAAACTGTGAAAAGGAACTAAACTTCTGATATCACATGATAAAAAGGGTTACATAACATTTTCTTTACTATGGGAAATCAGTGCACTAAAACATTGCGAGATCCGCCTCTAACCAAAGATGCAAAATACATGCAATTACAACGTTCTGATAACATTAGGTATTATATGAAATGGGTTAACAAATATGAATTTGATGGTAAACTAGATAAAACCACTAGTTAAACTCCTTAAGTAACTTAAATCTGATGCGGGAGGTCAGGCAAAAAAGCAACGCCAATTAGGCATTCCTCAGGCACACAGATGGATTGAGGAAGCAAATCGTAGAGAACAGAAGCTTAAAAATTCAAAAACATTATTTTTAGACAAAGAAGATAATAACTTGGTAATAGCAACAGCTCCTCCTCCCTTGCCCCCTCCCTTTCACTTTTCAGGATATGAAACGAGTGGACAGGCTGGTCTGCCTCCGCATTATCCTGAAGTTTCAGCAAAACCATAACCGTTTGTTAGTGATCCTATTGAAACTAGGTCCCGGATACGTAAAATACATAGGGACGCAGAATCATATCAAATAGAGAGAAACCTACAGGATGAGAGTGAGGAAGAAATATGTAGAAGTTCCAAATCCTCAGGCAGGACAGGAAGGGCAAAACCCAACACTCTTAGTATGTAGACCATGGACACCGGAAGATATCCGGAAAGCTACTGAGGGAATCCCCCATCCGAAAGTTAATTTTACGAGATTTTTGGAAGATTTACAAGGCATGAGGTTGAGTTACCACTTGAATGGGGAAGAAGTAGAAAAAGTAGCAAGACAAATTATAGGTCCAGATTGGCACATGATTTGTGGCACCTGGAATCCTCATAATGCAGAGCTTAAACCACTCCCACATAGTGACGCAGAATTAGACAACAGAGTGAAAGGTCTTACAGACCGAATCTCTGAGAAATGGAAACCTAGAGCAGACTGGACTTGCATTAATCAATGCATACAACAGGAAAATGAGACAATAGATGGGTACTATGCTAGATTATTAGAATGTTTTAATAATCATAGCGGTATGTCGGTTCCTGAGAACCAAACAAATGATTCCCCGTATGAACAACAATTGAAAAATGCATTTTTGAAAAGTTGCATTGCACCTATTAGTAGCTTCATTATGAAGCATATGATAGACCATCGAACAGGGAGGCTACAAGCCTTACTTGAATACGCTAGACATGCTGAAAGACATTTTAATAGTAAAAAGAAAAAGAAGGCGCAAGTTTTCACTGCTGAAGTATTTGTGTTACAGTCAGGTAAAAAGCGCAAGAAGAATGCCCAGGGAAACAAACAGTCTGACAAACGATCAGAAGATTTTGAAGAGAGGAAAAAGAGAGGTGAATGCTTCAAGTGCGGGGAAAAAGGGACATCTAGCAAGAGATTGTAAGCAGAACAAAAAGGTAATTACAGGAGATGAGGACTGACTATATGATAGTGAAGATACAGCATGCAAAAGTCAGAAATCATCAGGAAAAGTTGATAAACAAAAAACAAATGTAAATGTAATAGAAGGAATAGAGGAAGTGCAAGTAGATATGGAGGATGAAGAAAGTGAAATTTTGGACTTAGCATTATTGAGATTAGAGCTCTACTTAGCAGACATGAAACCGGAAGTTACACTTCTGGTGGAGGGAAGGGAAGTCAAATTCCTGTGTGACTCAGGAGCGTCACGGACCCTGATACACCCCTCCAAGTTACCAGAACATTCCGAATCACCTGATTATATACTAGTAAAAGCCACAAACGGACAGCTATACAGGGAACCACTTTCTCATGATATAGCAATAACTGACCCTGTTTCAGGTATGACCCAGAGAAGTAAAATTGTTGTTTCTGCAAAGTGTCCGTGAACCTATTGGGCAGGGACCTTATGCAGATATTTGGCATAGCAGTAGTACCAACTGTACAAGGTATGGAGGCACAGAGACAAATGGATACCTTTGTAGTGCGATCGGAGGGTGAAACTTTTTACTGGTACAGCCAGGACCTAGTCATGACTGGTCCAGGGGCAGTAACCGAGGAACTGATGAAAGTAGCCATCAGTAAAGCCCCCTCCATCGACACTGATCGACAGCATATGTTACACTGTACTCTATACTACTGTACTACACCAGGACCTGATAGAGAGTATGAGCAAGAATTGTTCAGAAATCGTGCAACTAGATTAGTATTGCGTGCTTTGTACTGGGGTACTGAAGGGAACAGTGTAGTTAGCTGTTCATTACCTCAAGAATTCCTTGCATTATATAGATCAAATCGATTACCACATGTCAGCTTGACAAAGAACAAAAATGTAAAATGGGCAGACTTAGGAGAAGAAGTAACAAGATGGGAGAATCAGACTGATTTAGAACTATCAGAACAAGGGATACAGAAACAAAAACTGAATTGGTTGACACAGACACATCCAGCTGTTCATTTGCAATCTAGCGAGGACAGCTGATTAGCATTTTTATTAGAAGAAGAAGAAAAGGCTTTATGTGAAATTCCAACAACTCTTTGGTCAACAGGCAAGTCAGATGTAGGACTTATTCGAACAGCAGGACCAGTTACAATTACCCCAAAGTCAGCTTTTAGACCACAGAAAAGACAATACCCTTTGAGAAAAGATGCAGAAATAGGAATCAAGCCTATAATAGCAGCATTACTCAAAGAAGGAGTACTGGTAGAATCTCCTGATTCACCATGTGATACACCCCTATTTCCTGTTAAGAAAGCAAATGGGGAATGGCGGATGGTACAAGATTTACAAGCTGTAAATAATGCAGTAATACCTAGAGCACCTACGGTGCCAGACCCACATACTCTGTTAAACAATTTAAAACCGCAACAAAAGTATTTCTCTGTGGTAGATATCAGCAATGCTTTCTTCTCGATACCTATACATCCCGATAGTCAATATTGGTTTGCATTTACATTTCAGGGTAAAAGGTATACATATACTCGACTACCACAGGGATATTGTGAGAGCCCGACAATATTTGCACAAGAAATGGCTAGCAACCTGGCAGGGTTTACCCCACCGGGAGGTAGTCAAATTCTACTTTATGTAGATGACATCTTGCTAGCAGCCCCCACCCAGCAACAATGCAGGGAGGATACGGTAGCATTATTGAAATTTTTAGCAACACAAGGACACAAAGTAAACAAAAGTAAGTTACAACTTTGGAGAAAACAAGTTAGATACTTGGGATATGTAATATCCAATGAAGGTAGAATATTAGACGAGGAGAGAAAAACAGCAATTTTGCAAGCACCCAAACCAGCAACCAAGAAGGAAATGATGTCTTTCTTGGGTACAACTAATTTCTGTCGGAGCTGGATACCAAATTATGCTTTGGAATCTGCTCCACTGACTGACTTGATATATAAGACACCAATGGCAGCACAAGATATTTTACAATGGACACTTGAAGCAGAAACGGCTTTCTGCAGGTTGAAGCAGTTAATAGCTTCTTCATTAGTTTTAGGACTCCCAAATTATCACAAATGATTCTTTCAGACCGTAGATTGCAAGCAAGGATATATGACATCAGTATTGATGCAGCAACATGGGGACAAGCAACACCTCAGAGCTTATTATTCATCACAGTTAGACCCAGTGGCGCAATCTTTGCCTCACTGTGTACAAGCAGTAGTTGCAGCTGCAATGGCAGTACAGGCTTCGGCCTCAGTGGTGTTATTTCACCCTCTCACACTGAGAGTGCCTTATGCAGTCGCAATAATTTTACTGCAAGAAAAAGTGGCATACCTTTCTCCTGCTAGACATCTTTCATGTATGACTATACTGCTGAGCCAACCTCATATGACAATTGAACGATGTACAACATTAAATCCATCAACATTACTTCCAACTCCTGTGGATGGCACACCACACAGCTGCCTGCAGGAAATTGAACAGTTAGCTTTTCCTAGACAGGATCTCACAGATATGCCCTTGGATAATGCCGACTTGATATATTACGTGGACGGCTCATGCAGAAGGGGTCATACAGGAAAGAATCTGGTAGGGTATGCAGTAGTTACAGACAGTGAAATTTTAGAAGCCCAATCCTTACCACATAACTTATCTGCACAAGCAGCAGAGTTGATAGCTTTGACACGGGCATGTACTTTAGCAAAAAACAAGTGTGTAAACATATATACTGATAGTCAGTATGCTTTTTCTACAGTACATGTATTTGCACAACAATGGAAAAATAGAGGAATGATAACATCTAGTGGAAAACCTATTAATCATGCGCAATTTATTTTGGAGTTATTAGAATCTATTCAGTTACCTACCAAAGTAGCTATTTGTAAATGTGTAGCTCATACAAAACAACAGGTTAAGATTTCGAAAGACAATGCACGAGCTGATGCAGCTGCAAAGCAAGCAGCCTCAGACTCAGAAACTTTACTTTTGAATGAGGAATTACAACCCTCTGAGATTTTAGATTTAAACATGTTAAAAACAATGCAGATGCTTACTACAAAAGCAGAAAAGCAAAAATGGGTAAAACGAGGTGCAATTCTTGAAAATGGACTGTACATTTCCAAAGAGAGAAAACCGATATTGCCATCTAATTTATTTAGATATGCAGCTTTGTTGAGCCATGGGCAGTGCCATGTCTCAACAGGGGGGATGGTACAGTTAGTAAACCGAATATTCCAAACATACTGATTCACAAATTACACACAAAAATTTTGTGCAGCTTGTCATACTTGTAACAAGCACCATGCACAAGGGGCATTTAAAACCAAGCAAGGAAGTTTTCCTATACCACCATATCCGTTCCATACTATTTGTATGGATTTCATAGAATTGAGTAAGTGTGAAGGGAAGAGATACTGTGTAGTTATTGTAAATATGTTTTCCAAATGGGTAGAAGCTTTTCCAACCAAAAATCCGGATGCAGCAACAGTGGCAAAAGCAGTGATAAAAGAAGTAATCCCTAGATTTGGCATTCCAGAAAGGATTTATAGTGATAATGGCACTCATTTTGCGAACCAAACAATTCAACAACTTGGGAGATTTTTTGATATTTCCTTGAAGAACCATTGTGCCTACCACCCACAGTCAGCAGGACTGGTGGAAAGGTACAATGGTACCCTTAAGAATAAACTTAGGAAGTTAGTTGAGGAGACCCAAAAGAATTGGATACACTGTCTGCCTTTGGCACTGCTGAGTATGAGAACAGTTCCAAATGTAAAGGGTTTGACTCCCTTTGAAATGATTTTTGGGAGAGCATATTATGTGCCTCAGTGGAAAGCTCTCATGCCTGCAGAGCAAGAGGCTGACAGTTCATTAGCTAGTTATATGAGGAAACTGTTAACAAATAAATCTGTTTTGCAGTTTAACTCTTTTTCAGATAAGGAACAGACCAGACCGGAAGAAGCAGTCTTGGCCCCTGGGACGTGGGTGTGGCTGAAAGTGACGAAGAGGAAGAATTGGGCGAGTCCAAAGTGGGAAGGACCATACCAGGTTCTGTTGGCAATGCCTACTGCAGTCAGAGTGGCTGAGAGGACGTCCTGGGTTCATTTGACACACTGCAAACCAGTAAAGAACTTTCAACTTGATAAAAACTTTGTGACTGATACACAGCAGGACCAAGATGGCCAAAAGTAAAGCAAATAGAAATTTAGATCAACCCCAGAAATGTTGCATAATCATTTTGTTGAGTATACATTTATTGACTGTAATTGTGACAATTTTCCTCTTGTTGTGGTACAACCACACAAGTGAAAGTGGGAAGGCATGACGAAACGTCTATAGACTGGCATCCAAATTTTAAAACATACCTAGCCATGAAGTGTGTATATGCAGAGACTATGAACATCTCAAACTGCTGGGTTTGTACAGCTATACCAACAGCATATGGAGGACTGATAATGTCCACTGTCCCTTTGGGGATAAATGAGACTTGGGAGAATTTACTCTTCGATACAGGAACTGTGAGATCACAGGACAAAATAGCTTTATTTTTACCTGTCACACAAAAAGGAATTGTATGGTTTTACAAAAATGATACTCTCCAGGTGGGCTGGAGCAATTGTAATATAACCATATCTTATCAGTGTTATATTTAGAATAGTAATGGCAATACATTTTGCAATACTAATTATGACTCATATTTGAACTCATTGAAAACAACCATGAATGACATTCGCAAGAATCCTGTTTTGTTTAAACAATTGTCATTATAGATCAGAAAATGTTTTTTTTTATTTTATTTTATTTTTATTTTACATTTGTTGACTGGGCTAGTCCAGCTGGATATATGTCCATTTTCAGTGGAGGCCCGGGGAGAAAAGCTCCACAAATTACAACATAAAAGGTCAAGACAAAGACAATAACAGTATAATTTGGTACATAAGTTTTAACAATTATAGTACAAGCCTAAGATTATATATTTTATATTTCAGTAGGAAAAAGGAAAAATTTATCTAAGAATAGATGAATAAGACTAATACATTTGTATTAGAAATAGTGTAGTACAAATCTTTATAACATATTACAAAATTAGATACACCTAGTAATTTAAGAGATACTGAGGTCTCACAAAAACCTAAGAAAGAAAAACACTAGAGATCAATAGATAGAGTATAGAAGAACAGCAAACAAGGATGGATTTCTAGTGTTATTTAACACATAGGTTATGATACTATATGAAGGTGTTTGATCATTCCACTGTATATACTTATTTACATGAGAAAAAATCCTAAGGAAGGTTAAGCTCACTAAAAATTAGTGAGACAACACAAGATCATGATAGGCTAGGAATTGTGGGAGTCCAGTTAATAGTTAGGTACTTAGTCTGGGTTAACACATGGGCATAGCCAGTGTGATTTGAGGTAGGGTTTAAGCTTGCTTTTAAATAAGCTGACAGAGGATATTGAGGTTAGCTGGCTTGGCAGGATGTTCCAGGCTTTACCTACTGTATTGGAGAACAAGGTGTCACCAGCTAAGTTGTTGGATTTTGATATTTGTACAAGTAGGTTATTAGCTGAGCGTAAGGTCTTGAGGTTATTATAGGGGATGACTAGGGATGTAAGTATGGGTGTATTTTGAGGTAAATACAGGATCTTATGGGCTACTATTAATTGATTGAAAAGTATTACATTTGGCAGCTCTAACCATCCTAACTGATTCAGATTGATACAGTGATGAGTTCTATAGGAGGACCCAGCTGCAAATCTGGCAATATTGTTGTAGGAGGATGTAAGTTTACTCAGATTACTTCTACATATTTTGGTATAGATAGGGGAGGCATAGAGCAAGGTAGAGATGAGGTGGGTACGAGCAATAGTAACCCTGGCTGGAGGTGTAAGAAAGGGTTTTATTCTATAGAGGGATCCTAGTTTCTTGTTTACTATTTTTATGGTGTTATTAATGTGAGGTTCAAAGGACAAGTTGTTATCTATTAGTACCCCGAGTAGTTTGGTGGTTGGTTCCGGAGATATTATAGTTCCATCATTTGAAGTAATAGTAAAGTTAAGTGGGTAGGTTCTGCGGGTGGGGGTAAATAGTAGCATTTTTGTTTTTTTGGGGTTAAGGATAAGACGTCTTTGTAGGAGCCAGTTTTCAACTGTACTAAAGGTCATTTGGGTTAGTGACTGAAGTTCTGATTGAGAAGCAGCAGCGCATATGAGTGTGGAGTCGTCAGGGTATTGGATACAGTCAGCTTGAGGAATTACAGAATGAAGGTCATTTGTAAAGATGGAGAAGAGTAATGGGCTTAATATAGATCCTTGCGGGACTCCTAGAGTGACTGGGACGTGGGAAGATAAAGTATTTTCCCATAGTACAGCCTGTTGCCTGTTATGTAGGTATGATTGGAACCACTGTATAGTATGGTTGTCCAATGACAGGTTTTTGAGTGTGTCTATAAGGAGGTGGTGATTCACCATGTCAAATGCTTTGGACAGATCAATAAAAACAGCTGAGTATAGAGTATCAATATTACGATTGCTGTTAATATGGTTAGTGAAGGATAAGAGAGCAGAGGTGGTGCTATGAAATGGTCTAAAGCCATGTTGACAGGGTGCTAATAAATTGTGATCGAGTAGGTAGGTTAACAGTTGTATGTGTATACATTTCTCCATTATTTTTGCCAAAGGAGATAGAATAGCTATGGGCCTATAATTGGACATCTCTTTGGAGTTATCCTTTAGAAATAGTTCTGTTAATGAGGATGGATATGGGGTAGGCTATGACTTTAGCAGCTTTTTGCAGGTATTCTGCAGGTAATTTATCAGCAGAGAGAGTAGTGGGTTTAAGTTTCTGTATGAGGTTACAGATAAGTGAAGTGGGCACTGGCTGAAAATGAAATTGATGAGAATTATTGGTAAAGGTTGTGGCAGAGCCTGGGATGCTAGGGGATAGCTGGTTGGCTAGGGATTGTATGGTTTCAGTGAAAAAAGTATTAAATGAGTCTGCTATTTGGATGGGATTGTTTTGATCAAAGCCAGAGGGAGAGGGAGTACTTGAGCATCCAGGGTGTAGGAGGTTATTGATACCTCACCAGAATTTTTGGGGATTATTTTGGTTGGTTTGTTGTAGTTGGTAGTAGTAGTTTCTTTTATCGGCTAATAAGGCTTTTTTTGTTTCATTTCTTAGCTGTCTGAATTGCAGGTGGTCTGAGGAGTTTTTTGTTGAGCACCATTTGGCCCGTTGTTTATTTCTTTGGAGGATTTTTTTTTTGGTCGTTTTGGTGAGCCATGGTGCCAGTTTGGTTCTAATTCTAACTTTGCATAATGGGGCATGGCTGTCTAAAATGGTTAGAAATTTAAAGTATTTCACAGCATTATCTATTGGGAGGTATTTCAGGGGTGACCAGTCACAGGTGACTAGTTCAGCTTGACAGTGAGCAGGGTTAAAATTTTTGGCAGTGCGAATAGTTCTACAGATGGCAGAGTTTAGGATGACAGTTTTTGTTCTGATTAAATAGGTAAGCAAGTAGTTTAGTTGGGGGGTATTAGTGAGTATCCAGTCAAGGGTACTAGTTTTGTTGCTAGTTTTATTGTTAGTTTTATTGGTGCGGGTTGGGGATGTTATAGTTTGGGTAAAACCATATAAGTTGATATGAGTAGAAGGCTGCTCAGATATACAGGAGTTCCAGTTAATGTTAAAATCTCCAAGTATAAGTTTCATGCAGGGTTAATGCGTATTAGTACTAAAGTAGAAAACTGTTATTTTATTTGTGGGAAAAAAGCATATAAATGGTTACCTGAAAATTGGTCCGGCAGTTGTTTTTTGGGTTATCTGGTTCCGGCAATAAGACATACTGCAGAATTGCCTTTGGGTAAGATACGAAATATGAGAGAAGCAGCCCAAAAACCTGAAGGTCCAGTTGAAAAACCTGTAAATCCAGTTGGAAAGATCGAAGCTGGCTGGAAAGACCATAATACTGTGAGAGACAAAAGCAAATTGACTCATATGGACTTAAGTGACAGTGTTATATCTTGGGCAGGAATATTCCCAGCCTACGGAGCAGTCAAATCGATCTGGGAGCTGAGGAAGTTGTTGAAACTTCTCGAAGTAATGAGTAATGCAACTTTTTCTGCCCTAGAACTGGTGACTGATGAATTGAATGCAATGAGAACTGTTGTGCTACAAAATCGAATGGCTCAACTTCACCCTAGTGGCGAGAGGTGGTACGTGCGCTTATCAAAGAAGAATGCTGTGTGTACATACCAGACAACAGGCATGAAATTAATAATCACCTAGAGGTAACTCAGCAAGTATCAGCCATGACTGAACCAGGCCCAAACCCACTGACGGACTTTTTCCAGAATCTATTTGGGGGGGTGGGGTTCCATCCTAATGAATATTCTGATTGCCATTTGTGTGGGTATACTCCTAGTAGAAGCATGTGTTTGCTGTGGAATACCCTGCATGAAAAGACTAATCAAAGATTTTATTGATGTATCTGTTACTGAAACTTTGTACCAAGATATTGAGATTGAAAAATTGATCTCAGGTGACATTTTTTCTGAAGTATAGATTGAATGACTCACCTAGCTGAAAATCCTAAGTGGAAGAGGCTGGGAGATGAAATGACACTATGCATACTTCAAAATAGAATAAAAAGTATTAATAGGGGGGAAAATGTTAGAAAAATGTGTATTTGAATATATGAGAAATGCTAGTTTAGAAGCAAAGTAGTATATAATGCATTTTATTCTATTAATCATATAACAGCAAAGATTAATTCATGTGTAAATGTAAGTAGTTTTGAAACTGCAGTGTGGCTTGAAGCAAGCTGACCTTCGATCCTGGCAGATACTAGCTTAGCAAGTTTTAATGTTTATGCTTTTTACAAGAGATTATCTGCTGGGTCAGGAAATTAAATGTGTGAAATAATGAAATCTTCTGCTCTTTCCTGCTGGGATGATTTGGCCTTGTATATGTGTTACTAAGATAGCATGCAGCTGGTGGGAAAGTGTTACAGTGAACAAAGATGTGTATTAGAAATTTGAATCCACCACTGTATTCGAACTGATATGAAACCTTGAAGAAGTAACTTTACAGAAAGACATTGGGCCGGATTCAGGAAGGCTTACACGGAGTTCAAGAGTAGTGTAAGCCTCCATGTAAGCCTCCCGATTCAGGAACAGCCCAAATCTCCGTGTAAGAGACAGCTAACACGTCTCTTACACGGACTGGCGTAAATGCTCAATACCTCATTTGCAGCTGAAAGATATGCAAATGAGGTATCTGAGCGATCCACGAAGCAGAAACCAGTCCGTGTAACGGACGTGTTAGCTGCAGAAATGTACTCAGCTGACAACTGAGTACATTTCTGCAAATAAAACGGAGCTATGTCAGCTCCAAATAAAGGGTGCATTTGTTTCATTAAGCATGCCAATGGCCAAATATGTGGCCATTGGCCTGAAAAAGTGTTGCAAAAATATGTAATATAACTTTTTTTTTTCACGGGATTTTGAGGTTTAACTGCAGCGCACACCCGCGCAAACGGGGTGCGCTACCTCAAACTAAAAACCGAAGCTTATAAGCCCACAATTGTGGGATTTATGTATTACATGTAATGTCAATGGAGGAACTTGCAGACCAAAAACAATATGGCCTCCGTTTAGTGGTTGTCAAGGGGGGGGAAGCTCCGTGTAAGACATGTAACTAGTCATTACTAGGCAATCCTATGTAAATGAGGGTTACAATACTGAATCACACTGCCACATAGGTAATGAGCACTTTCTGAGTAGTGTAAGAGTTAGAGAAGGGGAAGGAACAGAGTAAGAGGTAGGTGACATCACGGGGGGGAAGGATAGATACAAATGTACCAGATTGGAGGGCAATGTAAGGTGAAAGATAACAGACAGAAATTGAAGGTTTACGCTATCCCTACACTCAAAGTTTCTTGATATACGTGCATGCGCGCGTGTGCGCGCGTGTAAGGCAGGTTCAACATGTGGGAGCGTGTTGCAAACCGTGTACAACTGTTTGCGCGGGCGTGCACGTGTTCAAGGCAGTGTGCGCGCGTTTTAACATGAATCAGCCTAGTTCACACTGTGTAAGGATGTGTGCGCGCGTGTAACACCTGTAGGGATGTGTGAGCGTGTTTAAGCTGGTGTGCACATGGCTCCCCCTCAGGAAACAGAGAGGAAACAGGAAACAACTAAATTACACGGAAACTGCCAGAGGATACTGCTGCAGTTAATTGTTGGAAACAATTGGAAGCAGGCAATTATGCAGGCAGACTAGAAGCCCAACCCAGCACTTAAAACACTGCAAAGAGCAGTGCAGGGTGTTTCTCACAAGAGATACTGCAAGAAAGTAAGCTATCAGAATTGAAAACTGAAAAAGCTGAACTCAGAGCAGAAATGCTAGGGGCTGCCATAGCTGTTATAATCAGGCAAAGGCGAATTGCTGAGGGTGGTGTCAATGCAGATGCTGACAGACAACCCAGAGTGAGGAGAAGGAAAAGAGTATACAGGCCCAGGGTCACCTACCATGGGTTACATCAGCTGGAGATAGTAGAGCGCTACAGAGTGGACAGAGACCTTCTGCAGCAGATTGTTGAGCTGTGCAGGCCACATCTCACACACAGAACCAACAGAGGGAACCCATCCCAGTGGAAACTAAGGTATGTGTTGGCCTAAGAATACTAGCAACAGGTACCTTCCAGAGACCAACTGGTGATATGATGGGGATATCACAGGCATCAGCCTCCAGGGTACTGCACCAGTTCCTGGATGCCATGTCAGCACATGTCAGTGATCATATATATGTCCCTAATGACCGTGAGGTTAGGGCCAGCAATATGCGTCTCTTCCAGCAAATAGCGGGATACCCTGAGGTGCAATAGACTGCACGCACGTACGCATCAAAGCACCAGCTGGTGAGCGGGGTAGAGTCTACATTAACCGCAAGGGATACCCCTCCATCAACTGCCAGGTCGTGTGTGATGCCCAGGGCATAATAATGAATGTGTGTGCTGGCTGCCCTGGGAGCTATCACGATTCCCACATCTTGCATCTGACGCAGCTGTACCAATCATTTGCCAGTGGGGACTTCCCACACGGACACCTAGTGGGGGATGCAGGTTATGCACTTGAGCCGTGGCTGATGACACCCATCAGAAATGCGCACACACCTGAACAGGAACGCCATAATGAGGCACACGCACAAACACGCAATGTCACAGAGCGTGTGTTTGGGCTGCTCAAGTCACGGTTCCGGTGTCTGGACACATCTGGTGGAGCCTTGCAGTACACACCAACTACAAGTACCCAAATGGTCATGATATGTGCTATGCTACATAATATGATCCTGCGGAAACAGCTGCAGCAGGACCAGCACAGGGCTGGGCCTAACATCCCCCCCACCATTGCCAAGGCCACCACAGGCAGAGGGTGACTCGGAGGAGGAACAACCTGACCTTGTCCCAGTAGGCAGAAGGAGGCGTGCCCAGTATGCCCTGGCCTTGGCAAAGAGGCAACGCATAGCACATACACTTGGTCAGTAGGAACACTGGGACTGATACCCGCTCTGACTCACTCATATAGTAACAGGGATGCCTAACATGACACAACCTGTTTCCAAACATGTACAGGGAGTGTAGTATGTGCATCCGACAGAGGCAGCCCTGCAGCACCACCTGAGGCATGAATGCCATGTGTTAAGTAATGTAATACCATGTGCCATATGCACACCTGAGGACCCGACTAACATCCACCCACACCAATCATAAACCACAAAAAACACAAACCTACCTCATAGGTACCACAAGCAATAGTAACCTAGATGTAATGCTACCCAATGCCAGAAGTATAAATGTGTGCAGTGTAAACGCACACAGTATAGTGAATGTAGATATCAGTGCTGTAATAGAAAACAGGGTCAAAGCCCACATCAGCACCCTGACACTATCAGGTCACACCTCTGTCCTAATAGCAGGAACTGCCCCAGGCCTACTCTGGCAATGTGAGTGTCAAACAAAATATTACTGTCAACCTGGGTGCCCAGGACCCTGATAACCTCTTCTGTGCTTAGAGCATTGCCACCTAGATGGGAACTAGGGTAACCCTGTTGTTCCCGAAGGGTATGACTATGCATTGTTTAGCGTTTAACGTAAGGCCATGGCTCTGGCACCAGTTATCTGTGTCTATGAGACCCTTGGGTTTCCAACTATGCTTCCCAGTTTGCATCTTCAAACTTTGTCAGCCATAATCCTCCTGTGTTTGCTCGTACTTCTGAAAAGTAGATGCTGAACAAATGTTGGCCCAGGACTGAGCCCTGTGGGACACCACTTGTGACAGCTCTGGAGTGTGACATGGCACCAGCAACTTTGACCCTGTGTGTTCTGTCACTTAGCCAGTTTGCAACCCATGCTGTGATGTATGGGTTCACAATTAAGCTGGTGATGTTTTCAATGATACCCGAGTGGGGTATTGTGTTGAAAGCCTTTGCCAGGTCAAGGTAGGCTGTGTGGACTGCCTTGCCCACGTCAATGGCCTGGGTGACTGTCTTGAAAAAGTCAACCAAGTTTAAAAGGCATGATCTGCCCTTGACAAAGCCAAACTGGATTGGATCCAATGTCTGCAAGTCCCCTATGTCTTCATTTATAATTCCCATTATGATCCTCTCCATAGCTTAGCAGAACAGGCTTGTCAAGCTGATGGGATGGTAGTTTCCGGGGTTGGTGGAGGCACCTCCTTTGTGAAGTGGGTCCACCATTGCCGTATGCCACTCCTTGGGCACATATCCTGAGGTGAGGCTAAGATTAAACAGCTGCCCTAACTGCGGGTGTAATTACTCATTGAGTTCATGGAGCACACAACTGGGGACACCATCTGGTCCCATGGATAAAGTGTTTTCCGCCTTGGATAGAGCAGTTCTCACCCCAGCATTGGAGATGTTTGGGGGGCTACAATCCTCTGGTGTAGATATCCCTCCAGTTGGGGAGGGAGAAATCTGCACTGAACCTGTCAGCCAGTATGTTGGCAATGTCTGTAGGTTCAGTGATATTTACATCATTCGAACTAATTCTGAGCATATCTGGGAGTTCCTCCCAGGTTTCAAACATAGGTAAAAAAGGCCTCATGATTGTCCCTTGAGTCCTGAGTGGGTTTACTCTCAAAACTCGCCTCGGATGATTGTATGGAGGAACGCAGTGTTTTACTCACAATGAGCAGGGGTGTCTTCCCTTCTACGGATTTCGCTCTATCTTGTAGTAGCTCCTTCCTTGTGTTGTAGAGCTTGTTTATGGCTAGGGTCCACCAGACTGGATGCTTGCCTGTGGTACAAAGAGTCTTTGTTTTGTTTGGGATTGCCTGATCCATGCAGTCCTGGAGGTGCTGGTAGAAGGCATTTGTAAGTGATACAGTGGCTTGGGTAATGGTGTCCGCTGGCTTGGGGGCCTTGAAAGAGACCACACCAGTCCTTAGAAATGTGAAGTCAGCATTTGAGAAGGTCTTCACTGTTTGTTTTACTATCTGGGGTGTGGGTGGGATGTGGACTCCCACTGAGATTAGTCCATGATCTGATCTCACCAATGATGGGTATACTTCTGGTGTTGGACAGTGTGACCCCATGTTCGTGATGATGAGTTCTAGTATGTTGCCTCCACTTGTGGGATTGGGACCAGTTGTTCCATCGCATTTGAGTGTATGAACTCTTGGAACCTTTGTGTTAGAGTGTTGTAGCTTGATTCGTGATCCCAGTCTATATGTGGATAGTTGGAATCACCCAGTAGGATGGTGTTTGGAGATACATTTATCCCCTTCAGTGTTTGCCGGACAGCTGTGTGAGGTACCTGAGTTTGAGAGGGTGGCGATGACAGTTTTTGTTCTGATTAAATAGGTAAGCAAGTAGTTTAGTTGGGGGGTATTAGTGAGTATCCAGTCAAGGGTACTAGTTTTGTTGCTAGTTTTATTGTTAGTTTTATTGGTGCGGGTTGGGGATGTTATAGTTTGGGTAAAACCATATAAGTTGATATGAGTAGAAGGCTGCTCAGATATACAGGAGTTCCAGTTAATGTTAAAATCTCCAAGTATAAGTTTCATGCAGGGTTAATGCGTATTAGTACTAAAGTAGAAAACTGTTATTTTATTTGTGGGAAAAAAGCATATAAATGGTTACCTGAAAATTGGTCCGGCAGTTGTTTTTTGGGTTATCTGGTTCCGCAATAAGACATACTGCAGAATTGCCTTTGTGTAAGATACTAAATATGAGAGAAGCAGCCCAAAAACCTGAAGGTCCAGTTGAAAAACCTGTAAATCCAGTTGGAAAGATCGAAGCTGGCTGGAAAGACCATAATACTGTGAGAGACAAAAGCAAATTGACTCATATGGACTTAAGTGACAGTGTTATATCTTGGGCAGGAATATTCCCAGCCTACGGAGCAGTCAAATCGATCTGGGAGCTGAGGAAGTTGTTGAAACTTCTCGAAGTAATGAGTAATGCAACTTTTTCTGCCCTAGAACTGGTGACTGATGAATTGAATGCAATGAGAACTGTTGTGCTACAAAATCGAATGGCTCAACTTCACCCTAGTGGCGAGAGGTGGTACGTGCACGCTTATCAAAGAAGAATGCTGTGTGTACATACCAGACAACAGGCATGAAATTAATAATCACCTAGAGGTAACTCAGCAAGTATCAGCCATGACTGAACCAGGCCCAAACCCACTGACGGACTTTTTCCAGAATCTATTTGGGGGGGTGGGGTTCCATCCTAATGAATATTCTGATTGCCATTTGTGTGGGTATACTCCTAGTAGAAGCATGTGTTTGCTGTGGAATACCCTGCATGAAAAGACTAATCAAAGATTTTATTGATGTATCTGTTACTGAAACTTTGTACCAAGATATTGAGATTGAAAAATTGATCTCAGGTGACATTTTTTCTGAAGTATAGATTGAATGACTCACCTAGCTGAAAATCCTAAGTGGAAGAGGCTGGGAGATGAAATGACACTATGCATACTTCAAAATAGAATAAAAAGTATTAATAGGGGGAAAATGTTAGAAAAATGTGTATTTGAATATATGAGAAATGCTAGTTTAGAAGCAAAGTAGTATATAATGCATTTTATTCTATTAATCATATAACAGCAAAGATTAATTCATGTGTAAATGTAAGTAGTTTTGAAACTGCAGTGTGGCTTGAAGCAAGCTGACCTTCGATCCTAGCAGATACTAGCTTAGCAAGTTTTAATGTTTATGCTTTTTACAAGAGATTATCTGCTGGGTCAGGAAATTAAATGTGTGAAATAATGAAATCTTCTGCTCTTTCCTGCTGGGATGATTTGGCCTTGTATATGTGTTACTAAGATAGCATGCAGCTGGTGGGAAAGTGTTACAGTGAACAAAGATGTGTATTAGAAATTTGAATCCACCACTGTATTCGAACTGATATGAAACCTTGAAGAAGTAACTTTACAGAAAGACATTGGGCCGGATTCAGGAAGGCTTACACGGAGTTCAAGAGTAGTGTAAGCCTCCATGTAAGCCTCCCGATTCAGGAACAGCCCAAATCTCCGTGTAAGAGACAGCTAACACGTCTCTTACACGGACTGGGCGTGGAAATGCTCAATACCTCATTTGCAGCTGAAAGATATGCAAATGAGGTATCTGAGCGATCCACGAAGCAGAAACCAGTCCGTGTAACGGACGTGTTGCAGAAATGTACTCAGCTGACAACTGAGTACATTTCTGCAAAAAAACGGAGCTATGTCAGCTCCAAATAAAGGGTGCATTTGTTTCATTAAGCATGCCAATGGCCAAATATGTGGCCATTGGCCTGAAAAAGTGTTGCAAAAATATGTAATATAACTTTTTTTTTTCACGGGATTTTGAGGTTTAACTGCAGCGCACACCCGCATAAGCGGGTGCGCTACCTCAAACTAAAACCGAAGCTTATAAGCCCACAATTGTGGGATTTATGTATTACATGTAATGTCAATGGAGGAACTTGCAGACCAAAAACAATATGGCCTCCGTTTAGTGGTTGTCAAGGGGGGGGAAGCTCCGTGTAAGACATGTAACTAGTCATTACTAGGCAATCCTATGTAAATGAGGGTTACAATACTGAATCACACTGCCACATAGGTAATGAGCACTTTCTGAGTAGTGTAAGAGTTAGAGAAGGGGAAGGAACAGAGTAAGAGGTAGGTGACATCACGGGGGGGAAGGATAGATACAAATGTACCAGATTGGAGGGCAATGTAAGGTGAAAGATAACAGACAGAAATTGAAGGTTTACGCTATCCCTACACTCAAAGTTTCTTGATATACGTGCATGCGCGCGTGTGCGCGCGTGTAAGGCAGGTTCAACATGTGGGAGCGTGTTGCAAACCGTGTACAACTGTTTGCGCGGGCGTGCACGTGTTCAAGGCAGTGTGCGCGCGTTTTAACATGAATCAGCCTAGTTCACACTGTGTAAGGATGTGTGCGCGCGTGTAACACCTGTAGGGATGTGTGAGCGTGTTTAAGCTGGTGTGCACATGGCTCCCCCTCAGGAAACAGAGAGGAAACAGGAAACAACTAAATTACACGGAAACTGCCAGAGGATACTGCTGCAGTTAATTGTTGGAAACAATTGGAAGCAGGCAATTATGCAGGCAGACTAGAAGCCCAACCCAGCACTTAAAACACTGCAAAGAGCAGTGCAGGGTGTTTCTCACAAGAGATACTGCAAGAAAGTAAGCTATCAGAATTGAAAACTGAAAAAGCTGAACTCAGAGCAGAAATGCTAGGGGCTGCCATAGCTGTTATAATCAGGCAAAGGCGAATTGCTGAGGGTGGTGTCAATGCAGATGCTGACAGACAACCCAGAGTGAGGAGAAGGAAAAGAGTATACAGGCCCAGGGTCACCTACCATGGGTTACATCAGCTGGAGATAGTAGAGCGCTACAGAGTGGACAGAGACCTTCTGCAGCAGATTGTTGAGCTGTGCAGGCCACATCTCACACACAGAACCAACAGAGGGGAACCCATCCCAGTGGAAACTAAGGTATGTGTTGGCCTAAGAATACTAGCAACAGGTACCTTCCAGAGACCAACTGGTGATATGATGGGGATATCACAGGCATCAGCCTCCAGGGTACTGCACCAGTTCCTGGATGCCATGTCAGCACATGTCAGTGATCATATATATGTCCCTAATGACCGTGAGGTTAGGGCCAGCAATATGCGTCTCTTCCAGCAAATAGCGGGATACCCTGAGGTGCAATAGACTGCACGCGACGCATCAAAGCACCAGCTGGTGAGCGGGGTAGAGTCTACATTAACCGCAAGGGATACCCCTCCATCAACTGCCAGGTCGTGTGTGATGCCCAGGGCATAATAATGAATGTGTGTGCTGGCTGCCCTGGGAGCTATCACGATTCCCACATCTTGCATCTGACGCAGCTGTACCAATCATTTGCCAGTGGGGACTTCCCACACGGACACCTAGTGGGGGATGCAGGTTATGCACTTGAGCCGTGGCTGATGACACCCATCAGAAATGCGCACACACCTGAACAGGAACGCCATAATGAGGCACACGCACAAACACGCAATGTCACAGAGCGTGTGTTTGGGCTGCTCAAGTCACGGTTCCGGTGTCTGGACACATCTGGTGGAGCCTTGCAGTACACACCAACTACAAGTACCCAAATGGTCATGATATGTGCTATGCTACATAATATGATCCTGCGGAAACAGCTGCAGCAGGACCAGCACAGGGCTGGGCCTAACATCCCCCCACCATTGCCAAGGCCACCACAGGCAGAGGGTGACTCGGAGGAGGAACAACCTGACCTTGTCCCAGTAGGCAGAAGGAGGCGTGCCCAGTATGCCCTGGCCTTGGCAAAGAGGCAACGCATAGCACATACACTTGGTCAGTAGGAACACTGGGACTGATACCCGCTCTGACTCACTCATATAGTAACAGGGATGCCTAACATGACACAACCTGTTTCCAAACATGTACAGGAGTGTAGTATGTGCATCCGACAGAGGCAGCCCTGCAGCACCACCTGAGGCATGAATGCCATGTGTTAAGTAATGTAATACCATGTGCCATATGCACACCTGAGGACCCGACTAACATCCACCCACACCAATCATAAACCACAAAAAACACAAACCTACCTCATAGGTACCACAAGCAATAGTAACCTAGATGTAATGCTACCCAATGCCAGAAGTATAAATGTGTGCAGTGTAAACGCACACAGTATAGTGAATGTAGATATCAGTGCTGTAATAGAAAACAGGGTCAAAGCCCACATCAGCACCCTGACACTATCAGGTCACACCTCTGTCCTAATAGCAGGAACTGCCCCAGGCCTACTCTGGCAATGTGAGTGTCAAACAAAATATTACTGTCAACCTGGGTGCCCAGGACCCTGATAACCTCTTCTGTGCTTAGAGCATTGCCACCTAGATGGGAACTAGGGTAACCCTGTTGTTCCCGAAGGGTATGACTATGCATTGTTTAGCGTTTAACGTAAGGCCATGGCTCTGGCACCAGTTATCTGTGTCTATGAGACCCTTGGGTTTCCAACTATGCTTCCCAGTTTGCATCTTCAAACTTTGTCAGCCATAATCCTCCTGTGTTTGCTCGTACTTCTGAAAAGTAGATGCTGAACAAATGTTGGCCCAGGACTGAGCCCTGTGGGACACCACTTGTGACAGCTCTGGAGTGTGACATGGCACCAGCAACTTTGACCCTGTGTGTTCTGTCACTTAGCCAGTTTGCAACCCATGCTGTGATGTATGGGTTCACAATTAAGCTGGTGATGTTTTCAATGATACCCGAGTGGGGTATTGTGTTGAAAGCCTTTGCCAGGTCAAGGTAGGCTGTGTGGACTGCCCTGCCCGTCAATGGCCTGGGTGACTGTCTTGAAAAAGTCAACCAAGTTTAAAAGGCATGATCTGCCCTTGACAAAGCCAAACTGGATTGGATCCAATGTCTGCAAGTCCCCTATGTCTTCATTTATAATTCCCATTATGATCCTCTCCATAGCTTAGCAGAACAGGCTTGTCAAGCTGATGGGATGGTAGTTTTCGGGTTGGTGGAGGCACCTCCTTTGTGAAGTGGGTCCACCATTGCCGTATGCCACTCCTTGGGCACATATCCTGAGGTGAGGCTAAGATTAAACAGCTGCCCTAACTGCGGGTGTAATTACTCATTGAGTTCATGGAGCACACAACTGGGGACACCATCTGGTCCCATGGATAAAGTGTTTTCCGCCTTGGATAGAGCAGTTCTCACCCCAGCATTGGAGATGTTTGGGGGGCTACAATCCTCTGGTGTAGATACCCCTCCAGTTGGGGGGGGGAGAAATCTGCACTGAACCTGTCAGCCAGTATGTTGGCAATGTCTGTAGGTTCAGTGATATTTACATCATTCCGAACTAATTCTGAGCATATCTGGGAGTTCCCTCCCAGGTTTCAAACATAGGTAAAAAAGGCCTCATGATTGTCCCTTGAGTCCTGAGTGGGTTTACTCTCAAAACTCGCCTCGGATGATTGTATGGGGGAACCCAGTGTTTTACTCACAATGAGCAGGGGTGTCTTCCCTTCTACGGATTTCGCTCTATCTTGTAGTAGCTCCTTCCTTGTGTTGTAGAGCTTGTTTATGGCTAGGGTCCACCAGACTGGATGCTTGCCTGTGGTACAAAGAGTCTTTGTTTTGTTTGGGATTGCCTGATCCATGCAGTCCTGGAGGTGCTGGTAGAAGGCATTTGTAAGTGATACAGTGGCTTGGGTAATGGTGTCCGCTGGCTTGGGGGCCTTGAAAGAGACCACACCAGTCCTTAGAAATGTGAAGTCAGCATTTGAGAAGGTCTTCACTGTTTGTTTTACTATCTGGGGTGTGGGTGGGATGTGGACTCCCACTGAGATTAGTCCATGATCTGATCTCACCAATGATGGGTATACTTCTGGTGTTGGACAGTGTGACCCCATGTTCGTGATGATGAGTTCTAGTATGTTGCCTCCACTTGTGGGGATTGGGACCAGTTGTTCCATGGCATTTGAGTGTATGAACTCTTGGAACCTTTGTGTTAGAGTGTTGTAGCTTGATTCGTGATCCCAGTCTATATGTGGATAGTTGGAATCACCCAGTAGGATGGTGTTTGGAGATACATTTATCCCCTTCAGTGTTTGCCGGACAGCTGTGTGAGGTACCTGAGTTTGAGAGGGTGGCATGTAACATGCTACAAACTGCAGAGCAGTCTTGCCTACGGTCACTGGCACCTGGATGGTCTCCGATGCATTGTGTGTTGCCACCAACCATGAGGTGAGGGTGTCCTTGATGAATATGGACACCCACCCTCCTTTCTTGGTGTTGTCTGGATTCTTGTGCCGGAACGCATGATATGAGGTAACACCCGATAGTGCCGGGGTGCTATCAGAAGCTGTGAACCAGGTTTCAGGCACAGCACAGACATCAATGTGCTACATACTGAGAAGGGCATAGAGTGTGTGCAGCTTGAGGTTGAGATCTCTGGCATTGAGCAGCATTACCCTTAGTGTCTTTCCTTTACTGTGTTCTAGGGTGGTAGGTGTAGAATCTGAATCTTGCATAAAAAAGGCACAATGGGGGTGGCAAGAGCATCAGCCAAAATCCGGAAGCCCAGGGGTGACAGGTGCAAGCCGTCCCTTGCAAATCAGCGTGGCCTGTCCAGCATGTCATCCCAGGCAGAGAGACATTGGACCCCCTTTGAATGACACCATAGTTAAAGCAAATTATTACAGCTGTTCATCTTGTCTCTGTTTATGTGGCATCATACTTGGTGAAGGTAGGATACTGCTGAAGGTCAGGGTCATACCTGCCTGGCCTACATAATCAGAGGGATCCTCTATGTCTCTTTCCATGTAGTCCAGGGAGGTACATCTCAGGTCGTTCACACCAGCATGGATAATGACTGGGTCAGACTTGTACTTGCAGTTGAGTGACCTGAGTGCTTGCATTATGTGGTGGATTCCAGTGCCCGATAGGCAGCTTACTGTGACCTCCTCCGTACTCGATCTGGTGAGCGGACGCCAGTGTGTCTGACTATGGAGTCACCTATGACAAGTGTGTCTGGCATTGTGTTTGGCCTTAAGGGCTGTGACTGTTTGGCACACCGACTCTGTGGTCAATGTGTTGCATGTGCTGTGCCCTGTGGAGGCAGTTGTGTGACTGTCTGCTGTGGTGGCCACTGCCGTTTTGGCAGAATTCTGATCAGAGCCTCCGAGTATGTCTCTGTGTGTCTATGTGTATGATCTTAAGTTGTGATAGTGCCATGTGAGACTGGGTTTGTGATGTGTGTGGTTACCTTCACCTTCTCTCTGCTAGTCCTATGTTGAGAGAGCTCAGCCTCCACTTTGGCTATATAGTTGCATCTCTCACATGTATTTGTGTTTTATGGGAGAAGGAGAGGGTTGTCAGTGTATATGAGGCAAGTGCAACATTGCCTCAATATTCCCAGGTTCACCAGCTGAGCAGGAGAGGACACTAGCAACTGATCCCTAGACATGCTAGAAGGAATAGACAAAACAATGTTGGAATACAGGGAGATATCAAGCCCCCCAAACCACATCATAGTGCTTGACTGACAATACCTACACATACACCAGTGTTTTATAGTGTCATAGTTTACTACTAGGCTATCTGCCCTAGTGCATGTATAAGCCTAGCCATAGTGATGTGGCTATTGCCACCCGTTATAGTGGTAATAAATGTACAGAATAGATTCCGAATATTATGCCTCTGACTTAGTAGTGACACATTATGACCCCCTTACGTAATTGAATAACATGACTGTGCCTCTGTCTAGTCTGTGCCTCTGTCTCATATGCAGTTGTCCAGATGTCTCCTGAAGAGAGTCAGTGAGGGACTCTGTCAAACATGAACTGGGATACTCTGCTAGAGTGTGAGATGCCTCTGAGTTATGAATCTGTCCCTCCAGCATGTCCTATACATGTATGTGCTGAGGTTCAAATCCTCAGCTCTCATGGCTCTGGTGGATTTGGATTGCTTGCAGTGGAGCATGTCCACCAAATCCTGATTGGACATGGTCTTGTATGTCAGGCATAGGTCACCTGTAAGTATGCGGTATGACACTGAACAAAGCTGGATTTCCTCTATTCTGGAAGCATATGACATGTGTTGAAGAACCCTGATCTTCATGGTAGGTACTTTTGGGGTCTCTCCAGCTGTTGCAAGTGCTGGGCGAGGTACATACCATATGGGGCTTTGTATTCAATCATGGGCCTGATAAGGGAGAAGGATAGTGGAACAATGACCTCCTATGATCTGGATGGAAAACCCTCCATGATAAGGTGGGCAAGATAGAAAGTCTTCCTAACCACTTTGGCAACAGGGGTGTCAAAAGAGATGTCACTATCTACATGTGTCCCCAGGTGTCTGATTTGTTTTCTGTGCTCAGTGGGTTGCTGTCTATGTATTGATCTGTGGGTACTTTGTTCCTCCCAAAGGGGATGAATACACATCAGTTGCATTCAGTTTCAGGCCATGCGTCTGGCACCAGCTATCCGCCTTTGTGATGGCATTCTGTAGTATGTGTGTGCCGGCTGATGTATTCACTATGGTGCCTAGGTTGCAGTCATCTGCAAACTTTGTCAGCCACAACCCCCCTATGTTTGCTTTCACATCTGAAAAGTAAATACCAATTAAGAGGGGTCCCAGGACACATACTTGTGGGACACCACCTGTGATTGGCTTCGAATCTGACAAGGCACCTGCAATGTTGACTTTATGGGTTCTGTTTCTTAGCCATTTTGCAACCTATCCTGTGACATATGCTGTTATATGTCAGCTGTTGAGCTTGGCTATGATGCCTGAGTGGGGTATTGTGTCACAGGCCTTAGCCAAGTGCAGGTAGGCTGTGTGGACTGCGTAGCCCTCATCGATGGCCCTACTGACAGTTTCATAGTAGTCAACTAGGTGCAAAAGGCAGGATCTGCCCAGTACAAAGCTGAACTGGGTGAGAACATGGGTCCGTAGGTCAGCAATGTGTCTGTGTAAGAGCTCCATAATGACTCTTCCCATAGCTTTGCAGACAAGGCTGGTTAAGCTTGTGTGGTGGTAGTTGCCATGGTCTGTGGAGGCATCTCCTTTGTGGAGTGGGACCACTGTTTCTGTACGCCAGTGTTCAGGTACATATCCTGTAGCAAGACTAAGGTTAAATAGCAGTTGTATATACGGGTCCAGCCCCTTCTGGAGTTCACATAGAATGCAACCGGGGATACCAGCAGGTCCCATTGATGCTGTGTACTTGTCTTTGCTGAGTGCGGCTCTCACATGGACATCCAAGATGACAGTGAGGTTACATACAGCAGTGATAACTATCTTCTTTTGGGGGTGAGGGAGGGGGTAAATCGCACTGAAGCTGTCCACCGGAATGTTGCCAATATCTGTCAGGTCACTGGAATATATGTTGTTGTGTACAAACTCTGAGCATATCTGAGGGTTCCCAACCAGGTGTCTGACATAACTGAAGAAAGCAGTGTGGTTACCTTCATTGTCTTTGGTGATTTATGTCCCCAAGTTGACCTTGCATGTCTTTATGAGATAATGTAGCTTTCTACTAGTGCTGATCACAGCTGTCTTCCCTTTTGGAGATGTAGCTCTGTCTTGCATTAGTAACCCTCATCTGTCATACAGTTTGTTTATGGCTGGGGTCCACCAGACAGGACACTTTCCCTTTGTGGAGAGGGTCCTGTTTTTATTTGTGATTGCATGGTCCATGCTTTCTGACATCTAGCTAAGGGGAGGTCATCGTGGTTCTGCAGTTCTCTTTCATCAGCATTAGAAATGACCACAACAGCCCCTGTGGGGTGTACCTCATGCAGACACATCCAGCACCTGTAAAGTCCACAACAGTACCTCACCAGGAGTATGAAAGAGCTGGAACACATGTAATGTGTCGCCTGATTAAACAGAGTGCAGCTCCACACACTGCCATGCTGTCCACCCTGATGCAAGCTGTGCCTGATGTAGACAGCCATGTCCAAGCTGGAATCAATGCACATGCTGCACCTTGTACAATCTGAATGGCAGGGAGCTATGCACATGAGGGACCTGAACCCCAGCACTGACATACATAGGACAGGCTGTACTGCATTATCCATAACACAGAAGCCACCCCCACGCATGAGTAAACTACCAGTACAGGTTGTCCGTAGAGACACTCATTGATTCCCCTCAACAGGAATCCTAATGAGTGGATGGGAGATGGGAGGTTTACCCTGGGTATCAATGTTATGTCACAGGTAGACAGAGGCACAGTATACTAAACAAGACATATGTCATGGCAAACTACACTTACAATGTGTTGACGGACAAACACACTCTCCGACTAGCATTAGAAATGGCCTAGGGCACATCGGTAGTGTTTGCCAATGTACACCCATGTTGTGGAATACACTACTGATGTTGGATGAGGCTGTTGTAAGTAGTTCACATCTGAACATAATGCAACATGGTCAGATAGGTTCATAGGTACATAGGTGTATACTAGGCTATCTTCCCTAAGGCAGGTACAAGCCTAGCACAGAGTTTGTTGGCGTACACCACCCCTTATATGGAAACAGTACTGTGCCCATTATTTTGTCATGCCTCTCTCCAGCAGTGACACAGTGACGATCCCCAGGTTAAACGTATGACCTTCCATCCACAGGTCAAGATACCTCTTGAACACAGCCAGCAAGGTGCTCTGCCTCACATGGACCGGGATTGTATTCCACAGCATAGGAGTCTCCGGTGATAACTCCATCCCTCCAACATGTCCAACGTACATCCCTGCTAAGGTGTAAGTCACTTGCACTAGTGGTTCAGGTGGATCTGCCGATTCTGAGGTGGAGCATGTCCATTAATCCCTGTTTGGACATGGCCTTGCATGTCAGGCATGTCACCTCTAAGCAGACGGTATGTGAGTGAATAGAGTGGGAGTGTCTTCAATCTGGCAGCATATGACAGCTGTTGGGGTTCCTTGATCCATTAGGTGGGGGACATTCAGGGTGTCTCCAATTGCTGCAGATGTTGGGAGAGATACATCCAGAATAGGGCATTCTACTTGATCACCGGTCTGATAAGTGAAGAGTACAGGGGAACAATGACCCACTAGATCTGGATGTGAATCCCATCCTGATCAGGTGGGCAATGTAGAAGGTCTTTCTAGCCACTTTAGCAACGTGAGTGTCAGAAGAACGGCGACTGTCAACCTGGGTCCCCAGGTCCAGGATAACCTCCTCTGTGCTTAGAGGATTGCCACCTATATGGTAGCTTGGGGTTACCTTGCCTTTCCTGAAGGGTATGTCTATACATGTTGTGCACTTTGACTTCAGGCCATGGCTCTGGCACCAGCTATCAGTTACCGTGAGTCCTTTCTGAAGGACATCCGTGTCTGATGCACTGTCCACTATGGCGCCCAGTGTGCAGTCATCTGCAAACATTGTCAGCCAAAGTCCTCCCATTTTGGCCTGTACTTCTGGGAAGTACATGACAAACAATAGGGGGCCAAGTACTGAGCCCTGTGTGACACCACCTGTGACCAGCCTGGAGTCTAACATAGTGCCAGCAACTCTAACCCTGTGGGTCCCGTCCTTAAGCCAGTTTGCAACCCATCTTGTGACATATGGGTTTACATTTCAGTTGTTAGGGTTTTCCACAATACCTGAGTGGGGTATTGTGTTGAAAGTGTTTGCAAGGCCAAGGTAGGCTGTATGGACTGCCTTTCCCCAACAATGGCCTAAGTGACCGTTTTGAAGATGTCAACCCAGTACAAAAGGCATGATCTGCCCTTGACCAAGCCAAAATGGGATGGGTACAATGTCTGCATGTCCCCTATATCTTTGTTTATGAGCTCAATTATGATCCTCTCCATAGCTTTGCAGACTAGACTTGTTAAGCTTATGGGGCAGTAATTACCATGGTCTGTAGAGCCTTTGTGCAGATGTGCACAACTGGACCCTAACCAGGCTGTTGTGCACACTATGGAAATGTAAAGCAGTGATAGGACTAAAGCCCAGGATATTGACCACCACAGTGAAAGTACTGAACCACTACACTATACAGTACTACAGTGTTAGGTCAGTATGAATGGATGTTGACAATTGTGTGCAAAGTATCTCATGCAAAACCTGCAGGCACAGTATACTCCCTGTTGTGTTCACACAAAAAGCATTTGGACAGTAACTACACAATATGGCACAGAACACACAACCATAAACTGGAGGTATTTGTTGAAGGTCACACTCATCCACAAATGTGATGTGCTGCAGAGTTCAACATATGGAAAGCCCACACTGGGCATGCTCACACACTTAGATAAATGAGACATCTTTCACACAACATGCCATGGGAAGGCTGAACTGGGCATGCTCACACACTTGGTCCAAATGTTACTCCTAGCAACTGTGAAAACACACCAGAGGATGCTCATTCCCCTTTCTAGACACTGATCATGTAAGCACCCTATAAGTATATCAGGAGAAAAGGAATCTCTCAGTAATCCGAATAGCGCGCTCTGCTAATGCGTCCGTCTCTAGTGTCATAACATAGTTAGGTAGGGGTTTGAATCCAGCAAGTGGCAAGTGTGTGTGAAGGGGGGTAAGTGTGTGTGTAAGTGTGTATGAAAAGAACATCCCTTTTGGCAACTGGGAAAACACACCACAGGATGCTCATTCCACTTTCTAAACTCTGATGATGTCAGCACCCTATAAGTATATCATGTGAAAGGAAATCTCCCAGTAATGCGAATAGCGCTGTGCTAATGCGTCCATCTCTAGTGTCATAACATAGTTAGGTAGGGGTTTGAATCCAGCAAGTGTGTGTGAAGGGGGGTAAGTGTGTGTGTAAGTATATATGAAAAGAACATCCCTTTTGGCAACTGGGAAAACACACCACAGGATGCTCATTCCACTTTCTAAACTCTGATGATGTCAGCACCCTATAAGTATATCATGTGAAAGGAAATCTCCCAGTAATGCGAATAGCGCGCTGTGCTAATGCGTCCATCTCTAGTGTCATAACATAGTTAGGTAGGGGTTTGAATCCAGCAAGTGTGTGTGAAGGGGGGTAAGTGTGTGTGTAAGTGTGTATGAAAAGAACATCCCGTTTGGCAACTGTGAAAACACACCACAGGATGCTCATTCCACTTTCTAAACTATGATGATGTCAGCACCCTATAAGTATATCATGTGAAAGGAAATCTCCCAGTAATGCGAATAGCGCGCTGTGCTAATGCGTCCATCTTAGGTAGGGGTTTGAATCCAGCAAGTAGCAAGTGTGTGTGAAGGGGGGGTAAGTATGTATGACTGAAATATCCCTTTTGGCAACTGGGAAAACACACTACAGGATGCACATACCCCTTTCTAAACGATATCACAATTATGTATGGCTTTTGAGTACAGACATGCCACGTGTGTTTTGCCCACACAGAATGCCCATGTGTGTGGGTTGTCCCTCACAATAATGCAGGACATTGATTAAACCAGTTATGGCAATGCACACATGATGTATGTGTGTGCCAAATACACATATGTACCTGTGACCTTCAATAGTTACCATGTGTGATGCCTGACACATGTGAATACATGGTATTTGCACAGGGTAACATTATGACTGTGGTCTTCTGTGCAGGTGCTGCATGTGGGATGTGTATATACAGTGTGAGATGTAGATGCTATCAGCCTAGTAGTGAGGGATACACACCTGGTCTGGGGCATATAGTCTACATGTTGTTGATGTACAGGTGCTGCATGTTTTCACCTGTTGTGGAAGTGGCAAGACGTTATTCCACAGCAATGCAGTGACAACATGCTAAGAACCATTCAGCCAGGGTGTTGTAGCTACACTAATTCATTAGCATTCAGTAATATGTCAGAATCCCTGGTGAGGGTCTGATGCCAACCAAGGTCAGGGGTCTACCAGCCTGTGTCACTTGCTCAGTGATCCCTTCCATGTTCCCTATCATGTATCCCAGTGAGGGACATCCCACATCAGCTGTGGTGGCATGGACGATGACTGAGTCATATGTGTCCATGCATCTGACTGACCTGTATGTTTGTGTTATGTGGTGGACCACAGTGCCCCATGAGCATATCACTGTGACCTACACATTGTCCAGCCTGGTGAGCATGTTCTCACTGTACTGGACAATAAAGGTACCTAACACAACTGCAGCAGTAGTGTTGTATAGCTGTGCAGACTGTGCTTGTTTGACACACAGGATTTGTGTGCTATGTGTTATGCGTGCTGTGTGCAGGCCTAATGTATGCCTGTGTGCCAGCTGCAGAGATGTCTGCCAGTCATGCAGGATGCTATCCTTAGGCTCCACAACTGACCGTGTGTTTCCATGCTTGTATTGCTGTCCGTGTAGGTCCACATCAGATTGGTATTGCTGTCACTGTAGTATTTCATGCCACCAGACAGGTTATGCCAGTACTGGGTTCAGAGTGCTTAGTCCACAGTTTGGCCATGTGTTTCCATCTCATACATGTGTTGTACATCCATGGGTAGGGGATAGGGTTGACTGTGTACATGTGGCAGCTGTGACATTACTACATGACACACATATCCCACAACTGTACCATAGAGGTGACTGACAACTGACCTTTGCACATGCTACCATAGTATTGAGATTGCATTGGTGATTAACAGCACATAGGGCCAATGGTGAACAAGATACATAGGTCCATAGGTTCATACAGGGATGTCTGCCCAGGGCATGTATCCACCTAGCCAGAGTGTGTGTGGCTTTCAACATGCATTGTAAATCTGTCTTGCTATGCCCTTTTCCAAGGTTAGTATGCTGTGCCTCTGTCTCACAGTGACACATAAGTGATACCCAGGGTAACCCTACAAGGTCACATCCAGTCATTAATATCACTCTTGAAGACAGTCACTGACTCAGTCTGCCTAACCTCTATTAGGATAATATTCAAGAATGAAGGGAGCCTCCAGAGTTGTGAATGTGCCCCTCCAGCATGTCCTATGTATATCACTCCTGAGGTTCAAGTCTTTCCAGCGTGTATCCTGATGGGATCTGGATATTCTGAGGTGCAGCATGGCCATTAAGTGAGGGTTTGACATGGCTTTATATGTCAGGCACAAATTGCCTATGAAGAGGCAGTATGCCACCGAGTAGAGTTTGCAGTCACCTGCGACTTGCTCAGCCACAGTACTTCCATGTTGGCCTGTATCTATGGTAAATATATAATGAACATGACAGCTCCCAGGGCTGAGCCTTGTGGGACACCTCTTGTACCAGGTTGGAGGCTGACATGGCTCCAGCAAGTCTAGCCATGTGTGTTCTGCCCTTGAGCCAGTGTGCAATAACCATAGTGACATAGGGGTTAATATGTACACTGGTGAGCTTCCCTATAATGCACAAGTGGGGTATTGTATCAAAGGCTTATGCAAGGTCCAGGTAGGCTGTGTAGACCTCCTTCCCCTTGACAGTGGCCTTGGTGACTGTTTCAAAGAAATCAAACAGGTTTGAGAGGCAGGATCTGCCATTAACAAAGCCAAACTGTGTATGGTGACATGTCTGTAGGTACACAATATCTAGATATGTGAGGTTCATGATGATCCTTGCCATAGCTTTGCAGACAAAGCTAGTCAGACATATGGGGCGAATAGTGTCCAGGATCCGTGAAGGCACCACCTGAATGTAGAGGGACCACTGTTGCTGTACGCCACTCTCTGGCCACATATCATGTAGTAAGTCTGGGATTGAACAGTGGTGTTATGTCTGGGTGTAGCTCTTCTTGTGGTTCATGTAGGACTCAGCCTGGGACACTGTCTGGTCCCATTGATGCAGTGTTTATTGCTTTGGGAAAGGCATCTCTTACCTGAGCATCTGTGATGTCAGGGGGGGCAGCACTCTGCTGCGAGACATATTTGCCCTTTCGGTGTGGTGGGGAGAAGGCAGCAGTGAACCTGTCCACTAGGATGATGGCAATGTCTGTGTGTTTTGTATTTTGTGTGACATCTTGGATTACCTCTGAGCATATCTGGGTAGTACCACCCAGGTTCCTAACATAACTACAGACAGCCTTGTGATTATCCTCAGTGGCTTGTGGAATCTTTTCTCAAAGATGGCCTTAGACAATCGTATGGGTGCCTGTAGTTGTCTTCCAATACTGATCAGTGGTGCCTTCACATTTTGGGAGGTTGTTGTATCATGTAGTGGCGTCATCCTTCTATTGTATAGTGTGTTTATGGCTGGTGTCCGGCACCCAGGACATCTGCCTTTGGAGAATTGGGTCATGCTTTCATATGTGGTGTCATGATCCATGCATTCCTGAATGTGTCCATAGAATGCCTTTATACAGGTATCTGCAGTCTGGTCCATATTTTCAACAGGCCTGGGCCCTTTGAAGGTTTCCACATCATTTATGAGGGGTGTGAACTTGCTTGACATGAGCTGTTGACAGACGTGCCACCACCCCAGACAGAGCAAGGTGAGGGTCACATTTAGCTACCTGTCGGGTGATAGAATGTGCCACATAACACAGGCACACAGGTCACTCCACAGCAAGTACAACTATGAGGCAGTCATTGTCCATGCTGGTGCAAACAACCTGAGACGTACCTCCCTGGACCACATGGAAATAGACACAGAGGAGCTCTTACAGCACCCTCTCAAACTCAGGACTCCCACACAGCCTTCATGCTGACACAGGAGAGTATAGATTTCTCTGCAAACACCACCATACTGGGTGACATCAGCTACCCAAACATAGACTGTGAACATTACACAAGCCACAATACCCAAGCTCTAGGGTTCCCATAGATCAGACATTCTTTAGCTATGGAACAGGTAACCAACCTTCCCACAAGAGGGGCAGATATACTAGACCTGATCATCACAAACATGAGTACAAAATGCTCACCACTGGGAGTATATCCCTCATTGCTGCAATCAAACCATATACAAATCACACTGGAGTACTGGATCCCCCACATATGCAAACCTCGAACACATCGATGTGTGTGTGGGAAATGCCCCTATTAGCAGCTGTGACAGTACAGTACAGGATGCAGATCCCCCTTTTGAAACACTGATGATGTCAGGACTCTATAACTATATTACCTGTATTAAAGTCCTCCAGTAATTCGCATAGCGCACTCTGCTAATGCGTCTTTCTCCAGTGTCATAACATAGTTAGGTAGGGGTTTGAATCCTGCAAAGGGAATGTATGTGTGTTAGTATGAGTGGGGTTTATGTGTGTGCACTATGCTGGGAGGGATAAGTGCCTTTTGCCAACTGGGAGAACACACTACAGGGTGCACATCCCTCCTCCTACACACAGATGATGTCAGCACCCTCTAAGTACAGCATTAGAAAGGATTTCCACAACTACTGCATATAGCACACTCTGCTAATGTGTCTGTTTCTACTGACATAACACAGTTAGGTATGGGTTTGAATCTTGCAAATGGAAAGTATGTGTTTTACTGTGGGTGGGGTTAGTGTGTGTGCACAATGATGGGGTTGGGATGTGGCTTTTGCCACATGGGGCTGTGCACTGCAGGGTGCTCATTACCCTTAACAAGCAGTGATGTTGACAGCACCCTATACAAACAAAACTACACAAGAGAAGGTGCTGGTACCAATAACACATGTAAGGTAACACTTCTTCAAGTAATGTCCACAAAACGAAGTAGGATAATCAAACAATTCTTTTATTCTATACAAACAACATGACAACAGACAACTGCCAGTACTCAGTATAGTGTTACATGCTACTGTAACATGCACATGTACCAGAATATACCTAGATAGTGTTTTGAAGCCTGAATGTGGCAAGTGTGTGGATGTGGGATGTGTCTGTGTGTGCATTTCCATATGGGAAACATGTTTGATGTGGCAATCAGGGTACCACAGTACCTGATGCACATTACATCTTTGAACTGATGAGGTTGCCTGCACCCTGTGAGTACAGGTAGAGAAGAGGAAGTGAGTAGTAAACAACATAGTGCACTTCTCAAATGTGTACCTGTCATGTATCGACAGCTACTCATGTAGGGTAATAAATAATGGGAATGGCAGGTGAGTGTGTGCATGTGTGTGGGTAGCAGGGTGTGTATAAATGCATGTGTGACAGAACAGATACATATAGCTGAATCTACATAACAGCACATGATGCGCATTCCCATGGTCAATGTTAGCATGTGATGGTGTGCAGCTGGTACACTTTGGTAAGTAGTATGGGTGCAGATAACAATTGAGAACATTCATACAGTTACTGCAGCAGGACTGCTGGGATATACACACAATCATACTGGAACAGTGAACAGCTACAAACATGTTACTACTTATACACATCTATGTAGTCACCCTGTGCATCAGCAACGTGTATACCTTTTCCTGCACCAATGTTGTAGTATGCAGGAGGTGGCACAGTGTCATCATATGCACAGGGTGTGGGTTAGGTATGCCCAAGCCAGCCACTGGTGACACCAATTGACATGTGTGTGTATGTGTGTTTGAGAGGGGCAGCAGTACAGGGTGGACCAGTGTTGGTACAGTGTGTGTGTGTATGTGTTTGCCCTAGGTCTTAGGTTTCTGCATGTGTGTAAGCACGCACACAGTCCCACATAATGGCTGCCATGTACAGGGTTTTGTGGACAGCCACAGACTGCACCTGTCAGGTCATCCAGATCAGTGTCTGTGGGCACAGACATGGTACCTGTGCCTGGCAGGGGTGCTACGGGCCGTATCCGGTACTAACCCAGACTGGGTACTGTTGTCAGAAGCAGGGGTGTGCTGACTGGACACAGTTCCCTGTTGGGACTGTCCAGAGCCACGTGCACGTGGTCTCCTGGGGCGTCCTGATGACAGCACAGACCCAGCATTGCTGGGGCTGGTGCTGGCACTTGAGGTGCGTGAGTGGGCCTGTTGTCATCCGCGGCCACTGCCAGCTGGTGCTGTTGCTGGCATACAGCCACGTCGACGTCGCAAACGCACACCATAGCCCTGGCCCATGGACATCTGGTTGTGGAGCAGCTGTTCTATGCCCCCACAACATCTGTCAACGACATCTGTGAAGTTACGGATAGCATTCGCAACGTCACGCATGCCATCTGTCATGGCTGTGCAACATGCTCTCAGCTCCCTCAGACCCTGTCTGGTGTACCTATCCATACATGCCTTGTGCCTGCATGACAGTTCGAAACATAGTGGAGGTTGACATACCTCCTTGGGCACGTCGGCCAGAGGCAGTACGGCCATGGATGCCCCCACGAAAACCCATGGGCGACTGCCTGCGTGGTACCATTGGAGGACCCTGCTCATGGCTGCCTTGTGGGGATGCATGTACCACAGGTACCACATTACCCTGATCTATGCCCACTGCAGACTGTCCATCACCTAGGGACAATGGTGACAAAGGATGTAACGGCAGGATGACTGTGCACATTGATGGGGTTGACAGCTGTGTACTGTCAATTGGCTGATCAATGGTGGACCCAGACACACCTTCCTGCACCATTACAGACATTTCATCATCATCAGTACCTGGGGCACAAGATTCAGGTTCCCTGCTGCAGGTCACCAGAGCAGCACCAGAACCTATGGGAGGAAAACAGGGAACACAGATTACAGTCCCAACACATATTTGACAGAGATGCACTCCAATACTAATGCACACATTCAGAAATGGACACATGCACTCATGGACACTAACACACATGCACACATGGGCACAGGCACACTCGCACACATGCACACCCCACAGTAAACACACACATCAGTACCGTGTTACACTACTCTTAATTTAGTACAACTGGGTATTACAGTTATTATTAACACACTCACCAGCATGTCTACTACAGCGTTACACTACTCTTACTAGTATTATAAATTGTTTTTCAGGTAATGTTAAAAACACTCACCAGCATGTATGGCCTGCCTCATTGCTAGATGGGAGGGACCTGGAATTGTGAAGAGAGTAATGTCAGTGGGCACAAGTGTGCCATTTGTTTTGCACATGATACAGTACAGTAGTACACTAGTTCCCTTATACACATCAGCTGCTCATAATGTCTGTATCACACATGCACAATTACATATCATGATGACATATACATACCACATGCGCACCTTATGCATGCATGAAGTAACAGTGTACAGAACAGTCATATGTACATACCAGGAGTTAACTCTAATCTCACCCTTACCTCTCTTCAAACGACAACTCAAACTGTACTTCCAAAACCACTGGCTTTGTTCTTGTTGGACTCCAGGCTAATGTCCCTCTCCCCACCCTCTCTTTACCTTTAACCCCTCGTTGTGCATAAAAACTAGCTTCTACCCTGTTTCTTTCACCTTGATGTCCTTCTATGCTCTGACCTACTTCTCCCATCCCTCCCACCTCCTCTTGACTGTCTTCCTTCTTTTTCTCACTTCCCTTCTTGACTCCTGCCTCTTCCCTATTTTATCTTTCATACTCCTCCTACTTCTCTACCCTTCTGAGCCCTAAGTATTATCTATATGGCTTTTGCCTTATTGCATAATCATTATGCTTTAGGTAGAATTGCTTTGAAACCGACAGTACATTGTGTATGACTCTAAACTGTTTGAGTTCCTTAAATGTATGTTGATTTAATTAACAGGCTGGTGTATATTTCTATTCTGTTGGCTGTCTGTATTAACAACTTGTCTGTCTGCCTTTATTATGTTATGTGTGGAGCTTTTCTACCCAGGCCTCTACTGAAAGTGGACATATATCCAGCTAGACTATCTTGGTCAACAAACGTAAAAGTAATAACAATAAATAAATATGGCATCTTACCTGCACGCTTGGTGTCTTGCTGCTGTGTGGATCCAACCTCCATCATGATGCATGACTGTTGCTGTTGTTGTTCTGGGGCTGGATCCACAACACTTAGCAGTAGCCCCTCCTGTCTGGTGAGGGGGGGATGTGTGGCCACCCCCCCACCTGTGGCAACCTGTTGCCTGCGGATATCTGCAGCATGCTGGCGGACATTTCTAATCAAATCACTGCAGTGATGTCTCACCTGCTCATATGTCCTATTATGCATGCCAACATCATTTATCCTGCTAAGTAGGTTTTGCCACAGTGCAGACCTCTCCTGCTGATTCTGGGTGGTGCGTGAGAACAGGATGGCATAGTCACGCACCAGGCTCTGGTGAATCACGTCATCCTCTGCAGCAGAATATGCTGGGTTCCTTTTTGGAGCCATGTTGATCTGGAAAGGTACACAAACAGGTTATCAGCATAGTATCTCAGCAATACATGGTACACATTCTATACGGGGAGTATTAAATTGTACTTATTACTGCTTGGTTGCAACTTGATTACAGTGTAGCTATCATTCTAAGTCATTTTGACTAAGCACTTGGCCTTCAGGCCAGTTGTTTTACATTAGGTAGGTTTGTGGCAAGCACTGTGGTGGCAGGACACATAGCTTTCATCCATTGAAGTTGGGAACTGCTGATTGAGGGCCCAGTGTACAAGTGTATTAGTTCTGGTATAGGCAGTTGGCCTTCAGGCCAGTTATTTAACATTAACAAGGTTTGTGGTCTGCACTCGTGTGTGACAATAGGCTGTACTCTGCCATTCATAGCTGGGGACATCTGGTTTCAGGTTTATAGTGCCTGCATATCTGAGCTGTAACTTACTGACATTGCTACACCTTGTTTGCTGTAGCAAACACTACATCCAGGCCTCCTGGATCTACCTTTGTTTATATGCGTGTTATTTGTTAGCTTGTTATTTCACTGGTATGCTACTTCCACATAATACACAGCTTCTCAACACTTCTGTGACTCACTACTGAGATCTGCATTACTTACTGTACGTACTTCCATGTTACACATGATAGCAAGTGACTGCTTGTCATTGTTGCATTTACTTAATTGTGACACATTGCACTTAGGTTACCTGGCACTTGCTCACTGACGCTTTTATATCAGTCAGCAGTTGTAGGTAATATCAGTACACCCTCACTCCCCACTGGACCTTGTTTTCAATTATTACGGAATTCACAATAGTATTCTAGCATGTCCAGAGGTCAGTTGTCAGTTCCCTCCCCAGTCCAGCTGGTGAGTGTGGTACTCCAGAGACAATGTTAGAACAGCTGCATGTACACAGACAACCCTCCTCCTAACAACAAATTCAAACTCATGTGAGTGATGCAACCATATACCAAACTGGAGGCTAGGCTCTGTCTACTCAATACCACCATAACCAGTCAGGTGGCGAGGGAAACCACACTCACTACACTTCCAGTCTCACATAGACCTACCACGACAGCAGAACTAACACATGATCACACATGAACATACTTGTAGGCTCGACTACAGGTCTGCCTACGCAGCAGAGACCTCCTAAGTAGACACTCAGGCAACCACTACCACAGAAACGAACACGTGCAACACATATCACACAAAGCCAATGTGCTGAACATTCACAGCCATTAACAGTACACAACACACCTCATACACCTGTACTAGGTGCCTCTATCATCAGGCACACTAACATCACGTTCACCAGGCTTAACAAGGTGAGGGTAATGGTGTGCAGCCTGTCGGGCACTATGACCTGCCACATAACACAAACACTCAGATAACCCCAAGGCAAGTACAGGTATGACTCAGTCAATGTCCATGCTGGTGTGAATGACCTGACACATACCTCCCTGGACTACATGACATGAGACAGTACAGAGCTCTCTGAGCACGTAGCCCAAGACAGTTTGACCTTGACCTTGAGTAGCACCCTACCCTCACCAAGAACAATGCCACAATATCAAGGCACGATGATCCCTTCCATCAATTGACTGACATACTGGTGTCATTCACAGGTGTGCCAATGCCTGCCATCTTGGGGTGGTATGCTTTGCTAGGGACAGCTTGCACCTGTCACCCCTGTCCTATTGGAATTTGGCGGAGCCTCTTGCTACACCCATAGTGCCTGTATTGGGCAAGGCTCATAAGGCAAACCCACATCCATTTGTGTCACAAAGGATGAGGAAGTAAGAGTGATGCTACTCAACACCGGAAGTCTAGACCTCAGGATGCATGCACTTAAAACCCTACTTAGCATTCTGGACATCGATATCTGTGCAGTAACATGAACCTGTTTCAGGTTTCACAGGAGCACACCAGTACTACCAAGTTATAGCTGTTACCATTCTTGTTGGCCCCAACACTTGAACAAGGCAGGGGGAGTATCAGTATTCAATGCAGATTCCCACACCTCCACATTGGTGGCAAAGTACAACATAGGTGTTAGGCCATTGAGTACAGAAGACGTAGTTGGGGACCTGGGCAAGAAAAATGGTAGCGGTCTGTCATTTGTCAACCACATGGCCAACGTGGATTGAAAGACATGTTATATAGCCCAGCTAATCATGAGGGATTCACATGTATGGCAGGGGAGGTCATTGTGCCTCCTTACTCATCCATCATCAGGCCTATAATTGTGTACAATGCACCTTTTGGGATGTACCTAACCAGACACCTACAACAACTGGTACAGGACAACAGTACCTCATCAAGGTGATGCAATGGCTCATACAGATGTCATATGCTGCCCAGGTAAAGGAAATCCAACTGGACTCAGTGGCATACTGCCTGTTCAGAGGCAATCTGTGTGTGCCATATACAGCCATGTCCTACCCAGCAGTAATGAACATGCTGCACCTCAGGCAGTGTCCCATACAGCCACATGCTCAGGAGACCTGGACCTCAGCACTGACATACATGGACATGCTGGAGGAGCATATTCCTAACAGAGAGGCTCCCTTCACTCTGTAATGAGCCCACACTACAGGTTAGGCAGAGTCCCTCATTGACTCTCTTCCATAGGAATCTGGATGAGTGGATGGAGATCATAGTTGTACCCCAGGTATCACTTCTATGTCACTGTTAGACAGAGGCACAGTATACTAACGTTGGACAAGGGCATAGCAGCATAACTTGTAATTGGGTGGCGAAAGACAAACACATTCTACTAGGCTTACCAATGCCCTAGGGCAAATAGCCTAGTATGAACCTATGAACATGTGTGTACTGCTATAGTACTTCTGCCATATGTTGCGTGTGTGTGTGTTGTGGGGGATGCACAGGTAATGGCCGGATATTTCTGCACAGGCGACACGTCTGACACACTCTGGGTGTTCATCCCTACATACTGGATGTGTGTTGCCATCCAACCCTGTGATGTGGACACACATTACTCAGCCTGGATATACATATCCGAACAACACCACAAGCACAGCACACTACCTTGCTATGTATGCATGTAATTACACAGTTATTCACTAGTTATGACAGTGATGCTATCCATGCAGCCCATTGGGCCAGTGGAAGCCACAACACACACCGCCGGCACCTTTGCATATGCTTACCACAGACATCCCACATACTGCATGCACTGTGCACACACATATCTAACCCAGAACAACTGCACACCACTTATTAATCCTGTCCAGTGGACTACAGATACAGGCATATTGTATAACAATAGTAGGAGGCTACTGCAGCACAGGGCAGATTCACAGGACGGCAAGGCATCTGTGGTCAGCAGTGTTAAGATGCTTCACATTCACCAAATGCACAGATATTGGCAACATTGTTGCAGACAGTTTAGGTGCAGGTATCCCCCCCCCATTCTCCTACACATGTGGTATTAGTTATCCCAGATGACTGTAACCTCCCTATCCTCTCACATGTCCAGGTGAGAGCCACCCTCATCATTGCAGAACACATAGCATGACTGTTACGAAAAGGTAACCCTGGATGTGTGCTACATTCACCCCTGGAGGACATAGCACCACATGACAGACTGATATTAATACCTGGCCATACTACGGGATATGTACCTGAACAGTGCCATACATACACAGTGGTCCCACACCAATGAGGAGTAACCTCTACTGACCCTGGTAACTACTGCATCATATGCACAACTGGCCTTGTGTTCTAAGCTATGGAAGTTTTAAGTATGGGCAACATGTACAGCAATATTACATATGTATATATTTCAGGACTATGTACACACAACCTATCTCATGGACATACCTATAGATAAAACAGAAGAAAAGATGGCAGGACACTGCTGCTGCTCAATAAAACTTTTAATAAAAACTTTAAAACAAGTAAACGAAGTAATCCAAATGCAGACAAAATGAAGACAAAATGAAAAAAGGTTAGCGCTTTCGGGTTACACCCTTCATCAGACAACAAACACTGCATGCACATTCTTTTTTAAAAAGAGTCACAACCAATGAAAACCTTACAGGTCAATGAAACACACGCCTCCTCAGGAGTGTGGGTTTTAAAGGAATAACATCATTTAAACCTGGGGGTAGGTGTGCCATTAAATCTATAATCCATTTAGTTTCATCCAAGGCAGTCTGCAGCCTAACACCCCCCCCCCCCAATTATTCATTCTAATGTTAACTATCACTCTAAATGAAAAGCTATGTGTTGGATGTATGCATATATGCCTATACAAGGCATTGCTGTCATCCCTATTCCTTATACTTCCTAAATGTTGTAGGATTCTCACCTTAAACATGTTTGTGGTCATGCCCACATAGAAACTGGGGCATTTTGTGCATTCAGCCAAATAGACCACATTTGAGGTCCTGCAAGTGGCTCTATCTTTAAAAACAACATTCTTCCCGGTGGTTCTATGTATGAAGTTAACCTCTTTATTGATAAAGCTGCAAGCTTTACGCATTACATGGAAGTGTACCTGCCCTGCTCTTAAATGACCTGCTCTCAGAAAGACTATTCTCCTTACATAAAATGTCACTCAAGTTCTTATTCCTTCTATATTGAAAATAAGGTCTGTTATCAATTAGCCCCTTTAAACTGGTATCACTGGTGAGGATGTTCCAGTTGTTAACAATTCTACAGATGTCACTGATGTTGCTCCCATAGGTGAACAGCAACTTGGTGCCTCTCTGTACGGTGGTATCCTGCACGGTCACTACGGGAGCCTGGAGCTGATTCCTATTGAGCCAAGGTCTAAATTTAGTCTGTCTATAGATCTTACCATTATCTATGACGTTCCTTACCATATTCTTCCCATAGCCTCTCTGCTCAAAGTGCCCCGTTAGATTCACTAACTCTTGTTCAAATTGCTTGTCATCTGTGCTAATCCGGGAGACACGACTCACTTGCCCTCTAACAATATTTGGGAAAATGTGGCGAGGATGCATGCTGTCGTAGGACAGCAGGGTATTTTTCCAACAGTCTTTCTTGTGTAGGCTGGATGAAAAGCCTACTTGTTGTTGTGTGACCCTCACATCTAAAAAATCTATAGAGTGGTAAGATGTGTTCGCACTAAACTTAAGGAAGGTGGTGGTAGTATGTAGGTATGACAAAAAACTGTTAAACATGTCATATTCTCCATTCCAAAGAATAAAAATATCATCTACAAATCTAACATACATCAAGATGTGATCCTTCCAAGTAGCATTTCCCAAAATATTCCTCATTTCCCATTTTGAGAGGACAAGGTTCGCATAGGTATTGGCACAGGGTGTGCCCATGGCTACACCCTGTGCTTGCCTATACGTGGAGCCAGCTCCCAAAAAAACATTATTATCCAGCACTAATGTTAACAGATCCCTGATAAGTTTTATTTTGTTCTCAGTGACACCCAAACCTGTCAAAAGTTCAATTATAGAAGTAATACCATAATCATTGTTGATCACTGTAAAAAGACTGTTAATGTCTAGTGTCACCATAAGAACATAATCTACACTGGCAGGTTTAATAACATTCCCCAAGATCTTTAAAAAATGCCCTGTGTCTATCAGGATATTATCCATTTGTTGGATATAAGGTTTTAATAAAAAATCTATCCATATGGAGACATTTTCGGTTACCCATCCCCTGCCCGAAACAATCGGCCTAAGGGGTGGGTCATTCAAACATTTGTGCAGTTTGGGTAGTGCCTTAAATATTGGGATTACTGGTTTCTCTATCAGTAAAAACTGATAAGTCTCTTCAGTGATACTAAAGTTGTTCTTCAGGGTATTTAACTTCTTATGTACTTTATCAACTATATGTTTTACAGATACAGGATTAATCTCTATATAAGCCATATCATCTTGTAGCAAATGTTTTATTTTGTCATTGTACCATGCAGTGTCCATTAAAACAATAGCTCCCCCCTTATCCGCCTTTTTTATTGTTATGGAAGCGTTGTTAGCTAATCCCTTCAAAGCTGTGGTCTGCTCTGTGGTTAAATTATAATATTTGGAAAAAAGACCTTCGGTATAATACTTGGCCATATCTTTCTCACAAGCACTCAAAAAAAGATGTAAGGTGGGTGAAAGCTGTGGTATAAACCCACTTGCTTTCTTAGGTACGTTACAGTTAGATATATCATTACCAAACATGCTCTTCAGCATCAAGTTTCTACAAAATAACATGATGTCAGTAATTACCTCATTATGCATACAAGGATTGCTAGGCACAAAAGTTAGTCCCTTGTTCAAGACGAACAACTCGTCCGTGGTTAGACAGTGTGATGATAAATTATAAACAATGTTATTGCAGAAGCCAGGAGTCATTGGAGAATCCTTCTCCTCTTCCCAGCCTCCCTGTCGTCGCTCTGTGATCTTCTCCCGACCCCTCTCTTCTTGACGGGCGCCGGTAAACGTTCCAAAAAACGCTTACGTCCCTGCGATGCCTTGGGCCGTGCTCCAGTCCCTGCTGTAACCTCTTCCATGTCTTGTGCGACAATCGACAGAACATCATTCTCAGCCGTTACTGAAGATGTTCCGGCTTCGGTCATGCACTGCTGCCCAGTGCTACGCAAGCCGGCACTGTTGGTTTCGATGTCTGGGGTCAAGCAAGTGGAAAAAGTCCCGGTGTCAATGTCACCTCCCTGTGTGTGGTAAACGGGAGGTGAAAGTGGATCAACTGTGTCAGCAATGGTGTTACGTCGTCCGTTGATGACGTAAGCAGGCTCTGTACGTCCTGCTGTGACGCCTGCTGCCATTGGCAACCCTGCTCGTTCTCTGGAGTCCCTGGAATGCCCAGTGTGTTCTGTAAAGGTGTATGTCTCTCTCAACCGTTCATCTTGTGCTCTGGAATCCCTCTGATACCGTGGATTTCTGGGCCAAACGAAGATATTTCCTTTAGAGAAATCCTCATGATCCCTCTTAATTTTATTTAACTTATCAAGACATAATTTCTCGGCATTGTCATGAAGTGCTCCGCATATCTGTTGTAAGCGTTGCTTACTTCTAGAGTCAGTAAAGTCTCCCTCTAATTTGCACAGGAGGAACTTCACCTCCTCATTTAACTTTTCCATTTCAGGTGCAAAGAAGCTGATAAGCAGTTCCATGTACTTAAAACTGGTGTCTATGTTTAGTGCCTGCCATTTAGCCAGCAATTCAGGGAAACGATCTCCTTGTGCCGGCATACACATGACTCTCATGCCTCTAGGTACAATGCCGTATTCAAGGCAAGCTTCAAAATGAAATTTTTGCCACTGCAAACGTTGTAATTTATTCATGACCACAAACATGTTTAAGGTGAGAATCCTACAACATTTAGGAAGTATAAGGAATAGGGATGACAGCAATGCCTTGTATAGGCATATATGCATACATCCAACACATAGCTTTTCATTTAGAGTGATAGTTAACATTAGAATGAATAATCGGGGGGGATGTCAGGCTGCAGACTGCCTTGGATGAAACTAAATGGATTATAGACTTAATGGCACACCTACCCCCAGGTTTAAATGATGTTATTCCTTTAAAACCCACACTCCTGAGGAGGCGTGTGTTTCATTGACCTGTAAGGTTTTCATTGGTTGTGACTCTTTTTAAAAAAGAATGTGCATGCAGTGTTTGTTGTCTGATGAAGGGTGTAACCCGAAAGCGCTAACCTTTTTTTATTTCGTCTGCATTTGGATTACTTCGTTTACTTGTTTTAAAGTTTTTATTAAAAGTTTTATTGAGCAGCAGCAGTGTCCTGCCATCTTTTCTTCTGTTTTGCTTATTTTGGATTCGCAGGACTTTGGCAAGGCTAAGTGGATTCATTTTGTTTGGTACATACCTATAGATAGTGAACTATGATACATTTGGAGGTGTCACAGTAAACACAGTATTAACCTGCTACTTTGCATTACCTGTGTTTGTGGCAGCTGTTGCTGTATCAGTGATGCTGCTTGCAGTTTTCTGCTGCTGCTGCTGGTTTTGCTGCTGTCAGTCTGTTTATTTTCGTATTTCTGTTTCTCTCTCTCTTTCTCAGGTTTGTGCAATGATTGTATTGCATGTGTGGAGTGTGGGTACTGAATGCTTTTGTAGGTATCTGCATAGGCCCATGTGATGGCCTCTGCACCAATTGTAAGGCAGCATTGGCTAATTGCATACAGCCAGTTGTGTACTGATTGCATGTCTCACTGTGATTTCAGGACAGTGCTATAAAAAGGTATGTGAGATAGGCGTTGCCCTTTCAGATTGTAAGGGCGTGGACCATGCTGGTATGCTGTTGGAAAATGTTCTGTGAGTGTGAAGGTTAGTACATCTCTCATGCTTCATGCTGTGTTGTGAATTCAGGTTGCTGCATTTCTCCCACCTGTTCCCTGTAGTGAGTGTGTATGCATACTGACACCCACAACTATATTTATTATGTATTGCTATATATACATATGTGTACATATACATACTGTCATATATGTACATTAGCTGACAATATTGGGTACAAGCTAACAATTTTCAGGGCTGTTTCTGTTAACACACACTAGTATGGGAATCCAGTAATTGGGACAGTGAAGGTCTGTCTGACATGCTTAGGGTAGTACACATACTATATTGCCTTTATCTTCATTCCTACTATTACATGTTCCACTTATTTAGCACTATATTCCTGTACGAGAGACATGTCTTGCTGGTAGGTCATACAGACTAGTGTTACAATGGTCTTGTGGTAGGGCCTACTAGTATGCTTGTATTTTGCTTTCAAATTGAGTACAGGGTCTATCAATCAAAGTGCTGGAGGCACCTTCCAGCAGTTAAGGGGTTAGTAGGTCTCACAGGAGTCAGGCTGTGTTGCAGATTCTGGCTGCTGCATTTATCTTCACTGTCTCCTGTAGTGAGTGTGTATGGATACTGACACCTACGACTATATTTCATATGTATTACTATATATTTATATATATGTATGTGTACATTTACATATCTTCTTATGTGTACATTACCTTACATTATTATGTACAAGCGAACAATTAGTAGGGCTGTTTCTGTTAACACTGAACTAGTGTAGGAATCCAGTAATTCGGACATTAAAATTCTACCTGAAATGCATTGGGTAGTACACCTCCTATATTGCCTTTATATTGATTTCTACTATTACATGTTATATTTATATTAGCACGATGATCTCATGTGGTAGTCATGGCTTAGTGGTAGGTCATACAGACTAATGTTACCAAAGTCCTGGGTTTGAGACTGGCAGTGGGAATTTATTTTTCTTTCCAAACCTTCAAAATGAGTACAGGACCTGTCAATCAAAGTGCTAAAGCCACCTTTAAGCAGTTAAAAGGGTTAGTGGGTCTCAGAGGGGTCAGGCTGTGTTGCAGATTCTGGCTGCTGCGTTTATCTTCACTGTCTCCTGTAGTGTGTGTGTATGGATACTGACACCTACGACTATATTTCTATGTATTACTATATATTTATATATATGTATGTGTACATTTACATATCTTTTTATGTGTACATAACCTTACATTATTATGTACAAGCGAACAATTAGTAGGGCTGTTTCTGTTAGCACTGAACTAGTGTGGGAATCCAGTAATTCAGACATTAAAACTCTACCTGAGATGTATTGGGTAGTACACCTCCTATATTGCCTTTATATTGATTCCTACTATTACATGTTATATTTATTTTAGCACTATGTTCTTGTATGGCAGTCATGGCTTAGTGGTAGGTCATACAGATTAATGTTACCAAGGTCCTGGGTTCAAGATTGGCAGTAGGAATTTATTTTTCTTTCCAGACTTTCAAAATGAGTACAGGACCTGTCAATCAAAGTGCCATAAAGGCACTTTTAAGCACTTAAAACCAGGTCTGCGCTCGTCTGCGTGGAGCTCACGCATGCGCACTGACGGTGAGCTCCACTAACACAAGCACACACCCGCGCTAATTTCTTTGAAAGAAAAGAAAAAGGGGTGACAGGAAAGTGGTGAAAAAGGGGTCACAAAGAGGGTAAGACAGTAGGGAAACAAGAATGGGATTTGCAGGAGGGATGTAGGTAAGGCCCATAGATGCCCATGTCTTTAGCAGCAACAGCTGTGCATTTCCATGTATTTTGGTGAGACATTTGAAACCTTCCACCCCTGAGAGAGGTGTCAAGACAACATTAATGTTTGTTGTAGAGCCAATTGTAATTAACAGTTTCAATGTCAAGCGGACATGTGTGCGGGACAGCTATGTATGGGGCGTAATTTTTTTGTGGGTACAGAGTGCCCTTTTTTTTTTTTCAGGGGAGAGTGGTATGTTAGGTGAAGGAAGTCAGTATAGCTGGGGAGGTAGGTTGGGTAGGTTAACAGACAAGACAGACAAGACGCATACAGGGGCGGTGTATGACACACGTGGGGGGGTTACACAATTGACTGGGACGGAGGTTGGGATATCCAAGACGCATGAGCCCACAGATGGCAACAGTGGAACTGATATCCCCACCCATAGGCAGTTGCCACTGTTCCTTCACAGCCCAGGACGGGGCTGTGCTGGGGGCTGTGTAGGCGGGGCAATGGCCGGGGCCGTTAGCTGTGCCACACGAGCCTCGAGCTGGCGTAGGGGCCCAAGAACAGAGTCTTGGATCTCCCTTCGCACCACAGACCGGACACCTTGGAGGGCGAGTGGACGAACTCCTCCGGCCATGCTTGCAGAGGGGGGACGGGCCCCATCCCCTGCAGCGCTTCCACCCGAAGGTGGCACAGGGCCACCGGAGGAGGGTCCGGCCTGGGAACTAGTGCCATGTGTAGTCACCAGCTGAGGTGGGAGAGGTGGGTCCGCTGGGACCCGCCTTCCCAAGCTTTCTAGGTTTGTGAGTAGTTATGTTAGTTTGGGTTAGTGGCATATTATTCCATTCAGATTAGTTGTAACAGCATGCATTGGTATTCCCATTAAACAAACACCCAGATATTAACACCATTGAACAAGGGGCATATCAATATCACATGCATTATTTGAACGGAAATACACAATCAAACAACATGCAGGGTTGATTAATGGCAACAGGCCATCAGATTTGCAGGTATGAACAGGGCACATGCACAAACAGACATGCATATATTTTTGAAACGGACAAATGTCCATGGTTAATGAAATGTTCACATACCAATATTTATTGGGTGTTGTTATATGGAATTATAGGGTTGGGTGGAGATAGAAAGTGATGACACATTCATAAGTTACACATTGATATACATTTGTAATAGGTACACAATTAAGTTGAGGCTGATGTTTCAAAATGATTTTAATTTGACTGTCATGCTACACCTGTTACAAATACATCACTATCCTACTTATTTTTAATTTGATCAGATACATCATCCTGCTACACTTTGATGACAGGACAGGGGACAACTATGGCTGTTTAGTCTGTCAGATAATCATTCATTCTATCTGCAAATTGTTTACTGTTATCACCATATACAGATTTTGGCCTTGACATTCCAGATTCAGACACACTGAAATCAGTTTGGGATGTTAATTTGTACTTCACACATGCATTTAGTTCTGTGGAAACACACTGGGGCTAATATATTCAGGGTTATTACTACATTATTTATTCATACATGACCCTTTCTGTCACTCTCACACATCCTGCAACTTCACAGTTCAGGTTGGTACTTCTAGGCTTTGTTCACATATTAGACCTGTGGTGATTCAAACACTTTCCAACAGCCTCACTTCTGTCATGATTCAGCATTTCAACAGGGACTAAATCACACATGTGACTACCTCAGATTCTGAAGCTGTACTCTGGAGACTACTGCAGGTTATACTACATTTAATTAATGGTGGGACATCTGTATTACAGCACTATTTATTTCTATAAATTATTTTTCCAGTCACACTTGCATACTGATGAACTTGTTGCAGCCATACCTGCAAACTTTCAATTCTTGCTTGCACATTAGATTACTTTTAATCAATACACTGCAGTGTTCTGATACATGCTACACTATAATATTTATTTACAAGTACTAGATGGGGTTACTAACCTGCATGGTGGCGCAGCCGCGCCAGCATATGGTCATGCATCTCACGGTTTGCAGAGCGGACACCTGCAGCTGTAATACAAAGGAAGTAATATTGGACTACACATCTCCATGGTATCAGCTAGTTGAAATCCTTACATACATGAGTAAAATGTAACTTACTCAGTAGTGGGGCGTTGGGCATATCCTGGGCCTCTTGGATCCATTGGGTCAACTGGTCTTGCTTACGCCGCTTCAGGTCCGCATGGTGGTGACGGACCTGCTCACCAGTGCGTGGAATGCCAGTAGCACTGGTCAGATCACGAGCCAACTGGTCCCATGCCTCCGCCCTGTACGCTCCCCATGAGACCTGGCCCTGCATGAATTGGGCCTCGTGATGATGGACAAGGAGCCAGACCATGTATCTGGACTCCTCAATGCCCCAACGCTGTGCTCAAAAGCAACGTCCCTCACCTACTCCACTCATTCTGACTGCAGGTCTGTTCTACAATCGGTTATGGTGTGTATTCCCGCCTATGGGGCTTATATATGCCGCTTTTCCCGCACATTTCTCTGATTGGCCGTTTTGGAATTGTATCTACTTCACTGAAAATGCTTTATCATGCTCCATTCTGTATTTTATCCCATATATATGCTATTTCTGCATTTCTAGGTATTGCTGTCATGGCTTAGTGGTTTAGTACCTTGACTCTAGTGCATGGTATCCTGGGTTCGAATATAACCACTGATTTTTAATTTTCCTGACAGAAATGAGTTGAGGACCTGTCAATAAAACATGCCATAAGCACTTCTAAGCACTTAAAAGCAGGTCTGCGCTCGTTTGCGCGGAGCTAACGCATGCGCACTGGCAGTTAGCTTGTGGGAGCAGTGCGCAAATGGTGTGCGCTGGGATAAACCTTAATTGGCTAGTGACACACATGTTAAGCTGAGCACAGCTAGTTGCAAACAGTTTCAGCCTGTTAAACCGGTGCTTGGCAACGGGCATACAGTTTGCAGCTTTTTAAACACTACGCAGCTACGGGCACTGTGTCTCACAGCAGCTTAGCTATCAGTACATTTCTAATTATTTTTATTATTGTGTTACTTCAATATATATGCTCCATTTCATTCCATTTTACAAAAGGGTATACTTTTACATTTGAACAATACTGTCAGGGGCTTTTTTAGTGCTTATTTACAAAAAAAAAGGTTGTTGTGTGGGCTCGAACCCTGCCTGCCTACTCTTAAGCCGGCAACTCTACCGCTAAGCTATTTCTTCTTGGCTTACTTTGCATATTTAGTTCTCATATCCTTTTCCACTGATTGCTAACTGCAGTTGCGCTAATAGCACACCAGCACATGGCATGAGCTTACAGTAGCACACATTTACGGGGGCTAAAAAAAATAAAACATTTTTTATTTTCATTTTATAGCCTCTGTTCACTTTGTACACTGACGGTCTGTGGGGGAATGTGTTGTGTAGTGTGTTTGTTTACATTTCCATGGCCTCTCTTGTGGCTGCTTACTTTCAGCCATTCTACACTTACGGGGGCGTGTCCGCATGCAGGGCTTAGCCTACGGACACGCCCCCTACTCTCTTACACGGACCGTGTAAGAGTTACAGTGTGATTCAGCATGCCTCATGCACCTCATGCATATGCATGACATGCTGACATCACAAAGTTTAACTGCAGCCTCCGTGTAAGAGTTATAACTCTTACACGGAGGCTTCCTGAATCTGGCCCACTATGTCTGACCAGGTGGATAGCAAGGCCGTATTGTTACCAGAGTAAAACTTTTTTAAAATATACAGCATCAGCAGTTTTATGAATAGAGGACTGTAAGCTAAAGTGATGTAGATGCCCTGTGACATACCACGTCAGTAAGGTGGGCACAGCTTGAATGTTAAACCTATATAAAATTGTGTGCTTCCTGTTTCATGTTACACAAAATTCTGTACTTGTACGTTTTTTGCCTCCTGGTGTACACTAGTAAACTTTTGAACCTGAACCTCCAGTGTATTGAATTCTTAATTTTATTTAACAGTAATCTATTAGTAGTGAAAATAACTTCAAGCGTTTTAGTCAGCAGATTACACAGATGCTGCTGCAGACTTTCAAAACATTTCATTTTTTTCACAAACTTTAGAAGGGTGCACTTGGACTTGTATTTTTCATCTACCAATATCTGCATTTACTAAACACGTGTTTTCTTTTCCAATTGACTATAGAGTATTGTGCCTTAAAATAGTGACTATTGTAAAATTTGTTAACTGACTGTTTCTACATAAACAAAACCCAGTTTTGTCCTGTTTGTTTTAGGCCAGCTTATCAAATATCTATTACAGTTTTTACAGTATGAATGAAGTTAAAGTGTAATTTCTAACATTACTGGATGTGCTTTATTTAATCTGCATTGGTGGCATGGAGGAATACAGTCATGACCGCAGCCCTGGAGACCAGAGTTTGAATCTCGACTCTCATGTGATAGAAAGAATGGCTATATTCATCCAATGGGAGAGAATGTTCTGTGCAGGCCTGGCGGTACCTTCACAATACCTACTTGGTAGGATGCTAAGATATGTGGGCTTGTATTGTCTTTAGGGATGGAGAGGGGGTGACTCTGGTTAACTCATAGTCAAAATGTATGCATCCTACATTACCCTAGCCATTGAATGGTTTTGCCTGGAATGGTATGGGCAAGCACAGTGATTAGGAGCAGAGGAGAAACACTACCCATCCTCATAAGCATACTGTTACCCCTCCTGAGCCAAGAAAATGGGTTGTTCTTAGTTCAAGGATGGCTATTTTGAGTCTGGTAGACTCAGCGCATGAGCAGAGGCCTTGACAGCCAGTGGCTGTCAGCTATTTGGAATGAAAAAGGTGACAAAAGCTAAATATAAAATAGGTTCATAGGTATATACTAGGCTAATGACCACTGGGGCCCTTAAAAACCTAGCCATGCAACCCAAATGTGACCCACAAATTTGATTTATATAGGGGGTGATTTACTGACTTTCCTCTGTCCAGAGATAAAGATGCTATACAAGGTATTAATTTCTTATTGCCCCTTCATTGGTTCAAGTTGCACTTAATTAGGAATAGGGAGTAGTGCTGCCTTTTTATATGATGTTCCAGTGAATAGGAATTCACTGAGAAACATATATGTCTCTCCGACATGTCCTATTTATGTCACAAGTAAAATTTAGGTCTTTTAAATCAAGTAGTTCTGATGTCATTTGTTTTATGGATATGCAAAAGATTCATCAAGACAGGGTTCAGGGATACCGTGTATGGCAGGCAAAGATTACCTATCAGATGTCTATATGATACCAAGTAAGGAGATTGTGCTTTGACACAAATGGCACAGTAAATTATGCTTACTCTTGTATTCTTTTTGTAAGGAACCTTTGTGGATGTTCCAGTTACTGCATATGCTGGTCAAGTACATACTAAAGGGGGCATTATACTCTATGATGGATCTGATAAGGGCCGAGTGCAGAGGTTATGACCTCCTCTCTGGATCTAGATGCCATACCCAGCTTATAAGTTGAACAATATAGAAGGATTTTCTTACTACATTGGTGGAAAACTAGGTTACCATCTACATGAGTTCCTAGATCCCTGATTAGTGAATCAAATTATAAGGGTGTTTTATTGATGACATACTTACTAGAGGTGTCAGACTTTCCAAAAAGGTACTACAATGCATTTCTTAGCATTAAGTTTTAAGCCATGGCTTTGGCATCAAGCATGTGTCTGTGTTAGACCTCCCAGAAGGATGCTCTCATCTGGGGGGATTAAATGACTGTTCCGAGTTTGCAATCATCTGTGAAATTGATTAGTCAGAGACCACTGACATTGGCTTTGATATCTGAAAAGTAGATGTGAGAGAGGAGTGGGCCCAGCGTAAAGCCCTGAGGGATTTCAAAAGTGACTGGCTTCTTTGTGATTTGCATTCTGTCTGTGAGCTTGCTAGCTATTCAGTATGTTATAAAGAGGTATGTGCCAAGTTCTGTAAGTTTGGTGACAATGTACGAGTACAATATTGCATCAAATGCTTTTCCAGATCTTCATAGGCAGTATCCTCATCCATTTCCTTAGTGACCTTTTCAAAGAAATCTACCAGGTTCAGTAAGCGTGACTTTCCTTTAGCAAAGCCAAACAGGGATGGATCCAGTGTCTGAAGATCTCCAATAGTTTTCAGATAAGACTAGTCAGACTAATGGGTCTATAGTTTCCTTGATCTGTTGAAGGTTCTCACTTATAAGGTGGATGACCATCGCAGTTCTTTCATTCTCATGGGACAAAGTCTGTTTTAAGACTATAGTTGAATAGTGACTTGAGCGGTTCTAATAAGTCATAATTTAGACTGTTCAGGAAGCATCCCAGGATGTTATCAGGACTGATTGAGGCTCTTTTGCTGTTTTTTGTGAGTGTAACAAGTACATGCTTCCTAGTTCTAACTGGAGGGTTTATGTTTGAGTATATTTCTTGGGGGAAGGCTAGGGGTGGGGACGAGGGATAAAGTTGGACTTACATTTATTTTTGTCCACCAACAGGTTCACTATATCATTGGGCTCAGTCAGTGCAGCACCATTAACCACCAGTTCAGCACATTGCTATGTGCTTGTTTTGAGGTTTCTGACATTGTTGGAGGTGTTTTTTTTTTTTATCTTCAACCTGGAAGGCTATCTTAACTTCAAAATTTGCTGTGTTTGACCTAATTAGCCTTCTTGGTTAGTTATTTTGTTTAATGAGAGAAAGGTTTCATCTTTATGGGAATTACCCTTCCTGATTTTTGCCATATCTTTTTTTCTTTTGTTGTATATCCTGTTTAATCTGGGATGCCACCAAGGCAGTTTGTTTCTGGGACTAGTTCTGGTAGATAGAGCAGCCTCTAAGAAGCCACTTACATGGTTGTACAGAATTTCTGAGAGCAGTTCATCATAGGCTCAATCCACCACTTAATAAAAAGGTAGCCTGCCTTGGAATAGCATCGAACTTCTACAGGTTTCACTGGGATTATGGGGTTGATTTTTACAGAGACTGCATTATGGTCAGACCTTACCATTGAGGATGAGGCATGGGCATTAGGCAGCATTCTCAAATATTTGTGGCTATGAGGTCCACCATGTTGGAGTCTCTGCTGGGCTTATTCACTATTTGGCCAAAGGAGTTTGTATTTAGAAGTGCAGGAATCTGAGGCCTTCATAGGATTTCCAATCTATAAAGGGGTAATTAAAGTCTCCCAAGATGAAAGGTTGGATAGTAAGTGTCTCCAACAAGTATGTATTGTGAGCTTCTTGGGACACTGAGGGTGACCTATAGCTGGCTAGGATATGATGCAGGATTTTGTCTACAATGATCTGCACATCAAGGAACTCAAATGTGTCATATTGTTTGATCAACCTAGAGGTATGCATGTTACTGATGTATATTGAAACACCTCCACCTTTAGTCCTGGTCTATGCTAGTACTAGTGTAAAATGTGGAAGGCAATGAAACCTTCCGCTTCCAGAGTACTCTTGGCCACTTTAACCATGTCTTGGCAAACTGCATGGATGTCTATATTCTCAAGTGTGAGGAGGGCTTGGAGGGGAGTAACGTTTTTTTTATTTAGGCTTGTGCCATGGAGCAGCAACACCTTGAGGTTCAGACGAGTTCATTTTGGTAGGTCGGTAGTTTTTCAATTTGGCATTGCCTAAAAAAGGCACTATGGGGGGTGAATAATGTTTTACCCTGTATTCAAAAGCCTAAAGGGGAACACCTCAAGGCATCAAATATTGCTTATTCATATTTTCATTAATAATTCCAGAACCATGCTACATACAAATAATAAAAAAATACATCTCAAATCTTACACAATAGGAAACCTGACCATACTTGCTGTCTAATGCTGGTAAAGTTAATTTAATTGTTCATATAATATTTATATTTCATAAATTCATAAATGTCATGTTTTTCTAAGTATCTCCGCAGCCAAGCAGCACAGTAGCACAGACAGAATTGTTCAGCCTCATACGAAAGCTATCCACTGGGCAAACAAAATGCTGCTGATAGCTTGTGTATAGCTTGAATGGTTACTGAGATATTGTAGGTTGTTTACAAAATATTACAAAATTAATAGTTACAGTGTTTAATGTGACTTATAAAACTGAGTTTAAGATGTACACCCTAAAGAATACCGGCAGTCATACCTCTCAACTGTACAGCTTTTCACAGAATGTCCAGCTTTTTCACTCATATTTTTGGCCTGTTCCTCTTTTTTCCTGGCAAATCACTGGAATTATGTCAGGATTGAAGGCACTAAATAATGGCATACATTTGAGTTTCAGATTTTGTATCCTTCAGAAAATGCATATTAAAACAAATCCTGTTATTCTAACAACTTTCTAAGTTGATAAGAGCAATATTTAAAATATGTCTCTATTTGTACCCCCATTTTGTCAATCTTTGTCCAGATCGTTTGCATTAACAGGTTGAGAGGTATGCCGCCAGTATACAAATAGTTTGTGCTGAAGACTATGCCATTTATACTTCTTTATTAACCCCAGTGGTTCTAGGGATAATTTGATTATAGCAAAAAGCTTAGACTCTGTCCTTTGGAAGTTACAATGCAAACTTCCAGCATTCCCAAGGAGAGAATGAATTAACAACGTCTGCCAAAGCTGACAAATATTGGATCCCCTTAGATTCTAGAATGACACCAGAAAGACAGAAAACTGTTAAAATAAATTACCTTCTGCTCATATTGTGGCATCATCCTCAGTGATGGTAAAATGTTGCTCAGCGATAAACTTTTATCAGCCTGAGAGCTCTATAATGTCTCTCATCATATAGTGCAAAGAGGTAAATATGAGGTCATTTACACCTACATTGACTATGTTGCAATCATACGGATACCTACTGTGCAACTTGAGCAGATGCGTGTTTTGGCAGATTCTGGCTCCTGAAAAGCAGCAAACCCTTTTTTCTTATTTAGTCTGGTTAGAGGGGCATCAGTGGCATCAGTACAACAGTACAGGTACATATGCCTATGACAAGAGCAAACTTTTCCAACAGGTGTTCTATTTGCTCTTTGTTGTTTAAGAAGATTGCTTATAAATTGCCTCATCATACGTTAGTCCATGTATGTGTTGTACACTATGTGAGGTGGGTGTTGCATGCATTGTTTCGAAAACCTGATGTTTACTTGTATTCCAGTGTCATCACGCAAGTACACCTCTCACATATTGTGTCTGTTTCTTTAAGGATTAAGTGGTTGTCCGTAATTGCTACATTCTCTAAAGATGCCCATATCCACCAAGTGGCTACAGAGAAGTTAGGAAACTGTACATCCATTCTATCCAGTCCTCTGATTGGTGAGCTACAAGGGGATGGTGTAATGGCACTAGAAGGCTATTAAGGTTGCTTTAATAGTTTAGATTAATAAGGGTACTTTACTGGGACAGATCATGCTAAACATTATAAATTCTACTAACTTTAACGTTTACATTGTGCTGAATTCTACTAAATGTGTGAGTATTGCCATAGTATGCCCACTAAATGCTCTAAGCTAGTCTGCATGAAAGGTATTTGCTCCATATTTACTGCTTTACAAGGTACAACTTTATGGACCCTTCAAGATGGGACATTTTCTTTCTAGGTGTTTGCTACTCTATAAAACACTGCTAACCACTACATTCCTGTGAGAAGCTCCTTGCAAACATGATAAGTTTATAGCAGCTGAGCAAAAGAATAAAAACAGCACTATGAGCACATTTCCCAACTCAGATAATCCAGGCAAACAACTCCTGCCACAAGATAAATAAACCCAGTCCCCTAATATAGAAACACAATGACAACTGCAATGCTACTACAAACCAGTTAAACAACTAGCTGGAAACCCCTCGTTGAAGGCAATTTCAAGACCATCTTAAAGCAGCAACAGTGACAGGCAGAGCCATGTTTTTACCAAAATACAGCCAAATGCAGAAATAAAAATAAGAAACAGTAGTGATTACTCAAAATAACTTAAGAAAGTGTGTTTTATCAATCAAAAATACTTATTTCTGGTGTCATCCAGGCAAAACTAAGTTTAACACATCTA
>NC_056737.1:544381219-544483719 GCF_019279795.1 Protopterus annectens
CACATACAGCAATAAGATTCTTTCAAAACTGCAAAGGAAGAAAGCAAATGGATCATGAACATCAGAGCTAATTTCCAGGGCTCAACAGAGTAGTTCCTATTAAACCTATTTTGAACGATAGAAGCCTAATTAAGAAATGAAATGGAGGCTTAAGGAAGGCGTGCATCTGATTGCTGTAAAAATAAATAACTTTTTTCAGATAGTTTTTCAACTTGCTGTGGTCATGTCTGGAGCTAATGTCCTGTTCTGATCTCCACTGCTCAATTCTTGGTATGGTCCTTTTTATCTGCATTATGATCGTGTTAGATGTAAGGACTTGTACTATTTTTTGAAACAGATATAAAGCCTCTAAATCATAGTCTACTGACAAAAGTCCAGAAAAAGGAGAATATTTTACACTGATTAAGAGCTAAACTGAAAATTATATCAAACAAAACTAAATCTTTTTCCATGCTCCAAGTCAACCCGCAAAAGAACCTTAAGCTTTTCTGGAACACAATCAAAAGACTACTACATGCAAGCCAAACTACAACTCATTTACCGACTATCAGCAGCAACTTAGACCCTATATCTAATGAATTCAATACAAATTTTATACATACTTTCCTCTCCTCATTTAATAACAAACCACCATCCAGCCTCACTATCCAAAATCACCACTAAAATCCTCTCTTCCTCCAAGTATCTACCTCTATCAAAACACATCTCCTAAAACTAAAAAAAATTCTGCCCCAGCTGTTGACATCCTGCCACCAGAATATCTCAAAATCAGATGCTTTTGTATAACTTGCATCTAAACTCATAAGTCAAATCATAAGGCTATGTTCCTTCTTTCTGGAAATAATCGCACATCATACCTCTATATAAAGAGGGAAAATCCATTAAACTCCGCAATTCTAGACCTATAGCCACACTAGCTCCACTCTGAAAACTACTAGAAAAAAGCATTAATTTGTTCCCAACTCATATTGCATCCTCACAATAACAATCCCCTCTCCAACACTCAACATGGCTTCTAACCTCACCACAGCAACCCCACTCATCTACTCAGTTTAACCAAAATTGTAAACTCTAGTAGATTCACTAGCAACCTAGTACACTCCCTGTTCTTAGACATGTGACAAGCATTTGACACAGTTTAAAACAAATGCTCTAGGACTGTGCCATTCACCATCAGACACAAGGCTGTTAATTGAAATTACATATCTCCCCCTTTCTATTTGCCTCTGTTGGCAAACCTCAGTTATCTATTTGAGGTCCTTTATTATTCAATATATTAACTAGAGGTTTCTTGAGAAGATTATTATAGTCCAATATGCAGACAATTCCACCCTAATATGCACTCCGCCAAGTCTATCACTACTCCACAAGGAGACCCAAATCTCCTTTTCCTCTGTTAAGGCTTGGCTTGTTGTCTACCAACTACTTCTAAATGCTTAAAAAATTATATATAATGATGCTTTTCCTAAAATTTCTCAGTTCTGAAACTAGCCTTTGTCACATCAGCAAATACCACAATTGAAATAGTTTCCAACACAAAGCTTCTTGGTGCCACAACTGATTACTCAACAAAAGCTGGCTTTACTAACAGACCCATTCTCACAGACTCCCCTAGGAATTCTTTATCAACATTGTTTCTTCTCCAGTCACTTTTCTAAGAATAATCCATCCTGACTTCACTTCACTTTAAAATAAATAAATAAATTAGAGTCATGTGGTGGTGCTGTGGTAGCGTTGTCGCCTCACAGTAAGATGCCATCTGGTTCGATTCTCAGCTAGAGCGTCTTCTGCGTGGAGACATGCATGAATGGGCATACCTTCGTTGAAGGTTGTGCATCAGGGATAGCAACTTGGTATGTAAAAATCAACTGCCAATCATTAGCAGACCGGAGTTCCGCTGTGGCGACCCCTAACCGGGAAAAGCCGAAAGACATGACAAAGAGTCATACTACAATAAAATGGCCAAGTTTGCATCCAATTTACTGAACTGTTCACACCACTGCCTAGCACTGAAGCACTTACACCGGCTTAGACTACCCAATGACCTCACCTAATTCCAAAATAATGCACAAACCTGTCACCTGCCATCACTACAAAACATCTGCAAACCTTTGCTTATCCTAAAAATCTCAACTCACAGAACAAATAACTCCTGACCAGGACCAAGTTTTATAACAGTACAGGTGACTAGTTTTAGTCAGCCAATGTTGCACTGGAACTCCATCCCAGCCACCCTAAATCAAGGCAACATTATAGCACATTTAAGTATAACTTAAAAACACCCAACTTACTCGTGGCTATATTCATGCTGCCATCTTTAATAAACTCACTAGATTTTGGTTTCTCTTCTATTACCACTCTAGCCATCAATCTATGTGACTCTGCCACCTTTCTTATACCTTGTCTCTTTCCTCCCTCTCACTTTCTTTCAACCTCACTACCGCTCCTCCAACTAAGTTATCCTTTTAATCCTCTCCTATTTATACTCCACCTTAGCCACCTCATCTCTTTACCTATCTACTTTTATCTCTGCCACTCCACTATCACAGCTTTTTGTATTTATGTTTTTCTTGAATTTTTTGCTTATATCCTGCCACCTCCTTCTCTATTTTATCTTCCTGCTCTAGTAACATCCAACCTAATTTATGTCCATACACATCCTATGTGCATTAAAACTGCTTTTGTATGTTTCTGTGTCTCATAGCAAAACGTCTAAAGTAGATGATAAATATTTTTACTATTTAGGTCTCAATGTTGCCTCCAAAGTAATGCTCAAACTATTTAATTTTTACTGCTATTCATGGTAGAACTGTGTTTTAAGTGGAGCTTTTCATCCTGGGTATCCACTGAAAATGGGACTTGTGCCCAATCACAGTCAATAAATACATTTGCAGTGATTACCTACTGTCTACATTCAAGAGTTTTGTTACAAATTGCAGTGCAGATGATTCTTATCTTTTTCTGGTAGCCAGATCAATCATAAAAGGTGAAAGTAAGTGCTGCATATGTATATGCAAATAAATAACTTAGTTTAGATAGTTAAACAACATGTTTTGGCAAGAGGATTGTAAACTAGAATACCCAAAGAAAAGCATTGTCGATTTTGGCAAGAGGATTCTAACCTAAATACCCAAAGAAAAGCATGGTCGATTTTGGCAAGAGGATTGTAAACTAAATACCCAAAGAAAAGCATTGTCGATTTTGGCAAGAGGATTGTAAACTAAATACCCAAAGAAAAGCATGGTCGATTATGGGTTACATGCAAAGCTTCTCACAGATAGTGAATATGACTCAGGTCTGAACACCAGATCCTGAAGCTGCGAGACAAAGCATTTGCTAATGAGCCATCATACTGTTGAATTGTAAAGGTCATCAAGAAAGATCAAGCTCTCAACCCATTTGTCCAACCTTTTGCATTTCTTATATCAAATGTGTCATGTCAGCTGTAGCACAAAAAAGGTATCAGTGCTCTAAGGTTGTGAAGAAGAATCGATGTTAATAGATGCAGAGAGCCCCTGCTTGATAGTAGATTGAAAAAGGATCATCACTGGGATTTGTTTCAGACAAAAATCACATAGTTAGGAAACATTCCTGACCTAAAAGCTTTCCAAAGCATCAAACTGACCAGCTCTACTTGGTCAGATTGCAGTAGGCTATGAATCCCCTCAGTATGCAAACTAAAAGACATTTCATCTTTAGACCATGAAGTCTTCATTAATAAACATAACTTTAGCAGGACTTCATTTGGCACAGTAGTGAGTTGTCACACGGGTCTACTTCACAGAACTGAAAACTCAAAATACTGAATTTAATTTGAGTGAGACCACAATGCCTAATTTTCAAAATACTGAAAACTCATTTGACAAATCTCATTATACTGAAAGCTTACAATGCTGAATTTCAAAATACTAAATTTTAAGCCATAGACATGCATACTTACAACACCAATGAGCAACTCTTTCGAGAACTTAAAAACTACTTACCCCCTCTTGAAACCAGAGGATATAAAACCAAACTAGGTGGGGGCTATACCCCCCACATCCCTCAGTGTGGGGAGCTATGCCCCCATCCCCAAACTATATCCCACATCATGTCTATGGCTTAAAATTCAATATAATGAGATTCAGTCAAATGAGTTTTCAGTATTTTGAAAATTAGGTATTTTGGTCTCAGTCAAATGAAATTCAGTATTTTGAGTTCTCAGTGAAGAGAGGAAGACACTGCCACACATATCCTGATTGATATTGTGATGATGATGGCTTTCACTGTAAATGTCAGGAAGTCGGAATGGTTATCTTAGGTGCCATCAACTGTATACATGGATGTATACACTGAATTCATTTTTGAAACTAAGTGCTTATCACAGAGGACAGGTGTATCTCAAACTATGTTAGAGAGGAATTTTCATACCACTGTATTAAATAATCAGCCTTTGGATCACTACAAATAAAAAATAAAAAAATCACCCTCTTTTGCTTTTTTTTTTTTTATATATATATAAATATTCCATTTTAGCTATACACATTGCAAGTGGAACTGAAAACTGATTTTTCAAAAATAAATGCCTCCGACTCTCAATAATAAAACATATTATTTCTTCAAGAAATGGAATGTAAAAAAATAAAAATAAAGCAAAGAAGTGAAACAGAAATAGCATCCTTAACAGAAAAGACAGCTTAATGGTAATTTTGTGTAGATGAGTTTGAGATTTTGCCCGCAAGGAGTTTAGCACACCAGATTGGTCAATAACAGTTTGAGTTCTTGCAAATTCATATTCATTACTTCGGTAGTCTATCTTGGCTTCTGCTTCCCCTTTCTTCTTTTGCTTTCAATATTTCCCAGGACCAACGTCTTTTCTAGAGGATTCAGCCTTCACATTGTGTGTCCAAATTATTTTGAGTTTTAGTTGTATCATCAGACCTTCCAGTGAACAATCTGGATTTTTATTTACAGAAGTACCGACTGATCTGATCTTTATGCAGTTCACAGAATTCTTAAATGTTTTCTCCTGCACCACATTTCAAAATCATAGATTTTATAGCTCACAGCCTTACTTCTAGTACAATACTCACATCCATGTTATTACATAGAAAATCATAGCTTCAACTACACAGACCTGTACTGACATTTTGATATATTTATTATTTAAAATGTAATCTAGATTTGTCTCAACTTACCTTTCAAAGAAACAAATGCCTTTTAATTTCATGGCTGCAGTAATCATCTCTGCAATGCTTTGAGCTCAGGAAAAAAAAAAAAATCTGTCGCTGCCCCCACTAAGGTTCATAGGTATATGGGTAATGGCCACTACAGATCTTAGAAGCCTAGCCGTGCAACCCAAATATGATCCACAAATTTGATTTATATAAGGGGAGATTTACTAACTACATCTGTCCAGACACACAGGAGCCAGACCAGGGGTAAATTTCCAATTATCCATCTATTGGTCCAAGCTGCTCTTAAATAGGGAAAGGGAAAAACTGTGCTTTAAAATGGATGGGGAGAGTGTTACTGAGAGTGGAAATTCTCAGAGAAACATATGTCTGTGCAACATGGCCTGTTAATGTCACAAGCAAAATATAGGTCTTCAGTTCTGATGCTTTGTTTTGTGGATGGGTAAAAGGTTCATCAAAACAGTATCTGATGATGCCTTATAGGCCAGGCAAAGATCACTTCTCAAATATCTGTATAATACCAATTAAAGAGACAGGGCTTTCAGGAAATCATCATAGGACACAGTTTAATCCCTGTATTATTTTTGTAAGGCATCTTTGTGAACGTTCAAGTTACTGCATGCAGCATGTCTTTGGTCAGGTCCATACTGAAGAGGGTAATATACTCTGTAATGGTCTGATGATGGTACAGTGGTATGTTGACCTCTCTCGAGCTAGATGTCATGCCCTTGCTTATAAGCTGAGCACCATGAAAGGATTTTCTTACTACCATGGACATGTGTTGGCCAAAGTCTAGGTTACTATCTACACAAGTTCCCAGATCCATGAGTAACTCACTTTCAGGGGTGTTTTATTGACGTAGAGTTACATGGGGTGGCCAACTTCCCAAAAGGTACTAAAAATAATTTCTTGGTATTCAGTTTTAAGCCATGGCTTTGGCACCAAATATTTGTCTGCGTTAGACCTTCCTGAAGGGTATTTTCATCTTGGGTGGATTCAGTTACTGTTCCCAGTTTTCAACTTGGTTAAACAAAGGCCTTTAACATTGGCATTCACATTCGAGAAATAGATATCAAAGATGAGTGGACCTGACACACAGCCCTGGTGAACTCCACTGGTGACCAGCCTGTTTGTAGAGGTTTACACACTGATTCCAGCTACCAGTGGCCAACTAGCTATCCTGCATGTTATAAAGGGGTTTAGAGCTAGTTCTGTAAGTTTGTTGATAATGCCTAAATGAGGTACTGTAGCAAATGCTTTAGCCAGATCAAGGCAGGCCATATTGACAGTTTTCCCCATTCACTGTCTTAGTGACATTTTCAAAGTCCACCAGATTCAGTAAGTATGACCTTCCTTCAACAAAGCCAAACTGGGATGGATCCACTGTCTAGAGGTCTCAATGTCATTGTTGGTAATTTCCATGACATTTCCACCAGATTCAGTAAGTATGACCTTCCTTCAACAAAGCCAAACTGGGATGGATCCACTGTCTAGAGGTCTCAATGTCATTGTTGGTAATTTCCATGACATTTGCAAAGCCATGGAAAACATTAAGACAAGTCAGACTGATGGGTCTGTAGTTTCCAGGATCTGTTGAAGGCCCTCCTTTACGAAGGGGGATGACTATCAAAACCTGTTTCAAGACTATAGTTAAAATGATGACTCCAGAGGTCCTTATAAGTGATATTTCAGACTCCTCAGGAGACATCCTGAGATGTTATGGCTTTAGCAATTGCAGTCAGTATATGGTCCCCTAGTTATAGCCGGAGTGGCTATGTTTGAGGAGAAAGGTTGGGTGTTACAGTGGGGTAAAGATGGAAGAGAATTTGTCCAGTCACAGGTTTGGTACATCACCAGGCTTGGTGAATGTGATACCATTAACCATCAGCTCACCATGTTGCTATGTGCTGCCCTTGAGGTTTCTGACATAGCTGAAGGCTCTCTCATTATCTTTCACCTGGGAGGCTATCTTGACCTCAAAGTTGGCTTTCTTAGTCTAATTAGCCCACTTAGTTGCCTAATTAGTTGGATGAGAGAGCGTCTATCTTTATGGAAATTACATTTCCTAATGTTTGCCATATTTTTTTTTCTTTTTGTTGTATATCCTATTTAATTTTGGATAACACCAGGGTGGTTTGTTTCTGGCTAGTCCTGGGTTTAATTCTAGTAGATACATCAGCCACTATGCAGTAATTGACATGGTTGTACAGTGTTTCTGAGATCAATTCAGCACAAGCTGCCACATTCTTGTTGTTGGCGGGGGGAGGATTGAATTTGCTAAACCATCATTTAATACAAGGTAATTTGTCTTGCAATATTTCCTGACTGTTACTGGTTTTAATGGGATTAAAGTCTTTATTTTGATTGCTAAGGACACAGCTTTAGGACTGGACCATATCAGGGAAGATGAGACATTGGGGTGGAGGGGTTCAGCACTCTCCCATATTTGTGAGCATGAGGTCCAGTATGTTGTAGCCTCTGGTGGGTATATTCACTACTTTGTTAAAGGTGTTTATATTTATGAAGTCCAGAAATCTTTGTCCCTTGAGTAAGACATTAAGTTGGATGGTAAGGGTTTTCACTAGATCAAAGTATGCATTTAGAGCTTTTTGGGACATGGAGGGTGACCTATAACTGGATAGGATAGGATACAGGATTTTGTCTATAGTGTTCTACATGTGGAGGAACTCCAGCATATCATCCTGTTTGACCACCCTATAAACATGCTTGTAACTGATGTATATTAAGTAACCTCCACATTTATCTCGTTAGTTTAGCTACTAGTCTAAACATGTGGAAGGCACTTGTACTGCTGGTGTACTCTGTGTCACTTTTAGTCATGTCTCAGTAACTGAAATGTATTTTATTTATTTTTTAATTTTGGATCTTGCCACTGTGCAGTAATACCCTGAAGTTCAGTAGAGTTGATTTTTTTGTGTCAGTAGATTTGTTAATTTGGTATTGCCTAAAAAGCCACTATGGGGGTGGATAAATGTTTAGCCAGTATTCAAAAACCAGTGCAAACAATCCTTGGCAATGCAGCATGGTCCATTAATCATGTCCTCTCAAGCTGACAAATATTGGATCCCCTTAGAATGACACCAGAAAGGTGGCCAATTGTTGAAATCAATCATTTTTTGCTCATACTGCGGCATCACCATTGCTGATGCTAATATGTTGCTCAGTGCTAAGCTATAACCAACCTGTGACACAGCATGAAAGCTCCATAATGTATCTCTACATATATTGCATGGAGGTATAATGCTGGCCCTTTTACACGCATGTGGACTATGATGAAATCATACTAGTGCCTGTGGCATAATGACTTGAATATATGCAAGATTTGCAGCACCCTGTCTGCAGATAAGCAACTAACAGCTATCTTCTCCTTGTACAGCCTGATTAGAGAGGCATCAGTGTATCTTACAATGTAGTCTCCTATAATGAGAGTTCTGAGAAGTGTGTTTCCTTGTTTGCCTTGGGGGGGGGGGCTTATAGTGTTTGGATCTCAACTGACATTGACAGTATGTGTGGTGTTAGGTGATGTTTTTTGGGTGCTTTTGGGCCTCCTGAAGCATAGCTTTAACAATATGTCTTCTAGACAATCTCTGCTGTTTAGGAAGAATGCTTTTAAGTGCCTCAGCATACCGCAATTTATGTTTGTGTTGTGTACAATGAGAGGTGGGTGTTGTGTGTGTTGTATTGAAATCCTGACGTGCACTTGTACAACACTGGAGGCTAAACACTGGAGGCTAAACTCTTTGTGTAAGTACACCTCTTGCATAGTGTCTGATTCTTTAAGGAAGAAGTGGTATTCATAAGACAATTGCTACATTGGTGCAAGATGCTCATATCTACAGGCAAGTTAGGAAATTGCATATCAATGCTGTCCAGTCTTTGACTGATGAGATAAAAGGGCTATTGCACTGGAGTTAGAATGTTATTAACAGTGCATAGTTGTTGCAGACTAATAAGGGAGTTTTATTGCGACAGATGATGCTAAACAGTACTACATTCTGCTAAATTTGATGTTTACACAATATCATAGTCTACTAAATCTGTAGGGATTGCCATCGGACACCCAACTAGCTGCTCTAAGCTTGTATGCATGCAACAGTGATTAAAAAGTATATGTTGCATCAATTGGTAAAGATGAATTTTACTCTTAGCTAAACTGTGGACTTGTTGGTTTTACAAATAGCTGGCCAATTTTTGATTTCTAGGTTTGCAAACATTTAATCACAACTCTGTATAATGAGCTTTCCATTTCAAATGTCTTTAGAAGCAATACATTGGTGTTAGGATAGTGTGTCATTATGTTAGAAAGCCAAAGAGTCGTTGATGGCAGGTTTAGTTCATCCTAGGAGTTAAATCTACTAATTGCAAAACAGTGAGTTTATAAAATGATAAACCTTAATAAACAAATAAGCAATCTAAAATGTCTTCACCCTGTAATTATATAGTTTAATAATTATATATTTTACTGACATTGTGCTTAACCAGCTCTGTGTAATAGCAACACATGGGATGAGATTATTATTATTATTTTGTTGTTGTTGTCGACGTTAGTTTATTTTAGCTTAAAGAATTGTTTGAGAGTTCTTGGTTTGTAGTCAAGAATTCTGCTGCTGATATAAACTACACCTTGCAAGAGTGTAGCTGTGCATACTGTTTATACTCTAGAGAGTGCATATTTCTGAGCATCATTTAGAAACATTAGGACTTAATCTGGCTATATTATGTCTATTACCTAAATGAATGCCTTTAACAATGTGTGTAAAGCTTGCTTACAGAGAAGATTGCAAATTAAAAGCAATACCTCTAATAATTAGATTTGACTGAGCAACCAAAAATGTTGCATATGTCAAGTGCTGGGCGGTAACAGCTTGAGGGATGTACCCAGTTTGTAAATAAATGCCAGGTGGGTTGGGAGGCAGCAATAAGACTTTGTGAGTACAAAGTGGAATTTACTGACTACACCCCTGAAACCTTGCAGACATTTCATTTTTCTTACTCTTTTTTTTTTTACTTCCTGAAATCTGTGTATCAAAGTAATATGAAAATCTCCACAGGATCACTACAAAGACAGAAGAAACAAACATCTGTAGTGCCGATGTTAGTTTCAACAATTAAGCTTTTCTGGATAAATAACTCAAGCAAGCGTTGACAGAGTGAGAAATAACCTTCTTCAGATCTGAAGAAGCTACTAGTTAGTGAAAGCGCTTATCGTGGTTTATCTGTGTAATAAACTGAATTATTTGTCTCAGAAGACCGGATTACTTGGATGTTTTACACATAGAAGGTTATTTCTCACTCTGTCAACGCTTGCTTGAGTTATTTATCCATTTACTTATCTTTTTTATAAGCAAGCGTGCTGTGGCAGTAACCAGCATTTTTAATTTACCTTTCAACGCAATTAAGCTTTTCTGCCATATTCACCTGTAATGGTAAAACATTAAAAACAAGGGCAACAGTTAAGCACTTTCGTTCCTCACAACTTTAAATATCAGAACTAAAGACTCTTTTCCAACAAGCTATTATATAATAATTTAAAACTGAACACATGATAAATTCTTCCAATAACTATTTACTAGGTTAATTAATCATTTCAAACAGTTGTAACACCCGGCTAACTGAATAAATGAAAAAAACTTGAAAACAATAATGATTAAAAAGCATTTGAAAAACTTGGCAAAAAACTTATACACACTACACATTGTATTGCTGCAATTTTAAAACTGGGCTTATAAGTCATTCAAATCAGGGGACATTGTGGGATTTAACCTCAATTGCCACATTAATTCACTTTTATCAAGATGTGAATCTATAAAAAAAATAACCCCCTATGATCTTTAACCAGCTTTTCTATCACTATAAACTGAAATGTGTGCCCTTCATTTAGCTGAATGTGTTTACTCAAAGCATTTACAGATGTTTCTTGTCTTTATATGCAGCAAATGTTCATATATTCTCTCATTCCATTTTCTCTATGTTTTTCCTACATAGAATGCTGAACAAATATCACAGCTAGATAAATATACTACTTGTTTTAAATTACATATAAACTGACCTGTTCTGTAATACATTTTATTATTAACAATAAAAAGGTCAGTTTTCCTAACACTGGGGCACTGGGCACAGCTGCCACATTTAAACATACCTACCTTCATAAATCTATTATTACATTAGCTAAACATTTCCTTGTTTTCCCTAATAAATTCTTAAAATATTGATCCTTCTTAAAGTGTTGAATAAACCACTTTGAGTTTCTTAAGTAGACGTTCATCTGTTTAAAAAAAATATCCAATTTCTATATATACTATTTACTAAAACTCTACTATCTAATTTACAAGTAGTCACAAACGAATACCTGTTATTAAAAGCTACTGTCGATTCATTTGTTACCATCTCCATATTCCCACTAATACTTTGTGTATTTAATAATGGTAAATATTCACCTTTGTTCTTTTTGTTCTCTAGTAGTTTTAATTCTAGAACAAGCCTCTTAGGATACCCTCTTTAGAAACACATTTCTGTTAAAATATCACATTCTTTAGTAAACATGTCCATATCAGGCTGTACTGATTGGCCTACAACAATTTTTTTTCTGATGTATGGGATGTGAAATGGCTTGTGAAATGTAGGCATGTATCTGAAAAAGTAGCTTTTGTATGGATATTCAGTACACACCTTTTATCAACTAGGTTTTTTCTTAATTCTATATCTAAATACACAATTTTTTCTGAATTAAATGAACAGGCAAATGTTATAAAAAGTAAATGAGTTATTAATAAATTGGAAACAAACTAATTTAATCTTTCATTTGAATCCTTTCACAGGATAAAAACATTGTCCAGAAAGTGTGCATAAAAAACAATGAGTCCTTAAATCTACTATTAAATAAATAGTTGTGGCCAACTGGGAGAAAAATTAAATTGGTAAAACAGGGAGTGCACACTGTGCTCATTGTTGCCCCAGTGACCTGTTTGAAATACTGACCTTCAAAGAAAATGAAATTGTCAATGCAGTCTTCATCAGTGCTGTAGCAACATTAATTTTATCCATTTCTAAGTAGCCTAATTTAGTTAGTTACTTGTTCTTCAAACAACCTTAACACGGTAATGTGGACTACAAATTTTGGACATCTACTTTGACAAACAAGTAAACTGTTCATAAATGTCATCTCATCTATATTACTCAAAAACTGCCATGAGTCCTTACAAATGTAGCTTAATCTACCAAACTACCTTTTAAATGTTATCCAAATATTTTGTTATATAAAAGGTTTTGGATATCATGGCATCCACAATAGGTCTAATAGGTGGATTATTAACAAATTTATGTATTTTTGGAATGCCAAAGATACCTGCCACAACAGGTTTATCACTGTGCATAAACTTATACCCTACTATATTTATTTGACCCTGCATTAGCGTGTAATTTAGGGTGACAGAAATTTTAGAATGTCATGTGTTTACTTAATTGCTTGAAATTTCTGCATATGCATCATCCATTAGAAGCACATTCATGCAGTCACTATAATCATTGCTTCCAATAATGACCATCCCACCCCCCTTATCTGGCTTCATAACTCTTATGGTGGTACCTGATACCAAATCATTTAACAAAACTGCTTAATTGTGCCAGGTTAAAAAACTTACACCCTTTTGATGGACCTAAAATATTTTTAAAATCCACCTCACACATTTTTTCAAAAGCCAGAATGAATGGATTCAGTGGTGACTTAAAACAGATGGGTCTTCTTAACAAAGTTGTATCACTGTTGACTTTTCATTGTTGGCTTTTTCATTGTTAAACCACAATACTAAATATAATTTAAGTGTAAATAATTTAAGGTCAATTAAAGTTTCAGCTAATTTTGCCCATCTAGCTGGTACATCCCATAACCCTTTTGATAACACATTAGCATGTTACATGTTAAAATTTTTATCCGAAAAAATAGTAAAATTGTTAGATTCATTAAAAATACGTATTACAGCTCCTTGTTCCTCATTGATACCTTTGGGTAATGCATTATTCAGTTCTTCCAAGCATTATTTAGAAACATTAGGACTTTATCCGACCATATTATGTCTATAGCCTCCTGAATGCCTTTTACAATGTGTGTGTAAAGCTTGCTTACAGAGAAGATTGCAAATTAAAAGCAATACCTCTAATAGTTTTTAACTGAGCAACTGAAAATTTTACACATATTAAGTGATGGGGCAACAGCTTGAGAGATGTACCCAATTTGTAAATAAATGTCAGGTGGGTTGGTGGGCAGCAATAAGACTTTGTGAGTAAAAAATGGAATTCACTGACTACACCCCTGAAACCTTTTCATTTTCTTACTCTTTTTTTACATACTAAAATCTGTGTGTTAAGTTATTTAACATATTTACAGGAAATAAGAATACGTATTTGCAAAGCACATCATTTATCAAAGTACAAGTCTATGCATTAAAGTCTCAAATAATATCTGTATCTGTTACAGCTTTTAATTGCAGCACTATATTCCCAGCAGAAACTGCATCAAAATCATGAGACAAATTCTAGAAGGTTCCTAGAGAGTACACAAGTCACTATTTTAACTTCAATAAGAGATATTACAAAGACCTTTATATTATTCATCATTTCAGCAATTAAAATGCAAAATTTACACCCCTCAAGCAGGAGCATTTTTAAACCAAAATAAATGAATATGGCTTTTTCAGTTATTTCAGACTGATAATGCATTATACTATAGTAGATTTTTTTTTTTTTTTAAACAGGAGACATTAAAACTAGATGACATTTTGAAAATGTACTGATGTATTGTATGTTTCCAAAGTATTCATTCTTAATGAATTTGGACTGAAGTCTTGCAAATTTTAGGATTCTTATCCCTCTACAGCTTTTATTAAATACAAATATTTAGATATTGTAAAACTTATTTGTTCTCTACAAAAACAATTGAGAGATAGGATAGGGAGGATATGGGAATGATAGAATACAGTTCACAAAAGTTACTGCTGAGAATAGAAACTTCTTGCCATTGGGCAAAGGTAACTAATAAAAATATGTCAATTTACTGATGAGAAATGTAATTAATGAAAGAATACTGACTGTGAAAAATGATTATTGCCTTCCAGCCATGGTAAGGAGCTATTTCTGTGCCTAACCAAAAACAGACTGAATAATTACACTTACTGCGAGCAGTGCATCTTTACTGTTTCATGGCACATGGAAATATGGAAATATACAGTGTTTATTTAACTCTTATGAGGCTGTTATAAAAAGCCAATGCTTTACAAATCACATCACCTTATTGCTATACTTTTCTCTGTACAATAAAAAGCAATACAAACTATGTTGATTTCCTATGACATTACTATCTTGTTTCAAGATATGAAAGTCTAATTATAAAGAAAATTATTTATAACTGTGCAAAGTATGTTTTCATGTTGTAAGAGTAGAAATATCTGAGCCATGCATACAACATTTCAATCAGTAGGATTATCATGTCTCTTCTGTGATCATTTTTCTGCAATGCATAACTACTCCGTTATGAGAAATATAATTTTAAAAAACACTATTAAAATGAATACACAAGGTGATTTCTACGTATTTTTTTGGAAAATAACATTTCAATAAAATAACACCACTGTTATAAATGTAGTATTGCACTTAACGCAAGTGTATAACTATTCATTTTCCCTAACATCTTTCTTATGCCCTGGTTCAGGCTTTGTCATTTTCAGACTTCTGGAAAATAGCATTTACGTATTATGAAAAATATGTACTATATATGAACAGTCAGATACTTTTTCTACTTCAGATGTTTCTTCTTTTTTTAAATAAATACCTTTTTATTGCATGATCTTAACAAGCAAGAAATATTACATGCACACTAACTTTACAAACTAGCTATTGCATGAATAATGAGTGTGCCATCATCTAAGCTTAAACGTAAGGTACAGAAGCTTCTACCTCAACAAAATGTATCTTTGTTCAGTGGTGCCTTCCCTGGACTCATCCCATCAGTGAAGTATGAACTTAGAGAAAGATATTTGCATTATTCTTTATTTTTTCTTAAATTATAAACATGGACATTTTACTCATTTTGAAACTTTTGCCCTAATAGCTTTCCAAGTTTGGGATACAGCTTATAAAAAAAATCACTTCATTTTCCCCACATGTACATTTAAACAGGGATGTAAATATTAGAACTGTTTTTATTTCTGCTTATTCACTTACCTCAGTGTTATTTTTAGTATCTACATGTTTCCACCTATCCATCCACCCACAACCTTTTTTTGCACATTTTTACACATGGACTTGGGGTATCACTTTAACAATGACAATCATCTGTAGTCAAAGTTCATAATGCCTGGTGGCTAGCACTTACACTGCTGGCCTACACGTTTCCATCTACTCCTTTATCTTGTCTTAGCACTAAGACTTAACCACTTAATGTTTAATTGTTAATAAAACAGGAGGAGCAGTCCATCTTCCTTGCCTTTACTAATAAAATATTTTATCCTTAACAACTGAGAGTTATAAAACATCTTCAAATAACCCTACACCTGATGCCGATACATACCTTTGAATTATTTTCCCATATGAACAGATGCATGAAGGAGCATCTACATATACTAGAACATTAAATTTAGAAGTACGCTTCTGATAGTGTAATTCCTTTATGAATAAGCTTTGGGGGAAGGGGAATAAAAAAAAACAGGTTGTCTCAGATTTCTTACTCTCCTAATACAAAGAGGGCTTAAAGCTAAAAAGGAAACCATACAGCACACTGCAAAGGAATGTAAGGCTTGGAATGACTTCAGGATATCTACCATAACTAAGACCCTGTTCATCAACATTAAGAAACTTGGAAATTATTTCCTTGTCTGTACTGAACTAAATTCCAAGGTAGTCTCCCTCTCTGCTCATCACAAACCCCTCTTTTTACATTTTCCACATGGAGTCGAGGTGTAGTGTCATTTGTCACCATCCCTTTCTATTCAATGTCATTTTTATGCCTTCAATGACACTTGTGCCTAACTATCACAGGCCTTCTCACACACAATCCACCCACATCTTGACTTCTTCCCGTCTGTCCCAAATCATCTTCAGTTGAGTGGGTACAGAAAAGCGGAAGACAAAACCACCATAATCATTTCTCTAGGACCTTTTCTGTAATTCAGTCTACTTTGGCTTCTGCTCTTCTCTTGTCCTCATTTCTTCTTCTGTTCCACAATGCGCACCTACCACCCATCTAAGGTACTTCATCTCAACTACCTCTAGCTTCCTTTACTGCTCTGCCTTTATTGCCTGCGTTTCCATACCGTACAATAGTACCGATCTCTTCACTGTTTTGTACACCTTACCTTTCAGCTTCTTCGTGGCATTCGTCTGTCATATACTACACCTGACCCACTGTGCTAGTTGGCTGCAATCCTTCTGACTCTGGCTTTGATCTTCTCATTCAGACTTCCCTTCTCCTCAAGCACACCTACTATTAGAGGCTAAACTGTTTAGCTATTTTCCCTTCTTTCTCAATTCTCATCTTCTTCTGTACTACACCATTTGTGGTCATTGTTACCATCTTGTTTGTACTCAGTTTCATCCAATCTGCTTTCAGTTTTGTATTCCATTCCCCTATCTTGCTCAGAGTTTATCTGGAATGCTACATCATCTACATACAGTAAAACTTGGTTGATCTGTATCCTCTGACCTATTTGCTAATACAGTCCATCACAAGTACGAACATCAGTGGGCTCAGAGCTGAACACTGGGGCACACCCACTCCCACTAGGAACCTCTGGAAGGCTGAACACTGTTCATACCAGAGTCAATGAGTCCTTGAATATAGTTTGCACTAATTCTGCCACTGTTTCTGGGACTTTGAACCACCGCAGGACTGCCCAAATGAGCTTTCTTGTGACCTTGTATTATTCTTTTTCTCCAAGTATAGTAATGTTCAGTTGTACTCTTTCCTAATTTCCAGCTTCATGTCAAAATATCCTTCTCGCTGCTAACATTGGGTAGGTTGTGCTGCACCCTGATCTTAATTCTAAACTGCTAATTTGCCATCTTACTTTCTACTATGTGTATTCATTTATCAGTTATCTCCAGAACTTTCACACAATATGACAGGAGTTAGATTCCTCTGTACTGCTCCAGTTTCGAATGTCCCCTTTGTTCTTGAACATTAGTATGCTTATTCTGTCATCAGAGATGCACCTCATTCTCCACACTGCTATGAGTGCCCTCAGGGCCATTTCTCCCAATATCACCCAGCATGTTCATCACATGTTCTATAACTTCATCTGAGACACCTGCTTTCCCTGACTTAGTTTTCCTTTGTGCTGTTCTACTACTTCTAGGGGAAGCTCCTCCTCTTCTCTCATCATAGGCTATGTCTGCGGCAGTACAGCTTCTGTGGGGTTTTCTTCATTGAGAAACTGTTAGAAATACTACTTCCATCTACCTTTGATATCCTGTGAACTGGTGAGCAGGTTGTTGATGGCATCCATTATGAAGGGTGTCAGAATATTTTCATCTTTCTTCCTTTGCCTTGAAACCTGATATAGCTTCTTTGTGACATCTACTGACTTACTTTACAGAAGCTGGCAGGGAGCCTCTGATTCCTTGTGTTTGCTAGTGCAACTCTTTTCTTACTTTCTTTGTTTACCAACCAGTATTTCTTCCTATCCTGGTCCTTCTTTTCTATCTATGCATTCTTTGCTTTGATGATTTCCTGCACTTCTGCATTCTGCCAGATTTCCTTGTCTACCTTAATTTCCATACCTGGCTCAGCCACATATCTGTTCTGTAGGCCTCACACATGCTGTTTTGAGATGCTACCATTCTTCTTTAACTCATCTATTTCCTTTTCTTCTTGTGGTGCTGGAGCCCTCTATAATTCCTTTAACTGTTGTGCTTTCTGTCCAGTCAACTCCAGATATTCAGTCTGGCCTCTGCTGACCTTGGAGCCTTCTCTAAACACAGAAGCAGCTGATTGTGGAAACCAGTGGTTTATGCTCTGGGCTGACTGTTTTACTGGTGATGACTTTGTAATCACTGATTCTACCACACTGCTCTTTCCTTACTAGGAGGAAGTCCACCAGAGTTGTATGTTGACCACTCTTGTATGTGATCTAGTGGCCATCTCTTTCTGAACTATATGTTGGCTACTATCAAGCCATTTGCCAGACAGAAGTCTGGAATGGCATCTTCTTTATTCCTGTTGTCCCACACATGTGGATCCAGGCAGTCCTTGTTTCCTGTTCTGTCTGCTTGATATTTGTCTTTAAATCACCCATTAAACACAGACTCCTGTTGCCCTTCTTGAACTAGTAAGGTCTTGCAACTGTCTGAATGCACTCTTTTCCACATTGCTGTAAGGCATAGGGAGGAATTCATAATCTCATATTATCATTAGGCTTGAATCTGACTGTCACAAGTCTGTCACTAATCCTGATGACATCCCTCACTCTCTGCTGAAGCTTCTCCCTCACCACAATATCCACACCATTTCTAGCCTGTCCTCCTCCTGAGTAGTAGGTTTGTGTTTGACAGGATGATTGTTGAGCGAAATCTGGATTTAAAACCAGAATGATCCCAGGTAACCCAAGCTGGGCAACTGGATACCAGCCAGCCAGTAGCTTACTGACCTATGGTTGCTGGGCTTTAGGGCAGACACCCACTGTCCAATAGGGACACATATACCACTCACACCATTAGCACTGGTCCCAGGTGTAGGTCATGGGAGGCTCCTCATCCCACATATCACTGCCAGATACCCATGCCCATTTGGTCATATTAGTTAATAGACCCATATTTTACACAATTGAGTTGCTAGCCAAGCTACTAGTCACATTTTGTTCTGTGTTCTATCATGAGGATACCCCATGATGCCCAAAATGGTTGGTTTACACAACTTTTCCATTTATAGGACACCATGTAGAGTTTGTGCTGCTGCCCACAGCACCATTCACTGGTGAATTAGAGAGGAAAAATTCAGCATGTTTTTTGAATGTGGGAAGAAACCAACAGAGACATAGGGAGGCCATGCAAACTCCATACAGGCATTGGAAAGAGGTTAGTTTTGAACTGTGCACCATGTGCTTTGGAGGTGAATACCTTAACCATTATTCCAACCTTATGTCTCCCTCACAGATCTCAAAATTAAGACATCCTCAGCCTGAAGTAACAGTCAGGGTGCATTACCCATATCTACTAATACAATGATTTGGTTTCTAATTACACGATTAACCTAAATGCATTGTGGTTTCAACTCTGCCCCCTATTGTGTGATATTTTGTACTTGTCAGGCTTAGCAGTGGTGCTAAAGGAGGTCAAGAGAATCAAAACCCCTATAGGTTTATAATTTTATGCGTATTCATCCCTTCATGTTGGATAGGAAAATGTCACTTTTTATCTTCATGATCAGCTTGCCACCAGCCTCAATTATATGTACCTTCATATCAGTTAGTATTTCCTCACAATCTACATTGCTCACAGCTAGGTCAGATCCAGGTAGTTCCAGTGAGTGGTGTTGGTCAGATCCAATTCCACTATACCATAAATTGAAGAATTACTTCTGTTTGCACTGAACCAGAAACAACAATGGGAAAGAAGGCATGCCTAATCTAGCTCTCTATCTGACTAACCATGCATTTCTATTTCTCTGCATCTAATTAGCAAAAAGCCCATACATCATGTTGCAGCAAAGGAAACATTATAATCTCAGGTAGCCCTGCAAGTCTATCAGATTATCTCTTTTTTACAATGTTTTATTAACAATTTGAATACTAAACACCAATGTAATAAATTCATACTACAATAACAATGCCAAAAAAGAGTCACTATTCATAGAAATAAAAATTAAAATACATGCACTGTATATACACTATTTACAGCAAATGCTTTAAAAAGTTGATTACAAGCGAGTGGTAAAACACAACTGATGTAACCATACTGAGTAAATGACATTAAAGTAAGCAACAGAATTAAATCTAAAATATCTTGTATGGTCGTCAACCATTTTTTTTTTTTTTTGATAACCAGTTTTTAGGTAAGAGTCTAAAACATTTATCATATTCTAAAAATCAGACATATAAAACTTGACCATTTTAAAAGTTTTAAGATCCAACCAGTTCTTGGTAGTGTATAATTTCAAAAGCATAAAAATAGCCTGAAAAATACCTAAATCAGTGGAATCTGCTTTATTGCATATTCCTTGTAGGAAACTAAACTACCAGGTTAATGACAAATCAGTACATCCAGCTTTATAAAGCTTATCCTGTAACTAGGACCACAGATGATTTGAAAAGTTACATTCTGAAGAGCTATGCAAAAGAGCCACCTTTTTGGACTTTCATTCAGAACAATTTGGAGATTAATCTGGTAAACATTGTTTCTGTCTGAGAAGGCATTAAACAAGCATGGTTAAGAATCATAAATTGGGTGAAGTACAACTTCTTTAGTGGGATTCATTTTAAATCGGTTTGATTGAGAAACTATTTCTAACCAACAGATAGTGAATACACTATCAGAAAAAATCAAATAAATGTCACAAAGTATTATAATTTGATTATATAATTGGTTAAGCCCTTCTAAGATGCCATGGCATTTCTTAAACAATTTGAAAAACTTGTAGCTTCCTGGGACTGAGGTTTTGCCTTAAGCTTATACTAAACAATGTTTAAAATCTGGTTAACTATAGTGGTGTATCCTCACAGAATATTTTAACTGTTTTTGACTTTGTCTAAGGTGTGAAATAGACCAGCCTTATGATTTTTCTTCCGATTTATCTTTGACACAAGGGTAATCAGCAAGATCAATCATTGTATTATTTAAAATGATATTTGGATTTAAATGTATATAGGTTGAAATAGGAAAACATATCAAGTAGGGTAAGTAGCTTAAGGAGCTTTTTAAAATCCCTAACAAGATTTACTAAGTTATGAATTTTCAGATGTTTCAAATCCCGAGTTTGTAAAAATGGGAGAGTGCCATTGTTAAAATTGTAAGCTTTTATTTAGTAGTCCACAATCTAACCCATGTTGGTGCCAAAGTACTGTCATTAGAATTATAGGACAGCAACCTGATGATAATGGTCAAATAATACAAGGAAAACTCTAGAAGACTTGGACCTCCTTGAGATTTAGGTGCAATCATTTGCAGGTAATATGTGCAGATTTTGGGGTCCAAATAAATTTAGAGAGCCAACAATAGAGGTAAAACAAAATATTCAAAATATTATAACAAGACAAATTCATGTGGAATAAAAGTTTAAGAAAAACATTTACTTTAATGATGGCAACTTTAGATAAGAAAGAAAAATCTTTCTTTTAATATTCCCAAGTTTTGGAAATATTTAGTTGATAAATTTAAGGATGGGCATTATTTTTCATCATAACCCAAGTATTTTAAAGGAATGCTTACCTTCAGGTCAGAATAAATTGAACAATTGTTAAATCTATAGGCATGTTTTAATGGGAAAGAGTAAAAGTTTTTGGAAATGTATCTTAACAATTACAACATTTGGAGAATAGAGTTATAGATCATATACTTTATGGGATATCTGAATACAGTGCATGGAAATAGGTGTTTACATCATCTACAAAAGTAGTAAAAATATTTATTTTGAAAGGTTGGGGACATTTATTGCAAGTATAATTAATAGGAATTATATACAAATACTAACTAAATATGGAGAAAGAGGGCAGCTTTGTCTTATCCCATTTTTGGGAGGCATTGGTTGTGAGTAGAGCCTCTTAAACAGCCTGGTATAAGGATCTTTATAAAGACATTGAATGTAATTCATAAACTTGAAAGGAAAACCAATTTATCCATAATGGCAAATAGAAATTTATGATCAATTGTATCAAAAGCCTTGAAGGCATCTATAGCTAGCACATAGAAAGCTTGTTTGCAGTTGTAATTTAACAGTTGTAAACATTTAAAAGTTACAGTGTAATCATTTAATCATTTAGTATCTAGCAACCCAGATTGTAAGGGGGATAAGGGTGGGTAGAATTACTTAAAGTCTATTATAAAGCATTATGCTTCCATTTTGGCTATCAATATCGATAAGGACAATTAGTCTTCTTAAAGGATCCTAAAGATGCTTATCATTTTTAAGAATAAGAATAGTTTTAGACTGGTCAAGATAGAGATCAGAAATACCAAAAGTGGTATTGGAATCTCATTTCTATATGTAGCAAGGATGACAAGGAAACATGAGAAGGAAAAGTGGAGAAGGATTTTATGTAAGACATGCAAGTAAACTCAAAAGTGCAGACAAACAGAAGGGTCACTTGTGTTGCACAGAGCTAAATGGGGAGGACAGATGATAAAAATAGTGGGTTGTATATTTATTGGTTGGGATTATAGATTAGCACTAGGCTAACTGCCCTTGTGGCACCTTTTAAGCCTAGCCAATTACCCCATTTGAGAAGCAAAGCTTGCACCTTGTGTCTGTGAGGTAAACACATTAACCATTATGCCAACCTCCATAGCCATACATCTCAACCTCTTAGCACAAAAAATTTGGACAAAGCTTAAAATAATGGGGAGACAAAGGCCCAAAAATAGGGACTGATTTTAAATATAGCTCTTTTAAAAAAATGTAAAGTTATTAGAATAAAAGGATTTGTCTTAGTATGCATTTTCTGAAGGATATGAAGTTTGAAACTCAAATGTAGATCTTTATTTAGTGATTCCAATCCACGGTGATTTGCTAGAAAATCACAAAATTTATGAGGTGTAGACCAAACATATAAGGCATAAATGTGGACAATTGAGAAGTGTGGTCATAAAAACCACACCTTGAACAGAGAATGTAATTACTATATTCATCTGTAACACAGCTCATATGCAATATATATGCACCTGCAAATCTACAATTTAAGTGAGGGAAAACAGCACACTCAGGACTGTCTATCATTATACTATTCTGAATGTTCTACACATGTTCTGTTAGCCTATGGTATGTAGAGAAATTAACATGGGCCATGATACATACTGCAGTGGGAAACACACTGTCATAGGTATCCCAAAGCCATGCAGCCAATAATGACAACACTTCATTTGTATGTCTGCAGGCCTGTTTCTGGCCACCTCATCTGCACATGTATATTTATTTATTTATTTATTGACATTTGTTAACTGGATGAGTCCAACTGGGTTATTGTCCCATTTTCATTGGAGACCCGAGGAGAAAAGCTCCAGCAAATGCAATATATGATCACAGAACAAGAAAAAACAAGTATTACAAACAATAAAAATAAACATCTACATGTGTAGAAATAAACATTCACATTTTTTATTTCTTTGAAAAAGTTAAATTCTTAGTTGCTGAACAGATGGGGAAAGTCAAGAGTGATAGTAGGATGTAATGAGAGAGATATGAGTGTGGGAGGAGGGGAGAGCTAAGTAGGGTCATAGCAGGGACAGGTTCTGCAATTGAGTAAATGTGTCTTCAGTTCATTTTTAAATAGTGGAGTATGAGAGATAGAGCATATATCAAGGGGAAGTTTATTCCAAGCTTGGGCCACGGAATGCTTGTAGAGTTGCTTAGCAACAGACTTGTTAGGGTGGTAGACATCAAGCAATTGCTGATATGAGGTGCAGAGAGATCGAGAAGGGGTATAGATGGAAACAAGGAGAGATAGGGAAGAACAGCAGGAGGGTTTAAACAGCATAGAGTACAGCATGTGAAATTGGTAGAGATGAAGTAATTGTGAGAGTTCCAGCCATTGTAGAGACTTTAAGGCAATACAGTGGTGTGTGTTGTTTGGGCTGTTAGTAATGAATCTGGCTATTTTGTGGTAGGTTTATTGAAGTTTGTTCAGGGTAGTAGTTTGAATATTTGTGAGAACTGGGGCAGCATAGAGGAGAGAGGGGAGGGGAAGTGCTTGTCCAAGGGTGAGTCTACACTCAGGAGTGAGGTATTTTCTGTTCCGATATAGGAGACCAAGTTTTTGATGGATTTTCTTTATGCATTGCTGTATATGTTGATTGAATTTTAGTTCATCGTCAATGATAACTCCTAAGAGTTTAGTGTGGGATGGATGGCTGTATTATCACAGGATTTAATGACAAAGGAAGATCTATGTTGAGCAAGAGAACGGGGGGAGGAAGAGAAAGAGTTTGTTTTTTGTGTGATTTAGGATTAGTACGTTTTTTGAAAGCCATTGTTCTATGGAGAGTAGATCTTTTTGGGTCAGAGTGTGTAGGTCAGAGATGCTGTCAGCTGTAGAAATAATAGTGGAGTCATCAGCGTATTGAATGAGAGATGAATTATTGCAAGAGGTGAAGAGGTCATTAGTGAAGATATTGAATAAAAGGGGGGCTAAAATGGAACCTTGTGCAACACCAGTAGAGATGGGCAGGAAAGGAGAATATGAGGAGAGCCATTTGACAGATTGTTGGCATCCAGATAGGTAGCTAGCGAACCAGCTGAGGGTGGAGGAGGATAGGTGAAAGTTTGCAAGTTAGAAGTAAAGGATGGGATACAGTATCAAAAGCTTTGGAGAGGTCTAGAAAGAGACAGGAAGTAGGTTTATTATTGTCCAGGGATTCTGCAATGGTGTGGGTGAAGGAGAGTAGAGCAGTACTATGATAGGGGCGGAAACCATGTTGAGTAGGGGTGAGTAAGTTGTGATTGAGAAGGTGGTTTAGAAGCTAAGTATGTATACATTTTTCTAGGATCTTAGATGGGGGGGGGGTAGAATGGCAATAGGTCGATAGTTGGTAGGATCAGTAGAGTTGCCTCCCTTATGGAGAGGGGTGGTGTAGAAAGATTTCCAAAGAGTAGGAACAGTAGATTCTAGCATGGATCTATTAATTAATATAGTCACAGGGTAGGCAATAGAGTCAGCTGCAAGTTTGAGGAAGGTGGGAGGTAATTTATCAGTAGAGAGAGAGCAGGGTTTGAGTTTGAGCAGTAAAGATTTGATGTATGAAGTGGGAAGTAGCTGGAAGGAGAAAAAGTGTTATTGGGGCTGGGTGTTGGATCAGGTAAGGAGTAGGAGTTAGTTTGAGAGGGTAGGAGGTTCTGGATGGAGGAGATAGGTATCCCAAATTTAGTAGGGTAGCCGTTTCCTCCGGAGTTGAGCTTGGGTAGGGGGAAGGGTTAGAGGGAGAGCCTGGGTAAAGGATGCTGTTTAGTGTAGACCAGAATTTATGGGGGTTAGATCTATGTATGTGCTGGCCTGAGCTATAAAATGATTTTTTGTCTTTTGTTGTCTGTTTTTTGGCAAGACTACGTAGTTGTCTGTATTTGAGAAGATGAGGTGTTTGTTTAGTTTTGATCCAGGCTTTCCAGGCACTGTCTCTGTTTCATGATGGTCTTTGTTTTGAAAGCTAGGGGGCATGATTAGATTTCACTCTGTCATTCTAGAGGGAGCAAGGGAGTCCAGGGTATTTAGGAAGATGCTATTAAAAGTGTCAACGGCATCATTCAGGGGAAGTTGTTTAAGGATGGACCAGTCAATGTTTTGCAGTAGTGAGTTAAATTGAGAAGAGTTAAATGAGGATAGTTTCTGACAATCTCTAAAGAGGTGGGGTTTAGGAGTGTGACGGTCATATCTTAGGATAGAGGTAGGGAGATGGTCACTGAGGGAGTCTGGTAGGGTTTTTGGCTGGTGGTAATGTTGAGGGGAGTTAGTAAGAATCCAGTCTATAGTCGAGCTGGAGGTAGAGTTTTTGTGGAAACGGGTGGGGGTAGAAATTAGTTGGTGGAAACCATGAAGGTGAATACTGAGTGAAGGAGAGTCAGTAGAAAGTTTAGACCAGTCTATATTGACATCCCCAAGGATGAGTGCTTCGTAAGGTATATTGAGATAAAACCAGGATAGTATGTTTTCGAGAATGGATATATTGTTGCCAGGAGGAATATAGATGGAAGCTACAGAAAGTTTTTTGTGAGGGTTTAGATGGAGGTTAAGGAAAGCTACAGAAAGTTTTTTGTGAGGGTTTAAATGGAGGTTAAGAATGAGGAGTTCAGCAGGATGGAAGCTAGGAATAGGTTTGGGGTAAGGTGAAAGGTTAAGGCTATTATAGTAGAGGATGGCTACACCATCTCCTTTCTTTGATGTTCTATCAGAGCGGTAGATGTTGTAACAGGGGGGGAGTATTTCACTGTTTGAGATATGAGGCTTGAGCCATGTTTCTGATAGGGATAGGATATGAGGGGTGTTGTAAGCTATCCAAGAGTGTAGATCAGTAATTGTATTTGCTAGGCTTTGAATGTTTAGTGAATAAAAGATTAGGTGTTTGTGAGGTTTTGGGTATTGGGACTGAGGTTGTATATCTGATTCGTTGTTAGAAGAGGGTTGAGAGCAGGAGGTAGTTAAGGTGGATGAAGGGGGGGGTGCAAGGTGAAGAGGGTCCAGGGTTGGGATGGATGTCTCCAGAGGAGAGTAAATGTTTATAGAGAAAAGTACCTGATGTAAAATGTCGATAGTATTGTAGGGATGGATGCCTCTAGAGGAGAGTAAATGTTTCTAGAGAAAAGTGCCTGATGTAAAAAGCAGATAGTATACATCTGCCCATCCCTAGCTGTAGGCTAGGCTATCACTGGAATGCCTTATCCTCCTTAGCATAGCATATGTGTGGTACCTACTGTGTTCACATCACTGTCCTCACCAGTACTGCTCTACTTTACTATGTAAACCCACTGTTACTAATTGGCTGCCCACTGTCTGTAGATGTCACCAAGCAAAAGCTGTGTGTGTCTTGTTCCTGGACATGTCTACATGTCTTGTAGAGGTGGGACAACACTTGAGCAGAGAATTATATCCTACTGCAAGATCTGAGCTCTGTCTGTTGAGTAGCACAAGTATTCACCAGCTTCTATGGAATCACTTCTTGGAGACAGCAGTTCATATCATCAATGCTGCTATTGGGCAAAATTGTATTGCAATGTTGAACATGTCTTTGACATGGTTAGGTGGGCCTATAAGAAGTCATGAAGCATAGCAGCAGAGAGGCACAATACTGGAGAGAAGGGTTACTTCCCATTACAAGCCTAACTGCTTATGAGTTCTTAGCATTTCTACCTGGGGATAATGAAGGTACAGGTATCACACTTGTAGCATTGAATGTAGGCACAGGTAGTAGCCAACCCTTGTGCATTTCAGACAGAGATGCATCAGGTTTTTAACCATAATGTATGCCTATATAGTACCTGTGCACTGTGTTGGGAATCCTCAAATTACACCTGCTTCTCACAGATACATCAGATGTTCAGACATACAGGAAAGGAATAGCAGTGTAAGTGTGTATTATGTTGTAAATCTGCACAGCCTGTGCCTCACATGTAAATTGGCTGTTCTGATTCACGCTGCTGTGTCTTGAGTTGTATATTTAGATGCTGGTTCATTGTTATGGAGACACCTCTGCTAACTGGGCCTGGACAACAGAGATTATATAAGGACTGATACAGAGCCTGAAAATGATGGCGAGGCACAGACCATGTTGCAATCAAATGAATGGCTGTTTCTCTTTGGCTGAATTTTTTTGTTTGTTTTAAACACCTTATACAAACCATACAGACACACTCCCAGTTGCAAACATTAACCATACAGACACACTCCCAGTTGCAAACATTATACATCACTTATAGTCTACTCAGTCATTTTCAGTCAAACATTATGTAGCTTATTTAAGTCCTGCCTTCTTTGAAGCCTCATTCCTCCCTTGTATGTACTGTTCCCACAATTCCCATTTTTCCTGCACTGTTCAGGATAAATCTGGCCTCAACACATAAGCCACAGACTATGCAGCCTGAGTGCTCACCATCCCCATCAGTGAAAGGCTCCCCTAGAACCGCTGTTGTAATATGGAGGAAACTGTTACTCAGAGGATTGTACTGCATTTGATGTACATGTAGCTATAATCTGGCTTCCATGCAGGGGAACCCAGCCACAAGTGACCCTTGATATCAAATCAAAAGATGCACAGATCTATCAATCAAGCACAGTTTACTGCTATCTATCCCAAAATTGAGAGTCTGGTCTGGTATACAAAATCTGCCAGAATGTCACCTATCACTACACACTCATTGGCAAGACCATGACATTCAAGGACAATATGGTGGTAAGACTTAAAGGGACTATGGTTGAACACACATCATCCATACCCACCTCCATGCATAGGACAGTCACTGTCTACAAAACAAAACTACTGGTCTGCAGAGACTCTGAAATAAGCTCAAAACAACCTGTAAACTTGAATGAAACACTCCAAAAGAATGTAATAGATTAGCACTTTTGTTTTATTTTAAAAACTTCTTCAGATAAAATTTGATAAAAAACAGAGCAATTTAAATATCCCGTCTTGCCACGTGACTGTCAAATCTCCACATCACAAGTAATTGCTTTTAAAGGAACCATTTCCACATTTTTGTATTTAACTTTAGAAAATTTAAAAATAGAACAGAGATACAGAATGCAACAATATACATTTGAATCAATAAAAGTACAAAGTACAAAGTACAGCAACTGCATGACACAGAGCTGTTTGAAAATGAATAGGATTAAATACAACCCTTTATCTTTGAAGTGCTTTTAATTTTAGTAAGCAATTTATGGAAGTCTGTTTATTCAACCCTCGCCACATACTTGTGTTTAGGGTTTATTGCCAAAATAGCTCCCTCTTTTCAAGTAGTAGTGGCCAAGGACCCTTAACAATTGTTGTCATTTAGCTTTTCTATTATTACAAACTTGAAAGAATGCTCAGAGTACTCGTTCTAGTGTTTGACCAAATCATTATCTTTTTTTTCTTTTTCAAGTCATACATCTATGTTCATACACACAATCCTTTTATTTGTGTTTGGTTTTTACACTATAGTACCCTGAGCATTCCTGACAAATAGCAGTGTACATGACCCCAAATGTCTGACAATTCAATGTTATTTGGATTTTAAATAAATCTAAAACTTGACATTCCAAAATACGTTTACATGATGAACACCTTCCACTTTTATGCATAATATTGGATCTCTCTGCAGAATATTCGATCTCTTAGTATCCTTGTTAAATCTGTCAGTTATATTTTTCAGGTTAAAGCCTTTTTTGTATATTATATGTGGGCTAGATCCTACCCTTGCTATAAGTTTTCTGTTCTCCCCCAATATCTGCAAGTTCTTTCAATGATGTTCTTAAGGGTATTACTATAAATAGTTATAAAAGAGTTCTTGAAATCATGATTTTTTGCACAGGGTGTTTTGAGCTTAGGTCAGATTCTCTATGGACAAGCAAGTTTGTTGTTTTGAATTCAGTTTATCTTTTTGTCCTGTCACTGTCTGCCCAGCATGGCTATGGTCATAGCAGATACATATCCAGGGCAGTAGCTTCAGGTGGCCATAGTAGATTATATAGTCTCCTCTGAGCCTTTTGGTATCTTACACTGCCACTACACCTCACAGATGGCAATCATTAAGGGCAGGACATGTTCCCAGTGGACTTCTTTTTGGAGAGAACTGTAAACTGGGGGGTTGTTGATGTCACCCTCTTGACACCCAAACCCTCCTGAATGAGTTCCTAGTAAACTCTTGGTGAACCAAAACAATCTAAAAATGCTAAAAAATACAGTCTCATAACTTTTGATAGGCATCTTTTCCCCTCATTATACTGTACATACAAAACCTCTCTACAGAACAAAAGTTTAGTCAGTAACCTACGGACTTTGGCTAACAACTCCCTCTCTTTTGACCAGCATGTGTCAATGGTTGCCAGGAAATAACTTTTAATTAGTGCAGTTAAATATCATTAAAATCTAAAAAGGTAATTGTTTATACTCAGGCAGTATTAATCAAGCGAATTACTGAGTATAATGTCCCCTTTGAACATATCATTATACATATCAAATGACTGGAAAGATGACAAAGGTTCCTAACCAAAAAGACCACAGGTCTGAGGTCCTTCAACTCCAAGAAAGGCTGAAAGTGCTACCCTTTATTCAGTGTCTAACTGACTTTTTTAGGGCAGATCTCACTTGCAGCATCATTAGAGATCCAGTTGTCCTGGTCCTCCTGTATAACCACAAGTCCAGTGTCTACACCAGTGCTAGAACCAGGGACCCAATTCTTTACAACAGATAAAACATGTCAGAGCAGGTGTATAATACATCCTGCAAACCACTGTAATAAACCACTCCTATATGTTAAGCAGTGCGACTTACCATCTTCCTTTAAACATAACCCAGATGACTGGATGCAAAGCCACAGATTTACTCCAAGATTGATCAGTATGGCCTCCTGGATAAGAGATAACAGCTTCAGCAAGGGTACTGGCAAGACATGAATGACTATACAGCTTAGTAGTTTTAGTAAGCATGTTCATGCAAATTGTACAAACGTACTTATATGGACTCCATGCTGCTCACTGCATCTTGCTGGCCCATTTGCATTTTCTTCCAGCTACAGCTTAAGCTAGAGACTAGCATCAGGTCTTTTAGCTAGAAACTTGCATCAAGTCTTAAAGCATATTTGTCTAAAGCTTGACAACATACATGTTATCCTTATGAGGGGAAGGGAGATAGAAGATGTTTTGGGTTGATCCCCATCTGTGGAAGTGCAAGTTTCCACAAATTCTTATTAAGATGTGCAAGTGAAATCCAGCTTTTAGGTTTAGCTAATGCCACATGCAATTTGTATTAAATGTTCATCTCTTCTAAATAGTTTCAAATACTCCACATGGAAACTCCACACTGCATAACTCTTCATTCCCTTGTTATGGCAGTTTTCAGTAACAGTTCTTCCTAGCTCCAGCATCCTTGGTCTCTCTCTGTTCCCAGACCCAAGATGAGGTTTTACCAAATATCTCAGACTATGCTTGTGTCACCTCTTCCATTTTTGTTGTGCTCTCCTTCACTACCAAAATATACATTTTGTTCCTGCATCTTCAGCTCCACATCACCTGCATTTCAAATTAAAAATGCCTACATCCTATGCTATTTTGTTTGGTGTATTTTTTTTTTCTTCCATAACTGACTGATACTTATCTGCTCACCTCAGACATAATACCTTAGATAAAAGGCACATTTTCCATCCAAGTTTAATATTGTCTTGGCTAATTTCCTCATTAAAATGTTCCTGAACTGTCTCAAATGTAGTTCTTCTTTTAATGCTTCTATGCAGTCCAGTATCCTTACACGTTAAGGCAGCTCTGTTCTTTTTAATGCTGCTTCACTTACTTCAAGGAGTTTTTTTTGTATTTCTTCCCTTGTACAGTGTGAGTATTCAGTATATATTATCATCAATATATGAAAACTCAAGTTATGTTGGTCACGAAGCTGGGAACAATGTTATGGTCACTTGTTTCACCAACATAGTCCTTGAGTAGGACCTGAATGTTATTCAGGTAAGGATGAACAAACCATACTGGAATGTATGTTTGTGACATATAAAATTTGAGACAGAATCATCACAATGATATCATTTACTCTACCAGCCACTGCATTGTTCTACCATCTCTACTTTCCAAGTGTCTTACACCTATCCCTTAACATATATAGTTCATCCTGTGTCCTTAATCTTTACCTCCTGTATATCACCAACTACACCACATAATTTTTATTCTCCCACCCTGACTAGTTCTATTTTAATTTGTTTGCAATACCTTCACTTTATTGGATTTATCAAATATATAGAATGCCACTTGCAAAGTCTTAACCATGTTGTAGTAATTAAAATACAAGTGTCAGCATACAGATGAATCATAGTCTTGCCACCAGTTCTTTACTTTTGTTGTAAAGTCTTGCAGCCAACTGTTTATTTTGAAAGCTAAACAGTCCCGGGCATAAAAATATTCCTGCTTAGGCCTTGAAGGCATTTTCCCTTGTGTAGACATTCTTTCATTTATTAAATCATAGATGCATGTATTATACATTATGTTAATTTATGTGCAATGATTGCAATACTACAGTAGTGAAAAGTGTTAATAATGGTCAGCAGGCCACTAAACAGTGTGTCAGAGTATTTCAGAGAGTATGTGATAATGATGGATGGTTAAGAGTTTAGAAGTGTAGAATCTGATTTCTGCCACTGTTTTAGCAACAACTTTAGGCCATATAGTACTGTAGTAGAAAGGCAGGAATATTTTTTAGAATTGCTGCATTCAGGAAACATGGTGACAGTATGTTTGCAAACATAACATAACTGGAAAGCAGAAAATCAGAGAGATATTTTCACACACAGGGACACAAGTAGTAGTGCAGTCTCCTGGGCTAGGGTTTACATCCAGCAGTCCTGATACACAGTTTGTCCCATGATGTAAAAATTGACCAAGATTCCCCCAGTTTAAAGATATACAGATGAACAGGGGACAAGCTGTAGTCAGATATGCTGCCTGAGACACACAGTGCTATTGAAAATACACAATATGAACGCATAAAAGATGTCAAAACAGCTCTGAGTGGTAGGTTAAATAAATCGTCTACTGAGTTTTGTCAAAGTACTCCTGTTAAAATACTGAAAGAGGTTAGTATAGAACTGATTTGGTCCGTGACATTGATAAAAAAAGACTTCAGCCATTAAAGTGATTTTAAATCAGTACACAAACTGACAGAAAGACCCCCTAGATAAGAATACACTAGTGGAATAGGAACAACAAATTGAATGATTGGTCTCATACTACAAGAAAAGAAAAAGCTGAACAAAATCCTAGACTTTCTTCTGCTGTACCAAAGTAGAAAGATGACCAAATACGGAAGGTAGACTCTTAAAAGAAAGGCCCTTAAATCTACCCCAGAGAAAGAAAAAGGGGGGCAGACAGAATACAGTTATAGTAATGATTAACATTTAAAAGCAGATGATCTAGATGAAGAGGAAAACACTTTACTTATACTTACAAAATAATAGGCCACTGTCACCACATCGTTCAGATTTATTCGAAAAAATACCGACTTTGTTGCATCCAGCTAACATGTCAGTTTCAAGAAAGCTCATTCAAGAGATGATGGACAAAATACATATAGGAAAAAATAGACAGTAGTCTATGAAACCAAAATAACAGAACACGCATACTGTAAACCCATACTTAAAGCTAAAAAATGACCTCCTAAGAGTGTCTAAATAGAGGAAAGACATTGAGAGGACTTTTACAACACTTGTTATGAAATTAGCACATAGCCACATTTTGAGTGGTTATTTAGGAGTGGGGCAAAACAAAATTTAGAGCTTTGATCAGATTATATTGGCCTGGCATTAAGAAAAAAACTAGAGCAATGTTGTGTAGCCTGCCTGAGTGATAAAGGAATTCACACAACTCAGGGATCAAAAATATTCTGCTCATTGTAGAAATTTTTTGGACTCACAACAATAGGCATTGCGAGTCCACTTGTAAAATCAAATAGTGGCAACTGTATCACATTTATTAATAAACCTGCAGCAACATTTCCTGAGGTACTACCCCTGTGAAGATTCAATACAACATCTATAACAAAAGAACTAGTAATGCTCTTCTCTATAGTAGGACCAAGGCACGTCATTGTAATCTATAATGATACATGAACTTTGTAAGTGAAACCACTAAGAGCAATCTACATAGCACCCCTAAATATATGGGCTAAATGAATACTTTAGTTAAACTTTACATTCTATGTTATGTAAGGCTAGAGAGATAGATGGGAACACTGGGACCAGTTGCTGCCACTGCTTCTTTTTGCTGTAAGAGAAGAGTCCATGCCTCAAATGGATTCACACAATTTGAATTGCTGAATGGCAGATATCACACAAGGCTTGCAAATATAAATAATCAATGAAGGACAAAAACGCAGACTTTAAAAAAAGTGTAAGATATAACTGTACATTTCTGGAGCTGCAGGACAGATTAAGAAATGTTTTCCCAATAGTGACAAACCATATGGGGAATGCACAATAGGCACAGCAAAGAATAGAAATACTTTTCTGAAAATTCGGAGTAGGAGATAAGGCTTGTGAATGTGTAATAGGTCTTGAAAGGATATGGTCTGTTGAGGCTCTAAACATGAGGCAGGGATCACCTCTTAGCAGGCTGTATGACACTGAAAATAGATAATGCTCAAGATCATCCACATAGTTTTTAATATTTAGGCCTGGATTTTCTTAATAAAATATTGTGTGCATTCAAGTTGTGTCAGATATTTGGGCCGGTACACACTGAAGGGGGTATTATACTCAAAGATTGGCCTAATGAGTGTAAAATACTCTGAATGATCATGTTCCCAGACATGGACACCATACTTATAAGCTGTGCAATAAAAATAGACTTTCTAACTATAGTGGTGACTGAAAGACAGCTTGATATTTACAGAGGTCCCTGGATCCCTGACTACTGGATCATTTTTTAGGGAGGTTGTGCCACTGTGTTAGTTACAAGGGACTTCTTGCTTTACAATATTATTAAACATTTCTTGGCATTCAGTTAGTCCATGGCTTTACACCAGCTTTTAGTTTGGGAAAGGTCCTCTTGGAAGATATTGGTGTCCATTTGGAAGTTTGTGATGGAACAAAGTTTACAGTCTTCTGCAAACTTAGTCTGCCATAAATGCTTAACAGTATCTTTGATTTCTGACAACTGGCTGTCCAAGAGGAATGGCTCAAGGAGTGAATCCTGGGGTACCTGCCTGTGACAGGTCTTTTGGAAGAGGCAGATCCACCCACCCTAATTTCTGGGCTCTATTTGTAAGACAATTTTCTATTAAATAAAATTACATAGGTGTTAACATTTAGCTGGGATTGATTATCTATACAACCAAAGAGTGGGATGGTGTCAAATGCCTTTTCTAAGGTGTAGATCAGTGGTGTGTACTGACTTGTCTTCATCCATGGCTTCAGTAGCCTTCCCAAAGTCAATTTAAGTAAGCAGGATCTCCCACTAGCAAATCCTAACCAACTTGGGTCAAACGTTTGTAGGTTACCTATGGCCTTATTTATTAATTCCATAGCCTTACAAATAAGACCGGTCAGACTTACGATTCAATCATTTCCTAGATTCAGTGACACCCCGCCATTGCAGAATGGGGTGCAACTGCTGTCCTCTACTTGTCTCCCACAAAGCCTGTTTGTAAGCTGTCATTGAATAAACCCTGCATGGGGACTGAGAGATCCTGTTTCAAGCTGGCCAGTAAACAGCCTGCTATGTTTTCCTGCTCCACAGAAGCAGTGTTCTTGGCCTGAGATAGTGCCTTGAGGACTTTTGCATAGGAGATTTGAAAGAGGGGTTTAGATGCAGGAAGAAGACTAACAATGTAGGAAAGGGAGGGGGAAGGGTCATGAAGTTAGAGATGAATTTATCCAGTTGTAGACTGATAATGTCTGGGTCCAAGTTTGTGTTAATCGTATACCATCAACCCTCACAGTGATGGACATCATATTCTAATGTTTCTAACATGACTAAAACTTTTGTTTGTTGCCCTTAACCTAGTGGCTGTGTTTACCTTGTATTGAACTTTGGTTAATTTGATAGAGGTCTGGAGTTTCCTAATAAGTTTAGCAGGTCCTTTATTTGCATGTCAAATTACATTTGTTATTTGCTAGGAGTTTTTTTTTCTTTTGCTATAGAGCCTGTTTTATAGTTGGGTTTCACCATGGGAGTTTATTTTTGAATGTGGCACTGTATTTACTTTGAAGGGGGACATATGCATCTATACAGCTACTTAGGTGTGTACAGACTTTGAGAGGAATGGATTCTGTATAAGTAGTGGGATCATTGACTTGGAAGTGTATGTTAAATTTAGCCAGGTCATCATCACTCAGTTTCAGTAGTTTAGCCTGGCATAATCACTGAATACCAATGTATTAGTGGATGTTTCTGACTTCAGACACAAGGTGAATTTGACAGATACGTGGTCTAATTTGACCAGGAAGGGTGTTGTAATGGGTAAGGAGCACAGCTATTCCATATTTGTGGGGACAAAGTCCAAGATGTTATTACCCTTGGTTGGTGTGCAGGTGAACTTTTTCAGAGAGTTGTACAAATGATGTCCAGGAGACCCTCAGCATACACACTGGAGTATGCATATGTCTTCAATTAATGGAGGGATAGTTTAAGTCCACTAGGAGAATGGCATTTGGTTTAATGCTGAACAACTTACTACTAGTTAGATAGGAGCCAAGGGCAGAGGGGGACATGATCAGTGATGATGTTAAAAGGGGTCTTGTTAATGCCAGATCACTTTCTTGTCCAATTAGTCTGGAGGTGAAGTTATTTATTTATTTTTTATTTATTTATTTTTTTGACAAATGTATATAAAAGAGGCAGGGCTAGCCAACCGGTGGTGTAAACCTTGGCTCGATATGATTGTCACTCTTGAAGTGACAATCCAACCCAATGTGCAAAATGGGAAAAGGGGGGGGGTGAGGATCGATGGATGGATAGATGTAAAAAAGCCTGAGGGGTGGTAGTTGCAAGCCATCCCTGTCAAAGCACTTGTAATTTCCACCCAGGCTGGTATGACCTCCTTTCTGCAGCATCATTCTTGATATTGGTAAAATACTGCTTAAGTGTACATTCTTAGCTGCCTTAGACACACATTCCGAGAGGGCCATTATATGTCTCTCTTCATATAGTCAAGGCTGGTTCACTTACACCCACCTATACTATGACAGTGTCATATGTGTACTTGTGGTGCAAGATCATGAGTGCATGAGAAGGCAAATCCTTGCACATAATAGTCAACTGACTTTGACCTTGTCTCTGCACAGCCTGGTGAGGAGTGAACAGTGCATCTCACAATGAATATACCTATGACTATGATGTTGGATTGTATGGAGGTTTGCCTTATGTACTTTTGATTGAAACCTTGTGACTCTTACATGCATGTTTCATGGTGGGTGCTTACTGTGTTTGTGAGGGTGCAGAGGCTAGTTGTTTTAGTTTATATTTGGGATATATCTTAAAGCAAGAGCTACATGCTGCCAATTTGAGTAACTGCTGATTAAAGAATAGACTTAGCCTGCCTGCCCCCCCCCCCCACCCACCAATTAAAAAGGCAAACTGGGAATCACAAATTTTACAGCACATTGCCAGTATCTAAGAGGGAAGCAATGTAAGAAAGGAAGGGGGAGGGGAGATGAAGTTGTAGATGCATTTATCCACTTGTAGACTGGCAAAGCCTTTTAGACCAAGTTTGTTGGAAAAGAATAGCAATCTCAAGAGAAACATGATACAAGCAAGGAAACAAAACAATGCAGTTTCTTTTTGACCTTGTTATACAGGCAGTCCAGACAGAGGGAAGCAAACACACTACACTAATAAAACCATCTGTGCTTCCACTTTGCCAAAAAAAAACACCTTTGCTGCTTCCACTGGGCAAAATAAATAAGTATCTGTGCTTCCACTGGACAAAAACACATTGCATTTTGCACAGTCACTTCACAGTGGCAAGAGCAATTGACCTATCTTGGAAACTACCTCCAAATTAGGTATTAATCCATCTTAGAAACCTTACACAACATAAAATTCCAGAGCAAACAAAACACATTTTAGGTTTTCCTTTCTGCAGCACAGCAGATACCTCTTCCACTGCACCAACTCTTGAACTCACCACACCCTTCTTTTACAGTTGTATACAAGATACTCTAGTATGCTAAGTGTAGTTAAGTCATAGGATCAGGAATTAATCCTTTCATGTGTAGATTAATTATGTTAGCAAAACTAACTGTACAGTCTCTTAGTATATTATATGCTCCCCAGAGACTGAATCCTAAACTGGAGATGCTCAGCTGTGATCATGTCTATCAGGCAGATATGTTTGGAGGGCTTAAAGCTTAAGCTATCTTTATCTCTGGCAATGTCTTTTCTTTCTGTTTGGGTTGAATACCTTATTCAGTCTAAGTTATCCTATTCTGAATTACAGCCACATGGTTATTTCCTTACTTTTTTATCACAGGTATGTGTCTGACGTATGTCTGTTTTATGGTAGTGCAATGTACTGGAACATACAGCTTTGTTGCATTCTCCAGTTGTCTTTATAACACCCCCCATCCAGCTGGGAATAGGCATACATGTTCCAAGAAGCAAAGCATCATTTTTTGGATATACTTATTCTGATAACATCTGTAAGGGTACAAAAGCCTACACACTTTCAAATCCCTGAAATGTTCTGGCCAAGGAGTCAAATGTGTTTCATTTATTGATGACAAAAAAGGAGCAACCCTATGGAAAGTTATCTATTTAAGCAAAGCCCTGGAAGTACAGGAAGAACAGATTCCTGAAAGCAAAAAAGGACTGTTTTCATGTACAGCTTGTTTTTACCTTGAAAAACTGTACATTCTTCTCTCTTTCTGCGTTGGTTCTACTCATATTTTTCCTCACTTTGTCTGCCTCTTGTGGTTCTTTGAAATTTAACCTACATATCTGACCAAATGACTAAGAACTGAAGTAAATCCCATTCTAATACCACATCATGGTGCACATTAGGCACTACTCCACTCAGTGCTTCACTGCTTTAAATGGAGTAAGAAGTTTCATGTCAGTTGTAAATCATATTCTAGAATTACCATGTACAGACATAATTCCTTCTTTTCTGGTTTGATATTTCAAAGCTTTAGGATAAACAGTTTACTTTTGTTATTCTGTTCCCTGAGCCAAGCAAGATCATTAAAAGTTTTATCTTTCACCCACATATTACATTCCTGTATTCCTTCAGGATTACATCTGTCACAGGATAAGTCTGTAACTATATTATACATAAAATGAATTTCTTTGCAAACAGATTTGCATGCAAAGAATCAAACATTAAGGGACAGTGCTTACATAATTCTATTCAATTCAGTCCATAAACAGTTACATTTTTTTCATAGATTCTTCAATACAGTCTAGATTTTCCCACCTTTTCCCACAGATAAGAACTTACCAGTTACGCTTGGCATATTCACACAAGTCTACTTTTCCAGTATTTTAATGATGCTCTGCTGAACTACATGAAGGCTGCCATGCAAGTTGTGCAGTGGCAGCTTTTCTTGTGAGATGTAATAGCACAACCTTCCGAAGTCTTCATGAGCTTCATAAAGTTCCTTAACATGAAGAAGAATTTTACCATGACAGATAGGTCTCTAATTATTTTTTTTGTCCATTTTAACAAGCAGCAGTTAATCTGACTATTTTACATTTTATACTTTCTTGCTCCATAATCATTATCAGCCAAGGTGGATAAATAGGACTAATTTTATAATCTGTTTATGCAGTACTGTATTCCTGATTTGAATTAATTTGAATCCTTTACACCACATTAGGGACTTTGTAGTGCTTATCTTAGCATACTACACTAACATGCAGATTCCAGGCACCTAATGTTGTCCACATTTAATTTTTGACATTACCAGTAAGATCTCACAACAACAACACACATTTCAAGCCATAGGCTTCCTAGTAGGGTGTTGCCGTGTTGGTCCCATCATAGTTTTATAGGATATCATTTCACTATTTAATGATCAGGGACTCGAGCTAAGCATCTCCTGCTATACTGTAAGCTTGGGTGAACAAAATAGGATGACTGTTTGTAACTTCAGAATTAAAGTCTTCCAGCTTAATGTTAGCCCTTACCTTTTTGGTAACATCTGTTAAATCTCCACATGTTCACAAATGGCATACTACTATACTTCTGTTAGGTAAGCGCCTTCAACTTATTAACAGTGATGTACACTTCTGGCAATGATATTCAAAAATTCATTTTTAAACAGGGTGGAGAGAGATTTTGTGGGGACAGTCGTTCTCATGCTCTATAGATATTCATTTAAATGGCTTTCCATCTGAATACTAATTAAGTAATTTTACAATTATTCTTCTAACATTGCCCAGGTTAGCTAATCTTTTAAGCCAGTAGCTTAATACCTCTAAGCTGGTCATATTCCTCCCTCACTCTGAAATGATTTGAAATGATCTATTAATTTTGAAATCTGTTAATGAATATCCCCACACATACTTTCTGAAATGATCAAGAACAGTATAATTTTAAATACAAGAAAGAAAAAAGAACATTTATTTGTGTTATTCTTTATTTTCTCGGGCAGTAAGCAACAGACATTGGTAGGTTCACATTTGCAAAGAGGTCATCTGTTTCCGATCTGTGCAGCTCTCTTCCCCACTACATTTAAGGAAACTTGATTCTCTTTAGGCATGGTTGCTTAAGTGCCAACCGTACTTGCTAGATAACAGATTCTCCTCCAGATTAAGTTTTCAGACTGCAATCCCACACGGTAGACATGGTTTATGCATAAATATCCCATCTTAGTTGTTTATATGTAGTAATCATAGCCTTATTTCTTCTCCATCTCCTAAAGCACTCTTTCCTAGTGTATGCTATTATTGGTGAATCTCTGCTCCGTCTTCCATAATATATACTTACCCACATTACATCGTTCATAGTGCCTTATTTCTTGCTCTTGCCTAATGAAGCTTTAATGTTTTTTTCTTCTTCTCTTATCTTTTTACTCATTCTAAACATAGTCCTTATATCTTGCTTAGGTTTGCTTGAGCAGCAAGAATTTTTCAATACACATACCCAAGTAAGCCAGACTTCTTTTGTTTTTCCTCTTTCTCTCAGCTATTCATACCAGCTGGGTTTAACAGTTTCCCTTTATACTTTTCTAATAAAATCCTTGAAAAATCACTGGATTGTACTTTGAGAAAGGGACAGTAGTCTCACTCTGCTATGAGGGACTTCACTTCTCTCTCTACCCTATACCAATTCACAACCACCCTTTCTCTCTCTACTCTACCCCCCTTTCACACCCACGCCCTGCCATTTAGTTTCTACCTAACTGACCACACCCCTAAAAAGGTTTCATCCATCAACTAAATTCATAATTAACTCACCAACTTCATCTAGCCCAGCCTATCCTTTTCCTTAGCCATTCACAATTTACATCATAATACTTGGTACATCATTGATACCCCAATCTCCCATTAAAGCTTTAAAGCCAACAGCAATATAAAATCTGACTTTTCTGCACAATGTATTTGACCCCTCTACTCATCCTTGAACTACATAAAATTGAACATAGCTAATTCTGCCTCACCTCGGTCTTACACTGATAGCACATCAGCTATATACCTATCTTAGCTCATCACATTACACAAACAAAACCTAAACTTGTAAATAAACAATTTGAATTCTAATTCAGTCTAGTCTCTCCATCTATTAGACTAGATGGCAGAACAGGGATGAAGTCCAGTCCTATCAATACTGTCATTATGTCAGACATTCCTAGCGCACAGGAAATCTACTAGAATTGCTATGAACAGTGCTAAATCCCTCTGTCTTGGACAAAAGCTACAGGCCTTCACAGCCCAGTCAGAATTATTTTATAAAGGGATAAAATGCCCAATAGGCTACATTACTGACTTCACTACTAACCTGGCCTATAAATGTTTTTAAAACTCATGCTTCCACAGACAGTTCAACAATGTTCTGCTTCTACCATAAAAGACATTACAGATTCTTTTTCCTTGACTCCCAGCAAAACTGTCTTCAGCAATAGTAGTAACCGTGCATGATTATACCTATTTGCAGAATGTGCATCATTCTTCCACTTTGCTGCCTTTACTGTTAATGAACTATGAAATTACTCATGAATCTAAAGTAATCTAGTTCCAAATGCAGCATGTTACACCATCCCCTTTTCTTAAGGTCTTAGCTAATGAAATACCCACACTTCTCACACATCTACAATGTCTCTCACCACTGGTAAAGTCCATCCAGCTTTCAAGCATTCTGTAATCCTAATCTAACTGTGTTAAAGGACTTAGGTCCACAAATCTATGGCACATCTTAAGAAACGCCTGTATAAGTAACTTAAATATAAATAAGCATGGACTGTTGTGCAATCAGCAGCACATCTGTAGATGACTTATTTGGAGGCCAGTGCCAGGTCCTAATGTTCTCATATTTATTATGAGGGGTAATAATTAAAAAGCGAAAAACAAAATATAAGCGTACACAAACCTGATCACACCCCCCGGAGTGACTGTACCCTTCATCGGACCCTAGCCTCACTTGATCAGCAGCATGGTTTCAGAAACTCCTTTACTATCATCTCTATACTTCTCACCATCATAGATGTTTTTTATAAGAAAATAAGCAAAGATTTTCTGTCAGCAGGCTTTTACTTTGATATAAAATGGGAGTTTGTGATCATCAAAAATCCAAGGCAAAAAGAACGGAGAGTTTTTGACCATCACCCACAATCTTCTGTTGAAAAGACTGTAGAAACTAAACATCGGTGAAAATTGAATTGAATGATACACTGAACTTTGCTGACCCAAGATTTAAAAATGACAGTAGCAACTCTCTTCAGGAACAAAGACTCATTGCAACATATTCTGAATGAGCGCAAATTCCCTAGAGAACTCTTGCTAGAATACTTAAAAATAATAATGGTGCTGCCAAAATTTCCATTCTCCAGTATAAGGAGAAACTTTACAAATCAGACTCTGAAATAATCCAATTATTTCATGAATTATACTCTGATATTTATAGCAAGAATGAACACAATTACTTAAACCCCCAAATAGAAACCTCTCTCAACTCAATTGCTGCCCCCTCTCTTAATCTAGATCAGTCGTCCCTCTTATCCGCCCCGTTTAATATTCAAGAGATTCAAAATGTCATTAACAATCTCAAAGTAGGAAAATCTCCTGGCCCAGATGGTTACACTACCAACTTTCTTAAAACCTTTAGTTTAAAAATTGCCCCTATTCTTCTTAAGGTATTCAACTTTATTATAAAAAATGGAATTGCTGACTTACATTGGAATATCTCAAAAACAATTTTAATTTTAAAAAACAATCAAGACAAAACAGATCCTCACAGTTACAGACCCATCTCGCTTATTAACGTAGATATTAAAATATTTGCTGCTATTCTGGCAGACTCAAACAGATAATGCCACATATAATATCACAGGATCAAGCTGGCTTCATGAGCAACAGACATACATGGGACAATACTTTAACTTTGGACTCTCTAATACACTTTACTAAAAGAGATAAAAATCCGCTATATGCCTTGACTCTTGATGCCTCAAAAGCATTTGACAGAGTAAATTGAGACTTTCTATTCTCCACCATGTCCCATTTCAATATTCCTAAAACTTTTTCAGATATGATCAGAATTCTATATACAAATTCTTACACCTCCTTATATATAAATAAAAAAAGATCTAATACGATTCTGATTACTAATGGAACCAGACAAGGTTGTCCGCTTTCTCCTTTCCTTTTTAATATATTTATTGAACCTTTTTTTCTATACATCATTCAGAATACGCACCACACGATCCCCAGAATATTGAATACACAAGTTGCATTATTGGCTTTTGCTGATGATTTGAATCTATACTTTCAATATCACAACTCTGACTTGCCCAAAATTATAAATGCAATTAATAACTTTTCTAGCGCCTCTAGCCTCCATATTAATAAGAAAAAAATCACCTATCCTCCCAATTAACCCTGACGCTCATAAATCCTTTTTTTTCCCTGAATCTTCCTTCCATATTTCATATAGTATCAAATATCTCGGCATTAATTTTGAACACAACCAAGCCTCTATGCTTCAAAATAATTTACTAAAACCATGGGCTATTATATGCCAAGACTTACAAAGATGGAAACTCCTGAAATTAGCTTTTCTTTCTAAAGTAGCCATTGCGAAAATGAATATTTTACCGAGACTTCTCTATCAATTTAATGCTACGAATATAATGATATCAAATAACCTTTTCTTCAAATTCAACAAAAACATAGCAACATTTCTTTGGTTTCCCAAGAAAGTCAGGATCTTTTACTCTAAACTTACTTTCCCCAAAGAGAAATATGAACTGGCACCTCACCTAAGTGTCATGTTTAATCATAGCCTCACCTCAGGTTTCGTGCCCACTGAGTGGCGCAGAGCTACAGTTATCCCAATCCACAAGGGGGGATCCACCTTGGATCCCGGAAACTACCGTCACATCAGTCTGACAAGCCTTATCTGCAAGGCCATGGAGCGTATTATCATGGAACTTATAAACAAAGACATTGGCAACCTTCAAACATTGGACCCCACCCAGTTTGGGTTTGTGAAGGGTCGATCTTGTCTCCTGAACCTGATTGACTTCTTTGAATCAGTCTCCAGAGCCATGGACAAGGGTAAGGTGGTCCACACAGCCTATCTAGACCTTGCCAAGGCCTTTGACACCATCCCCCACTCTGGAATCATAGATAAACTTACTAAGTTGGGTATTAATCCCTATGTCACCCAATGGGATGCTAAATGGCTTACTGATAGAACCCACACTGTAAAAGTAGCCGACTCCAAATCCAGCTCCCGACAAGTGACAAGTGGAGTACCTCAGGGTTCAGTCCTGGGGCCGCTCTTGTTTGGCATCTACTTCTCTGAAGTACAGGTCAACACTAAGGGACTCTGGCTAACAAAGTTTGCAGATGACTGCAAACTGGGAGCCATTATTGAATCCCAAATGATGTGGATACTCTACAAAAGGGCCTTACAGAAACAGATGCTTGGTGCCAGAGCCATAGGCTCAAGCTCAATGCCAAGAAATGTATTGTTATCCCTTTGGGAAAAACATGTATCCATGAATTACCATATAGGTGGCAGTACACTAAACACAGAAAGTGTGATAAGAGACTTAGGGACACAGGTGGACAGTGGTCTCACCTTCGATAACCACATCGCCACAACAGTCAGGAAATCCTTCTATGTGGCACACCTCATCACGAAGGGCTTTTCATCCAGAAAAAAGGAGGTCATTGTCCCACTGTACTCATCCCTCATTAGACCCATTATAGAATACAACGCCCCATTTGGTATGTACCTCTCAAGACGTCTGCAACAACTGGAAAGGCCTCAGAAATACCTCACTAAAAGAATCACAGGCCTAAAGCAGATGCCCTACGCTGACTGCCTTAAAAAACTCCAGCTATACTCTGTCGCATATCGTCTACTCAGAGGCGATCTCTGCTTAACATACAAGGCCATGTCAAACCCAGAGCTGTTGGACATGCTACACTTAAAGAAATCCCAATCCCTCAGAGCTACACGCTCCAGGGATCTAAACCCTGTCATCACAATAAACAAAACATGCTGGAGGGATAGGTTCCTGACCCAGAGACTCCCCAGACTCTGGAATAGATTGCCCATATATGTCAAGCAGAGTGCCTCTTTGGACCTCTTCAAGAGGAACCTTGACGATTGGATGGGAGAAAGGAAATTCACCCCAGGGATCACGTCAGTCGCCCTGCTAGACAGGGGTCCAGGAAAGTAAATAATGTGGGAAGAAATAGCCAGGGAATTGTTATGGCTAGGCTTGTATAGGCCCTAGGGCTGATAGCCTAGTACCAACCTATGAACCTATGAAAGGAGGGGTGGGCCTTCCAAATTTTCATCTGTACTATACGATCATTTGCTCAACAGACTATGGTCCATTTCAAACATGAATACTAAATCACACACCCATGTTCCTGCCTGGTTGAAGATATGGCACCGTCATGTTACCGCCAATAAAATCAACCCGAAAGCTATCCCATTTCTTTCCCATATTTCTCTATATAATTCCAAATTACTCCCCTTACTGAAGCATAAAATTAGATTATTCCAAAAAATGATTAAGGACATTAATCTTGAAAATACTCTTCCCCTTCTACAACCACTGCATCTTAATCCAAATCTTAAAATCAATAACAATATGATTGATCTCTCTGAATTCCCCCTTATCATGGACTTTACAGTTTGGGACCTTCTCAAACATAAGTCCCTATCGATTGCAGAACTACGTGTAATTCTCAAGGCCAATAATAAATACACAGTCATTCTCCGTCAACTACGAGAAATCATATCCTCACAAATTCTCTGCATTCCATCTGATTCACGGGAAATTAATAAACTATCTGAAATTATCTCTACACTTTCAAACCCCCAAAAAAAACATTTCCTCCTCTTACAAGTTACTAAAACCATTACTCTACAATAATAATTGCCTTTTCTCCACCTTCTGGGACAATATAAGTTCACCTATCACAGAGGATCAAAAACTTCTAGCCATAAAAACCACTCTAGATCTCGCCCCCTTCAAAAAATTATTATATACCCAACTGATGTTGAATAAAAACTCGTACTATACACCTGTAATACTCAATAAATTTAATCCTAACAACTCCTCTGCTTGTACATGCTGCCCTTGCTTGAGCGCAGATCTTCTTCATATTATGTGGCACTGCAACCATTCCTATAAATTATGGTGTTCTCTCAAAGTGCGACTAAAAAAATGGGTTACTACAATTCCACACTCTCTTGGGAAACAGCCATATTAAATATTCCCCTGTTCAAGATGCTTAAATTACACCTGCACATTCTAATCACTCTCTGTTCTCTAATCAAACTCTACATCACTAATAATTGGATAGATCGCACAAAAATGTGTTGGCAGGGTTTCAAAGAGATGGCAATTAAAACATATATCAGCACAAAAACTCATTATTCTTGGTCCTGGGAAGAAAGCCTATTTCACCAATCTATGGAAATGCTTATTAGATGTAATTTTATGTGACTAATGTCTTATGTCCACACTTTATTTGACATTCCCTTTTGAATTCGTTATTTATTTATTTATTTGTTTATTTATTTTCTCTTTGGATATTGCCTTCCCCTACAAATTATACCCGTTGGGGTGTCTTTATCTCATGTTTACAGTTTTTTGGTACAGTCTTTATACATTTAAGGTAGCGTGGTATTTTTTTTTTTTTTTTTTTTGTAAATAGTGTTTATTTAGTTTTTTGTTTTTAGATAGTTCTCAATGCCTCTTATAGCTTTATATTCCTCTTATTTCCTTTTTACTCTGTAATTGTAATCAAGTTCTTAATGTTATTCCTTGTTCATGGTTTCATTTACATGTTTCTAATTTAGGAATGTTCTGTACTTCGATTCTGTATGCATTGTTCTTACTTGATAAATAAGAAATTATTTGAGAAAAAAAAAAAAATGACAGTGGCGAAGTAACCTTCCCAGAATGGAACCCACATTATGAAATAATCTTCCAAATGAAATCAAAACAGTCCAAGTTTATAAATTTTCAAATAAGTCTAAAAGGATCACTTTAATTGCTTTTATGATATTGGATAAATACTAATGTACCACTTGCCACTGTCATGACTCTTGCATATATATGCACTTGTGTTAGGTTTATAATAACAACTGTCAATATTTTTCTTTTCAGTTTATTAACTACTGTTTAATATCAGTTGACATTTGCAGATTATTGAAATTTTATTACATCTAAGTCATCATTGAAAAGGGTCAATATATTCTGTTAAACTAAAAACAAAATAATTTTTTTTCCTCTCATTTTCAGACTTGGGATGAAGAGGTTTAGGATCTTCTTTTTAGTCTTTCCCTTCTCCTAGCATTTGGGGCAGTTCAAGTGATGATATTTTTGCTACAAGAGAAATTGCTGCATCTAAAACCTCCTTATGTTTACACTCAGTGTTTAGCTCAAGACAGTATACCCTATTCATCCACCTTGTAGCGCAGTCAGTTTCTTTCTTCCTGCAGCATGCTAACAATACTTTTATCCTGGTTATATTTTAATTTAAATGTTTATATTATGACTCAGTGAACTTAAATCTTTGTTCCTTGTTCTTTTGTTTTTAACATCCTTACTACAGCAGATCAGATTCCTTTTCATTTACAATTGTTGAGTTCTTCCAAAGAAATTATAACTTGCTTTCATTCATTTCCAGTTTCAGATTCATTTTGTTCTACTGATTGGATCTTGCAATTGTTTTACAGACAGAACTTTAATGTGTTGAGCCAATACTGGTTCACTGTCTTTATTTATTTTAAGCCTTGGTGAGCTGGGTTTAAAAGCTTTCAAGTGAGTTTTAATGTGAGAGTCATTTTCAGCTTGCAGGTTCTGGTATTTTATTACCAGATCAAGAATATCATTGTTAATGATCTGCACTTGTGGCAGCAACTTAATTATTGTGGTCCAGTAAACATAGTTTGGGTTTCAATGTGATTTGTCATTTTTCATTGTGATTTTGTCAGTTGGGTGGCCAGTTCTAAATGTACAGACTTATGTTTAAATCCTCACAATATCTCTATGCATCATTTTTTTACTTATTTAAAGCAATTGCCATCACTTTTAATAGACCCACAGTATTTTTCACCCTTGAACTGTTTTTCCAGACATGAAGTATGATCTTGATTTGTTGTTCTTCCTCATATCTTTTGTCATCTAGATAATATATGTATATAATGTATTTTATCTTTCACTGATGTCATACAACTGTGTAAAACTATTTTGTTTCTTCTGGGCTAAAACTGAAATGCATCCTATGGGATCAGTGCTCTATCCAGTTACATTTAAAATAAAACAAAATATGCAGCCACTGACCTCCTCTGATCTCCCTTTCTCAAGCGTGTCATCTTCAGCTCTTCTGCTTTCTTCTCATATTTGATAAGCATGCATTTCCTTTTGGCATGCCTTGGCTTCATTTAAATGCCCTATGTGGGACCATTGCCCTTACTACTATAGCTGTTAGACTTTAACAACTGCAAACTCTGTCCTCCATTTTGTATTTTCATTTTTTTGTAAAAAATAGTGTTTTAGCATGCTACCTGTTCCATGACTACAGCAATCAACTTTTCAGTTAACTGTTAGGGTCCAGTTAATGCCCACTCATTTTCTATTGTGCTGTATGCAATACTTTGCTGGGGACTTTCCTGCATTTCTTTTTTCTATCTTTGCAGACAATCTTATAATGCAGTAATGCTGTTGGTTTCACCATATTATCTGCTGCTTACTTGCAATAGCTGAAATGATCTAAAAACAGCTTACGTGTGCTGAAGGTTCACAGTCATAAATGATTTTTTTTGGTGGGGGTAGTAGGGTGGCGTCTGTAACAGCACAACATTCCTTAGCACTGCCTCTCTCAGTTCATGAAGAATGGGAAGAATAAACTAGTTAAAGTAAAGTAAAGAAATATCTTACAAACCATAAAATGTAACATTTGACAAACACTAGGCAGGATTTTTGCCAGGTTGAAAAATGAACAGTTCACAGATAGCAACATTTGATGCATCTCTGACAGTTGTTAATGCTAGGAGCATTAATAATAAAGTGTTTTTATTGGAAGAATTTGCTACGTTCCCACAAGATTTATGTTATATTTTTGTGAAACATGGTTAAAGAACAATGACTGGAAACCAGTTCTATCAGGATATAAACGGTTTTGCTGTAATAGACATTGTAACAAAAATCAGGTGTTGGTGTTATGATAGGGATTAAAGATAGCTATGAGACCTGTGATTATTACTTGTTCAATGATAACACCAATACTATAGACTGTGCAACTGTTACAATAAAGACAACCGTGGAACACACAACAATTGTTGGAGAATAAAACCAAAGTCAAGTGCAAATGACCTTGAGGAATTCATACATTTCTTAAGTGAAACACAGTAGGGAAGAATAATATCATCTGGGGACCTAAATTTACCAGAAACAGACTGGAATAATATTGATTCAACAATGTTAGTAAGGAAATTATTCACAGAGTATATTCAGGAACAACAATTGCTTCAGATTGTAAAAAAATCTACCAGGGGTTAGAACATACTAGATATTGTTTGTGTTCCCAAAGAGGTTTCTGTAACTTTAAGCCAAGTTTTACCACCATTGATGTGTAGTGATTATGGGGTTATAAAAGTTAATTTGTTGCTAGATAATTCTGCCAAACTGAAATCTAAACCAATGCACAGAAGGTTAATTACAGATTATATGAAAGCAAAACAGTCACTGAAGTTCCAAAGCAAATACAACCAGGGCACTTTTTTCCTTTTTCCTTCTACACCATAACAAGGACCCTGCTTCCATTCCTATCAGAATTTGTCAGAGATTATGGATGCATGGCTATGTTTATGAGGAAATAAGACCTGGCTAATTAGCTCAGGACCTGGGGTCACCCATTAGCTGTTTCATGAGCAGATCTATTCAGGCAGCTAAATACATACATATTACATGCATGGCACACAAGACAATCTATTTGTTTAAGTAGTGCAGCCAATGCATGCATACACTTGCACTGTTGTTAAAGGCAAATTATTTAAATTTGGAATAAGCAGGTGCAACATACTTTAATTATGACTCGACTCACTTAATCAAAATTTGTTTGAGGAAAGGAGTTTCATGCTTACAAGCAGTGCATATATACTGACCTGTTTTCATTCTCCAGAAAATATAGGTAGTATTGTAGGCAAATGTGACTGTGATTATAGAATTTCATTTGTGAAGACTGGTAACCTTATTTAGGCAACAAAATGGTAGTGTTTTCCTCGTGCACAGCTGGGATTTAAATTGATAGAAATAGGTTGCTACATGTTACATGCAGATGTACATTATACTGCACTGTGGGAGGGGGCAAACATTTGGGCTGTAAATTTTTTCATAACAGCTATAAATCTTAAATACACATTGGTCACATGTGATATTAATATATATGGCTTTATAGGTGTTTACCAGGCTAATGAACACAAGAGCCTTTTTAACCTAGCCATGCATCCCAAATCTCTGACAAATTCTGATACCCTTCATAAGTGTAAGCACAGGCCTGGGAGATGAACAATTTACAGGTTACCTGTGTCCATTAGAGACATAGGTGCCAAACCAGGGATGAATTTGCAATTTCCCATCCAATTGTCCAAGTAGTACTTGAATTGGGTTAGGGAGGAACTCTGCTTCATATGTATGGGGAGCCTGTTCCATAGATAGGGTAGTCTCTGGGAGATATACCTGTCTCTCCAGCAGGTCCTATTTATACCACAGGCAAGGTTTACATCTTTAGAATGGGTAATTCTGGTGCTGTTTGTTTTGTGGATATGCAGGAGGTCCATCAGAGTGGGATCTGACAATGCCCGGTATGCCAGGCATAGATCTCCCATCAAAAGCCTGTAGGAGATGGAATACAGTGATAGGGCCTTGAGGCAGTCTGCACAGGACATATTACTTAATGCCTTGTATTCTTTTAGTGAGGAACCTCTGTGGACATACCAATTGTAGGATATGCATGGTTAGGTACATACTAAAGGGGGCATTGTACTCAATGATAGGTCTGATGAATGCCATCGTGGAACAATGACTTCCTTGGACTTGGATGCCATACATTTGTTTATAATTTGCTCAACATAGAATGATCATCATGTGTCTAAATTGGTGAGGAAATCAAAGGCTAGAATACTATCTGTGTGTGTCCCCAAGTCCTTGACTACTAGGACAGCTCTAATGGGGGTGTTGGCAATATGATAGTTACTAGGGATGGATGACTTCCCAAAGGATGCTATTATGCATTTCTTGTCATTTAGTTTTATAGCCCATGGCTCTAACACTAGTTGTTTGTGTCAGTCCCTCCTGGAGAACATTTGTGTCAGTGTGAGATTCAATGACAGCTCCTAATTTGCAATCATCTACAAATTAGTCAGCCACAGACCACTGATATTTGCCTTGACTTCTGAGAAATAAATGCCAAAAAGGAGCGGCCCAATGACTGATCCCTGAGGGACTCCACTTGTGACTGGCCTCTTTGTAGAGATGGATGCCCAATTCCAACTTCCTGGGTCCTGTCTGTGAGCCAGTTGGCTATCCACTGGGTGACATACGGGTTGGTACCTAACCTTTTGAGTTTGTCAACAATGCCTAAAAGTGGGATATTGTGTTGAATGCCTTGGCTAGGTCAACATAGGCAGTATGAACAATTTTGCACAAATCCGTTACTTTGGTGACCTTCTCAAAGATGTCTATCAGGTTGAGTAGGGATGATCTGCCCCTGAAACTAAACTGGGTTGGGTCCAGTGCCTAGAGGTTTATTATATCTCTATTGATCATCTCCATGACAATTCTTTCCATGGCTTTACATAAGAGATTAGTGAGACTTATGGGTCATAGTCTTCAGGCTCTGTAGATGCCCCACTTTTGTGCAGAGGGATGTCTGCGGCCTTTCTCCATTCATGAGGCACAAAGCCTGTTTGGAGGCTACAGTTAAATAGTAATTCCAGAGGTCCTGATAGGTCATGTTTTATGCTATTTAGAGGGAAGCATCCTGAGATATAGTCTGGGCCCACTGATGCAGTGTTCATGGTCTTAGAGCATTAAGGACCTGTTCCATAATGATATCGGGGGAGTTGTATTAGATGGTATTCCCTGAGGGATGTTTTAGGGGAGAGCAGGGTAAAGTTGAATTTATTGGCCGATAGGTTTTCTATATCTTCTGGCTTAGTATAGGTGGCTCCATTTACAATGAGCTCTGCACACAATTATGTATTGCCATTGAGGCTGGAGACATAGCTAAAGAATGCTTTGTGGTTGTTCCTTGGCCTGGGAAGCCAAACATACCTCAGATTAGGTTTTGGTAGACTTTATTTGTCCTCCAAGTTGTTTATTTAGTTTGATGAAAGTATTTTATCACACCTTCTAATTCTTTCCATTATTTTCTTCCTCCAGTTATACAGCCGATTGATTTTGTGATTCCACTAGGATGGCTTTGTTTTTTGAGTTAGTTCTGTACTTCTTCCTGGCGGGTACAGCTGCCTCTGTGCAGCTATTAACATGCTTATAAGAGATTCTGTGAACAGTTCTGCATAGGCAGAAGTGTTCGTGGGGTTTATGGGGGGCTTGAAATTTTGCCAGGTTTTCACTTAATAGCAGGAGGTCAAACTTAAAATAGTTCCTGAATATTCCAGGTTTAGCTGGGTGTCCAGGTTTTATTTTTACTTCAAAGGAGACCATTTTGTGGTCTGACCTTACCAGGGGAGGCACTGCAGTAGGGGTGTACAGCACTCATCCATATTAGTGAGAACCAGATCCAGTATGGTTGCACCCCTGGTTGATGTATTGACTATCTTGTCCAGGTAGGTTGTGTTTACAAAATCTAGAAATCTCTGTGCATGTACGTTTGGTTTCATATAGAATTCCCAGTTAATAGTGGGGTAATTAAAGTCATCCATGAATATGGTATCGAGTTGGATGGTTAGTGTTTCTAATAGGTTTAAATACATGATATGGGTTTCCTGCGTCATAGAGGGGACCGTATACTCTGCAAGGAAGTGGTATTGGATTTTACCTATGGTGATTTGAAGATGGAGCAGCTAAAGTGCATTGCCCTGTTTGACAAGCCTTGAAGTATATTTATTTTTGATATAACAGAGACACCTCCACCTTTAGTCCCTGCCTGTGAAGTAGCTAGCCTAAATGTGTGGAAGGCATTATTAACCTTGCACTGTTAGTGTGCTCTCTGCATCTTTAAACAATGTCTTAGTGACTGCACAGACATCAGCATTCTCTAGGGTAAAGAGTTTCTATGGAGTGGAGTTTTTTAGTTTAGACTCCTAGCATTGAACAGTAATACTTTTGATTTTCTTGGTTTTGATTTGCTATGTCAGAAGTACTTTCAGTTTGGCATTGCCTAAAAAAGGCACTATAGGGAAGACAATGTTTTAGCTAATATTTGAAAGCCTAGAGGGGAGAGGTGCAGACCATCCCTGGTAAAGCAGTGTGGTCTGTTAACCATCTCCTTCCATGCTGACAAATATTGCACCCCCTTAGAATGACACCAGAAACTAAGCCAATTATTTAAGTCAATCATCTTTTGCTCGTATTGTGGCATCATCCTTGGAGAAGGTAAAATGCTACTCAATGCTAGGCTCATACCAGCCTGAGACAAATATTCCAAGAGTTCCATGATGCCTCTCTTCATATAGTCTAGGGAGGTACATCTCAGGTCATTTATTCCCACATGGACTATGACCGAGTCATATTGGTAATTGTGGTACAATTCCCTGAGTGCATGCGTAATGTGCTGGATCCTAGCCCCTGATAAGCAACTGACCATAACTTTCTCCTTACTCAGCCTGGTGAGAGGGACAGCAGTGTATCTCATGATGGATTTTCCAATGACTAGAATGTTGGATTGTGTGGTGGCTTGCCTTGTGGGCTTAGAGGTAGAGGCTCCATGAGATGTAGCTCTATGTGATGTAGGTGTTGTTTTTGAAAGAGTGCATTTGGGGTTATTTAAGTACACATAACAAATGCCTTCATCTATGAGGACTTTGTGATTTAGGAAGGTTACATTAAGTGCCTCAGCATATGCGGGTCTATATGTCTGCTTTGAATTGTGCATGACGGGTGCAGCATGTGTACTACTGACAACCTTATTGACATTAGGAGTACTTTTATGTGAAAGCTTTGCCTCCAGTGACAATGTGTAAATACATCTTACACATACAATATCAGTTTGCTTGAGAATTAATTGGTTTTCAGTAAACATAAGGCAATTCCTACATTGCCAAAGGATGCCCATATTCACCAAGCCAGTAACAGTGACAGCAGGAAAGTTCATATCCATAGCAACAGACACTTTTTTATTGCTTAGACTGTTGGAGTAAGAATATCAAATCACTGTCAGGACTGAGTATCTGGTTTGCAACTATGACTAGCACATGAAAACATGAAAAAAGTGAGGAAAAGTTGATAATGTTGGTGGCAGGATAATTTTAAGGCAATGGACTTTTATGGAAATTTCTAATTAGTCAGGTTTAAGCACTGCCTTTGGATGCTTAGCAATACCAAAGAATGTTTGTTGTGTATCAGTAATTTAGTGTTACATATTTGTCAAAATACATGACTCAAAAATTAATCACCAAGTATTTTTAGAACTTAGGCAGATGATGACCTGTTATGGATAGAGAGGCAGAATGGATATATTGCCCACACAGAAATTATGGACATTCCAGGGCAATTAATCTTTGAGCAATTCTATGCTGTCATGCTATATTAGATTGTAAACTACCTGCATAATACTGTCCAATGTTTATAGCACTACTAAAATTACTGCCACTACAATTACTTCTACTATGTGTAGTCATGTGGGAATGTACAACATGGAATGCGAAACTGCATATACTCACGGAGTGCAAGGAAAAAGATCTTCTGTCATCATAACACAGGTAGTAAGGAGGAGGTGCATCCTGAAAGCAATGCAAATAGGGGGATTCTGGAGTATATGGCAATTTTTATTTGCTTGCATTTGTTTACCGGGAGGTCTACTAGGTGAGGGTGAGCCTGTTTTTCAGTAGAGGGCTAGGGAGAAAAGCTTCAAAAACAAATATGATAAAGCTACAGGAGTCAAAATATAGAAATCAAGCATCTATGGGATAACACATTACAGAATAGGTAATACAATAAAATACATAAAATCCAAAACATCTGTATAACTAGTAACCAGAAACCGGAACAGCTGCAGTAGTTGAACCCGTTTATTCACAATACAAAGGTACAAAAGATAAAAATGTTGCCAATAAAAACTTCAAGAAATATACTTCTTGTGATAAGTGCTTTCTTCCCATAAAATATGGGACTTCATCAGAACAAACTGAACTACATACCCAGCCACTTAAATACTAGTGCTTTTGTGACAGAGATAGAATACATTATGGGAATGTTTGTAAAGAGAGGTTATCCTGAAATACTCAAAAATCAAAGATTAAGTTGTGACAAAATGACAGGAGGGTGTGTATCGACCATTATTAGGAGGAAACGAAAATGGAGGTACAGTTATGTGGAAGAGAGAAAGCAGGATGAGGGAATGAGTTAGTTTCATCACAACTTATAGTTTGGATTCATATTATATGGCTAAAATTATGAGGAACAACTGGGAAATTTTGCAGTTTGATCAACTGGTGGGCAACAGAGCTGGTAAAGAACCTGTAGTAGTATATAGGAAGGACAGATCTTTAAAAAAAATATACTAGAAGGCTTTCACAATAGTGGACATGGAAATAGAAAGTTACCTATGTGCCCATATTGTCATTACACTTTGGAGACAGGAGAAATGTTTCCTTTTTTAAATGGGAAAAGACTATTTTTTAAGAGAGACTACAATTGTAATAGTACCAATGTGGTCTATATGGCCAAGTGCCAGGGCTGTACTACATTTTATATAGGATAAACCAGTAGACTCTTAAGAGACAGTATGTATGAACATCTAACAGATATGAAAAAATGTAAAATAACTAATGCACTTAGCAGACATCAGAAGGAATTCCCTAGTCATGAATTTAAGTTTTTTTGTTTTACAACAAAAGACGCACAAGGGAAAATGCTGGATTTATTCCTGGATTTAGGCGACTTAAAATGGCAGTTGCAGTTGGATGCTACATATTACCCAGGTATTAATGAAAATGTAAACATTTCCAGTGTGTTAAAAATAAGGAATATAATGGTGTAAACAATGGAATGTTCAAGTAACACCTTAAGATATGTAGATATTATGGCGTTATGCTCCATTTATTTATTCATTGTTTTTAATTCAATATTGTGGTTTTAAACCTCTTAGAAAGTATGTATGAGAGTCTGTATCCCTTTAAAACTTTAATTATTTGATGGATATTTGAATTAGTTTCCTTTAACTGTATAATTAGTATGATAGTGGAGCTTTTCTCCTCGGGCCTCTGCTGAAAATGGACATGTATCCAGCCAGACTAGCCCGGTTAACAAATGTAAAATAAAAAATAAAAAAAATAAATATAAATAAAATAAATGTAATTAAGGGTGGAGGGAAAATGTATTTAAGTGGCTGGGTATGTAATTCAGCTTGTTCTGATGAAGTCCCATATTTTATGGGAAGAAAGCACTTAACACATGAAGTATATTTCTTGAAGTTTTTATTGGCAACGTTTTTATCTTTTGTGCCTTTGTATTGTGAATAAACGGGTTCAGCTATTGCAGCTGGTCCAGTTTGTGGTTACAAGTTTGGACATTTTGGCATCTTCATCTGTATAACTAGTACCAAGTATGCAAGCCAAACAAGAATACAATTGATGACATGGGATAATAGTGTGAACAATACAGTATTGCAGATTTGCAGTACAGAGGAAATGATGGAGAGCAGCAGATTAAAGATTCTGAAAGTAAGGTATAGCCTTAGAGCTATTGCTATCTGTTTATGCTTCCAGGGTGTCAAATCCAAATGAGCTAAAAGAACAATGCTGAATAAAGTGCTTGTTTCATGCTGTATTGGAATGGAAAACAAAAAAAAAATAAAATATAAGACTGCATTAACAGACTAACAGTAGAACTTAAATGCTACATAGGACTTTTCCCTAGTCACATGATGGATTGTCTGGAAACAGACCGCAACCTTTCCTACATTGTAGACAGTCTGGAAAGAAACCAGGCAGGTTGAATTACAGTTTTATAGCTCATATTTTGAAAACTGCATTTACATCTGAAAGGCCATTCAAAACACAGATTGCTGGTTTATAGAATATGCTATAGCATATATTCATTTGTGCAGTGAAGTTTAAATTGATTAATAGTACTACAATGACTTATTGTTAATGGTCATTTTTCCCAAAGTTTAGCAAGAGACAACAAAATCATCATTATATGTGTAACAGTTTTTCAGTTATAAAGTTTGAAGTTAATCTGTACACCTTTGATACCTTCTCACAATTAAGCAATTCCATACTTAACTAAGAATAAAGAAAGCTGTTCCAGTCTATTCTAGAAATATCACTGCAATTATGACAGGCACATTTAAGAGCCAATATGTTTTAGATGTTTCCCCTGGAGTTAATTTTTAAATATGCAAATAAGCAAAGAGGTACATGTGAGTGAACCCTCATTATACAAGATCCCTGTCAGATGACCGAAGTTCCAAAAATTTGAAAATCATATGCTCAGGACCATATGATAAATTTTTGGAAATTCAAATATTAAAACAAAAATAAATAAATATGTTTCTTTCTTTTACATTTTTGTAGGGGCAAGCACCCCTACATTTTTGTAGGGGCAAGCACCCCTGCAAATTAAATACATCAACTTTGAGATCAGACTACAGTGAAAAGGGTACATTTCCCAAGGCATGCAGCACAGCAATTTCCCTTTAAAACATTTGAGGTTTTGAAATCTTTGGTCATATGGCCCCAACCATACGAATTTTGAAGTTTTGAAACTTGGATCATCTGATAAGGATCCATATATCAAATGTGGGTGCACACATGGATACCTATTTATCTTTACTGGGAAAGTCTAACTGGGATAAAACCCATTTTCAGTGGAGGTCCAGGGAGAAGAGATCCACATTTAACACTATTTTTGATATATACATAAAATACAGTTGCATTGTATCAGAAGGAATACAATATAGGTAGGTGCAAATACATGAAAAGAAGCATTCAGTAGCTTACATAAACATCATATAGAAACAGACCACGTACATAGCTTGTATGGGAATTAGAAACAGGCACTCACTTATAGATCTATATATATATATATATATATATACATTTATATTTATATATGTATATATATATATATATATATATATATATATATATATATATATATATATATAAAAAAAAGAGAGACATGATATTGCAAAAGATATTGTAATACTGCCTGCAATTTCTAACAAATTAATGAAAAGAAGCAGCAGCTTATCCATGGACATAGTAGAAATGTGGAAGGTGATCATTAATGTTATATAGTATAATATTTTAGTAGTAGAATTACTATGAATGTATCATTAAATTAAAGCCTGAGAAAGTAATTAGGAAAGAAGAATGGTTGTGGCTACTTGGGCTATTATAAGGGTAATAAGATTTGGATAGATAAGGGGAGAGAGAGAGAGAGAGAGAGAGAGAGATGAAAATGCAGTGGGTGGGGGGGGGTAGCGAGGCAGTGGCTGCTCTAATAAGAAGACAGGAGATTGAGCTTGGCGTCAAATATAAACAGTCAGCTTTTCTGGTAAAGCAGGTTCATTTTGTTGCATATTTGTAAATAAAAAAGGAATCTTTTGTTCAAATTCACACAGTCTGAAACTTTCACAAAGAAAACGATATTAGACCTTGCAGTACCAGGTCCTCAAATATAAAACTCAGTATTCATAATTGTTTCCTGATTAGAATGTTCCAAAAACTCACAAGTAATGCCACTTGTTATTTATATGACCAAATTAGTCTCACAGTTCAGTAGTTTCCATGTCATCTCCTTCCTTTTCTACTTCTGTACTGACTCTTCTGGAGAATTCATTTTCAGTTTAACATTCACTCACAGTAGACTTCCCTTCCATTCTAGGCCCCTTGCCTTAGGTCCTTTATGCCTCAGCTTAAACCTTTCAGACACTAAGTACCTCACTACACTTTCAAATTGTTATGGTTTAGCTCAGAACACGCTGTTACCTTACCTGTTTTGAATTCACTTTTATCTGCATTATACTTTAAACTTTATTACACTTAAAAAAACTCAATTGCTTCAGTCACATCTTTTACAATACAGTTTGTATTCTTCGACTAACAACAAGACTGCTCAATACACACTTTTCTCAAAAACACCTTGCTAAATTCAACATTCAGTTTCATTTGGTATCAGTGAGGTAGCCTTTCAATAATTCCAGGAAAAAAAAGGCTCCTTGGCACCATTCAACCATGCCTGTTAGAATGCCCCTCTTTCATGTTAGTACATATCCTTAGTGCTTGTCACTACACCTCTCCTTTAGGGGACAGTACAGCCACTTGTATATGAACTGTTTCTTACCCCAGTTTACCAGATAGCTGTAATGTCATCAGTGTCTTATTTTACTGGAGTGTAAAACACCACAACACTTTTTTATTTATTTTTTTTTGTATTCATAAGACACAGCCAGGGCAGCCTTTCCAAAACCAGAATTGCTCATTACCACATACTACATTCAGAAAACCTGTGGTAAAGTGTCACTATCCCTCTTTCTTTCTAAAGATCCTCCTTCAACACATTCAGTGTCATTGATGAAAGTACGGTGGTGTAAAATCTTACCATAACATTAGATGTCCTTGCCTTCACCACTGCAGTGTTCCTTACTAACGGAGATTCCCTGCCATGAAGCCAAGTACGGTGGTGTAAAATCTTACCACAACATTAGATGTCCTTGCCTTCACCACTGCAGTATTCCTTACTAACGGAGATTCCCTGCCGTGAAGCCCTATGTCCAGCCAGTTTACAAAAGATTTCCATTGCTTTAAGGCACTCTGAACATCACTGGCTTACTCTTTGCATAAGGTAGGGCTTAAAGGGGACGTTCAAGCATACTATCCTCAGAACAGATTGCCCCAGTAAGAACAGCAGTCCCAAGGAATACCAAGGGGAATCTGCACATCCAGGAAGGGAAAAAGACCAGGGGGTGGAGGGAGGAGGGAGGGAAGTGAATACTAAAGCAGTGAAGGCAAGGACATCTACCATTATGGTAACATTTTACACAACTGTACTATGTCCTTACATTCACCTCTGCAGTATTCCTTACAAATGGAAGAGTACCAAAACTCAAGAAGAAACCTGGAAGGAGGAAGCAGCAGAATCCTCCAAGAAGCCATGGTAGTAGCAAACTAGCTCTGGCTCTGGAGATACCATCCAAATGGTAATGTTTGGTAAAGGTACGCACAGAGGTCAAGGTAGCAACTTCAGGAATAGAATTAGCATCCAAGCCTTTGAAAAAAAGCTCCAGAAGAAGCCACAGCTCTAGTGTAATGAGCCTTAATAGAAGGAGGGCTCTCAACATGAAAAGTGTAACAAAAGGAAATAGCCTTTGAAATCCAAATGGAAATAGTTTGCTTGAAAACAGCGAAACCTAAAGACCTAGGATGAAAGGAAACAAATAACTCGTCAGACTTCCTTATAGCTTTAGTTTTATCCAAATAAAATCTGAGCTGTCTATGCACATCTAAGGTATGTAGCATTATCTCACTGTCAGATTGTTAAGAGGGTAAAAAGGTAGGCAAATTAATAAACTGATTAGGTGACAACTCACTAAACACCTTGGGCATAAAAGAAGGATTAGTACACAAGGACACCCTGTCCTCATGAAATATCAAAAAAGGTGGGCAAGCCATAAGGGCTTGCAACTCAGACACCCATCTGGCAGAAGTAGGAGCTAACAAAAGATCTGTCTTCCAAAAGCAATGTTGCAAGGAAGCTGAAACAGCAGGCTCAAAAGGAGCCAGAGTTCATTTTTCCAGAACAAAATTAAGATCCCAGGGAAGTAACAGGCATCCTGGGAGGTCTAATATTAAGGACACCTTTAAGAAACTGCTTAGCCTCAGTAGACAAGCAGAAAGAGCTGACAAGTGAGCTTTAATAGAAGAACGGGCTAAACCAGCATTGAGCAACTCACACAAATAAGAAAGAACCAAATGAACATCCAAAGAAAGTGGGACCAGATCACAAGAAAGGCACCAAATAGAAAACCTCTTCCATTTAAATAAGTAGGATTTCCTAGTAGTAGGCTTCCTGGCCTGCTGCAGGACCTGCAGCACATCCTCAGAAAAGTGTCTATGAGGGCTCAAAACCCTATCACCCACAGGGTCAGCTGAAGCATGGACAGGTGGGAATGGATGAGCGAGGGAAGTGGAGGCTAAAACTGTAGCCCTGGATTCAGAGACAACTGCTGAATCCAGCACAGAAGTTCAACCTTGAGACAGGAGAGAAGAGGAACAGAAAGTCTAGATGATACACATGCTGAAGCCACACCGACTAAAAAAAAAAAAAAAAGAAAAAAACACTGGAACTTCCTCATGTGGAGCCTGGCTAGAGAAAGCATTGGAATGGGGGAAGCCATGAACCCCAGAGCTCTCAGAAACTCCCTGGCTGAAATGGGAGGCCAGGGGAAGAAGAGTTTGAAAGAAAAAAAATGAGAGTTAATGCCTTTGGGAGGAGGCAGGGATGCCAGCATTGGCACTGTTTGAAACCTGCAACCCAGAAAGATATGATCTTGAGAAGGAGTCTGGGAAGACAAAGTTTATTGTGAATCCCAGGCTCTGAAGAAGAGAAATGGTAAAATGAAGATTTTGCAAAAGGACCTCTGGAGAAGATGCCTGAATCAGCAGGTCATACAACTAAGGAATGATTTGGATCCCTCGATGCCTGCAAAAGGCAATCGCAGGAGCGAGGCATTTGTTGAACACCCTTGGGGCAAGTAGAAAGGCTAAAGGACAAAGCACATAACTGAAAATGCCAGGAAGCAACAGAGAAATGCAAAATTCTCCTGAAAAGAGGATATATTGGAATATGGAGATAAGCATCCTTGAGGCCCAGAGACACCAGAAAGGCCTGAGGGAGCAAAGGTGGTTAAAGGGACTGAAGGGACAACATCCAAAAGGAAGGTACCTTCAGAAAGGTGTTCAGATGGGAGAGGCCTAGAATAGGCTCCAAGTACCTTCTTTCCTGGGCACTAGAAACATTCTGGAATAAAACATTGTGATACAGACACTTCTTGAATAGTACTCAGAGACAAGAGGTCCCGAGAAACCTCTGAGAAAAAAGGAAGCTGTTTCCAAGGAGGCTGAGAAGAATCCTTGGTGATCCATAGCCAAACAGGAAGAGAGAGAGAAAGGCAATGAGACGGAGGAATGTGGCTGGGAATGGGTAAATAGACAGTACCTGATTTGTCAGGAAAGGAAGGTTTAAGAATCCCTGCAGTCTGAGAGGCTTTAGCAGGAGTCATCCGTTTACTACCCTTTTTACCTTTAGAAGGAGTGCAAGACTGCCTATGAACAAAGGCTGGCTTAGAAGCATAGTTCTGTTGAAATTTAGGCACAGAAAAAACAAAGACATGCTTAAGCTCATGTAAAGCTTTCCTCTTGTCCTGAAGAGACTTAAAAAAAACAGCATCCACTTCACCAAACAAAAGAGTATTATCCAGAGGAGCATCCAGCAACTTAGCCTTAATATCATCAAGCAAAGGTTGAAGCGAAGCCAGAAATATCTCCTCAGAACTGAGCCAGAAGCAGCAGCCCTTGAAAAGGCATCTGTAGCATCATAACTACACTTGATAGAATGACAAACTACCTGAAAGGAAGTCCCAAACAAGGAAAGCAGAAGATTTACCCTCAGAGTCTGGAGGTCAGAAATAACCTGACAGGCCTGAGAAAGAAGAGCCAAGACATACCTAGAAATATGGGTGTGATAATTAATAGCCCTAAAAGCCAGGGTAGAGGAAGTATAAACCTTCTTACCCAGTCTATCCATGGTCCTACTGTCCTTGTCAGCAAGCAATAACTTGGACAAAGGAAGCAATTAAGAGAGCTTATCAGAGATTACAGACACCACAGAGGGGTCAGCAGCAGGGAATTTAAACAAACTCCCTGGGAGCAGGGGAAGAGAATCCAGCACTTCAGGGGCAGTGGAAAAAATATCTGGAGGAATGGCCACAAGTTTAGGAGGTTCCATTTGCAGTAACCCATACTATCAATTATGGATATCCGATACCTGGACACAATCCCTCTTAAAGACCATCATCCTAGAGATTGTGTCCCCAAAATAAATTTCCTTAGATGGATTATCAAGACTATGAGAATCCTCCTCCTCAGACCCATAGTCTAAAGGTGAAGGAATCTGGGCTGAATAAGCAAGGGAGTCATCATCAGAATCCACCTCAGAAGTATGGAATTCTCTGGACCTTTTAGGGGAAGAGGTGGACCAAGGAGGAACAGGAACCGATAATCCCATGAGGAGGCTGCAATGACAGTAAAGCATTAAATAACCCCTGAGTAAAGGCCTGCCACTCACTTTGTAGATCTCTAGGAGTAGAAGAGATATGGTTATTTTTCTGCTTCTTCTTCAAACAGACCACCATCCTGGAAACCAGAGAAGGCCCAGATACAAGACAGCATTCCCCAACTGTAGTAGCAACCTCTTCTTGAAAGAGAAACTACAGAACCCCATTAGAACCCTCGTAAACAGTCAACCATGGTTCCGTCTGAATGCCCAAATGGACGCCTGCAGATGTGCTGCCTGCCAAATCATCATTGGTCTCCAACCCAGACATGGTAGAAGAATCTGACAAAACAACTGGGTAAGCCTCCTGGTGCATAATAAGCTAAGGAGAAACACTCAGCAGAGGCTGGACAGTGGAATATTCCATCCTTATCTTATGCACCTTCTTCTCCCCAGATGGCTGACCCTCAGGGCAGGAAGTTCCATCCATAGTACCTGCAGCAAGAAGCTTAAGTCGCTGGTTCTCAGATACAAGGAAAGGGAAGGAAGCCTAGTATGAAGAGTTTTGGGGACAAATGCCTGACAAATTGAACAAGATGCATGGTCGTGAGCAGCACCAAGGCAAAAAAGACACTTATTATGACAGTCTTTATGGAGAATCAGTCTGCCACACTGGCATTTACTCTTCCTGGATGATACTAACTCCAAACAGCACTAAACAAAACAGAAAAAGTAATCAAAAACCCAACTGGGTGCTTATCTGCAACTGTGAGGACTCCAGCAAACAGGAGCAAGCACAGAAAAAAACCAATAAACAGAAAAAAAAAAAAAAAAAAAAAAATGTATGCAACAGCAGACTGGTGGTTAAAACAGCATTCGGACTGACGGCAAAACATTTCTGAGAATGGTACACCTGAATGACCCTTTATGCCCAACCTTATGCAAGGAGTAAGCAGGTGACGTTCAGCGTACCTTAAAGCAATGGCAATCTTTTGTAAACTGGCCGAACAGAGTGCTTTACAGCAGGCCCCATTAGTAAGAAATACTGCAACTGTGAATGTAAGGACATCATTTCATATATTGTCATTGCACTTTTAATAGCAGCAGGAAAAAAATTTAAATCCTCTGCCTGATGTGATATCTGGGGTTCTTAGCTCAGATAATATGCATGTTAAAAACACATACTCCAACCTTAATGTCATCTTTTCATCTAAAACTGACTCATTATATTGAAGACTTTAAAGAAAACAAACCAAAAGATAGCTTGCCTTCAGACTTATTCAGTCTGAAATATTCACAGAAAAAAAAAACCACAATTGTAACATTTACAGCACCTGGTACATAGACTTCTCTCAGTCCTGATAATTGTTTTTCAATTATAATGATCCAGAAGCAAACACACTTCAGTCTTACTTATCTGTTGAGGCTACTCAAAGTGAAGACATTTATTTTTCATGACATCTCACCCTTTTGGAGAATTCTTTTTCCTTTCAGCAATGCCTCATATTGGTCTTCCCTTATATTCAAGGCCTCTTGACTTAAGCTCTTTATGTTTTTCTTATTTTTCAACTCAGGCAGTTTCTAACAGCCACTTTTGAGAACCATTTTCTTACACCATTCAAAAGGATACTTCACGATTCCTCTATTTTATAGTAGTACCAAACTATTTTACATCAGACTCTGTTTTTTTCCCTATAATCTCTAATAGTGTTTTAAGCACAGGTTTAACCCTGCCTGTATCAGTTAATTGGGAACCTCCTACAGGTAGTTTAACCCTTTCCATTACTCATTTAGTTGCCTTACTATACCCTGCAGTATCACAAAATCTGTATGTCTTGAAGTCTCTTGTCCTAGGACTTGGACATTTAAAAATAAATAAATAAAAACATATTGAAGGAGAAAATAAAATATATTTTTTCACTACAAGCAAATATAAAAATTGAGTTGGCTAAAGAAAGAATAACAGAAATGTAGTTTATAGGCATAGCTAAAATGGGTCAAAAGGGGTGGTTGCTCCAGTCACACGATGTAAGTGATTGATGGTTTCTAATGGGGTAGTACTGCAGTGCCAGTATATTGTGTCACAGCTAAAGCACTGAAGTACTTTTCATGTGTGTGGCAGACTAACTCATTTGAGACACTTTTTACATTTGTAGCAATCATTTTGCTATAGTTTCAAGCAAAATCTTTATTTTTTTTGCTGTCCTCAACTCACTGTTGAGGGGGCCCTAGATAAACAAGCTATAGCTCTGGTGCAGTTTGTTTCATTCTCCTTTTAACTCCTGTACAGGCTATAGGCTCATTTTTGTTGCTCAGAACACAGTTTATTCATAACACAAAATAATTCATTTTCATTAGTTAAACAGTTTAGGATTTCTTTCAGAATGGCAAACAGACATCCCCCTCAATATAGCAGGCTTTTAATTAAACTTTAGAAATTAGAAGCAGGACTCCACTCACTGCAAAACAGATGATCTTCTATTATAAGGCCCATAACAATGTGAATATATGGGTGTCATGAATACTTCAAAAGACATACTCCAGTCAAGTCATACATTCAGAAGTTTCCACAGAAACCTGCTTTTTCATTTCAATGGTAAAATTTTGCACTCCTTGGTTCTGTGAAGAATTCAGTGGACAAAATGTGCTTGTTCATTTTCACAGAAGGAAATCATTGCTTTCCCAAAGTCACTTATTATTCCTCAGAAAGCTGAAGACCTTTTATGTTTTCCTTTTACTATACCACTACCTTGCCTAGGTATCCTTTAACAATAAATCCATCCTGCCTTTGCTTCTGGTTGGAATGTACCCTATTTTTTCCAGCATTCACTTAGGTATCTCAGGCTGTATGAAATCAACAAGACTTAATAAAGTATACCCCATCTACAGCACAGCCATGGACTATGTTACCCCCCCCCAGCCCAGATCCATTGTAGATAAGCTATAAATCTGCATTACACTGTCTGTGTTACAGTGCATAGAGACTGAGCAATGTGAACATTTGTGCTTAATGGTTGGTAGGCCAATTTCCAGTGGGAAAAATTTGTTTTTTTCTTTCTGTGTTGTGACAATTACTTGAACAGGGCATGATCAGTCACTGATGTTAATGTCAGACATCCTTGTCTTAATTTTTGAGAGGATTACTTGCCATAAGGCGCAAAGACTAACCATTTACACCTTAGACAAATACCTGTCAATGTCATCACTAAAGATGACTACATCATACAAATTTGCTATGGCAAAACAGCCATGGGATCTCAAAGTGTTATCCATAAGTGGATGGAATGTGGCTGTTGCCCCTTGTAATTCAAATGGCATGTCTTTGCATAGAAAAGGCAGCCTGGGTTAGGAGCTGTTGTCTTTCCCCCGGACTGTAAAGGTATGGGAAACTGCCAATACTCATTTGTAAGATCAAGTGTAGTCAAATAAGAGACTTTCCCCAAGCCATTCCACTAAGTTGTCTACCACGGCATTAGATAAGCATCATATTGTCAAGTGTTATTTACATGAGAAAATCAGTGCAGAATCTTATAATGTCATTGGGTTTGTGAACCAGCTTAACGAGGCTACCTCAGGTACTGTGTGACTCTTCAGTCATCGCAGGTAACACTGCCTTTATCTCCAGGTTACTGCTTATCCTTCTGGGCCTGATAGTTTCTATAATATGGCCAAAGTCTAACTTTTTCCAAGGAGACTGTAATAATGTGATGGTGCATCAGGCTAGTCCTGGGTGGTAAAAGAGAAAGCTTATTTTATTTCACTGAAGGAATTTCTATACCTACTCACTCTGACAGACCAACAATACTTCAGCTCTGTGTGCATCAGGTTCAGAATTCCTAAGCTCCATTGGTACTTCCAGTTCAGAATCCTCAATCTCTGTTTTGTCTTTGGTGTTAATGGCAACAAGAAAATCTCGTTCCTTTCAAGATTTAAAACAGTAATGTGATGTATTTACTTGGGTTTACATCTTACCAATTATTTGGTCCTTTGCCATAAGTACTGTGGCAAATACTTTGTTCCTAGATGTAAATGTCCCAGTCTAACATTTCTTCTGTAACAACACTGCTGTGACAGCAAAGCTTTTTATTAGTGGTCTGTGGCTCTGGGTAAGATAGTGGCCATTCTTTCTTGAAACTCTGAAACAGGGGCAAAACACTTCCCTATTGAAATTTTGGTGCTTGCATTAGCCAAGTGTTGACAAACCAAAAAAAAAAAAAAAAAGACCAAAAACACTGGAGAACGGTGAATTTTGAAAATCACTGTTCTCCTTTAAACTTCTTTTTGCAGGTGGTCAACCCCATCATGCACCCGGCACACCCCCAAACTTTATATATATACTAACTCAGAGATCACTGTACCTCAGAGAAAAGGGAATCTTGGACTTAGTAAAACTAATCTTTCAGCCATTTAGTCTCCAGAATGTTTCTAGGCTGTCTTCTATATATCAGTTTGAAAGGAATCATGTATTTAAAGGAATAGGAAACTTCTTTGATAGCAAACCTAAGATAAGTTAAAAATGTGTTCATCTTTATCCAATAGTTTACTTAACATTGGTTTCAAAGTCTCATTAAACAAGCACATTCATTTTAACATACTAAACAGAATTACAGAGCTGTTTGAGTTTAAAATAATGAGACAGTTCCTCCATGACTATGAAATGGAAAGTGTCCCTTAGTTGGTTAAAATTTCTTTAGGTATTCTTCCTGTAGAGAACATTTGTATTGGGTCATTAGCAATTGCTTCAGCAGTTAATTTGCACATAGGAATAGCATATGGAAAACATAGCATAGTCTATAATCAGCAATATATATTTTAACCGGGCATCAAACTATGTCCATGGCTATCTGCTTAAAAAGTACTTGAATAATAGACAGTAGGACTAGGGTTCTCCTAAAACCATGGTATGCGTCTGATCTCTACCAGTCAGTGCAGGCCTAATAACATTTTTCAATTGCTGAAAAAACACTTGTCTCATAAAATGTGACCTACAGTCTCTCCTTAGTTATTCTCTATACCAAAACATTCTAACAGTATGTGACTGCTAGATTTAATAAATGCTGCTTAAATGGTTGAGGTAGCAACAACTGTCTTATGATAATGTTCGTCTTTTTTTCTCCAGATGGTTACACAACATAATGGAGAAACTCAAATATGGCTACAGAATAGTAAAGATAGGATCATCAGACTTCCTATTAATGACCTGAATATTTTTCGTAGCTTCCCTACATGTAGAATCTTCCCACTGTACATTGTTGAATAAGGGATAGATAGACCAGGTACATAATATAGAATTAAACAGGAAGACTATTAATAATAAAACCAGTATTAGCATTAAAAATTATGAAATAACTATGGTTATTAAATACAGTACTGGTAGCTATCAAATAAAGCATATAATAAATATTTATTTATTTATTTATTTTTATTTTACATTTGTTTACTGGGAAAGTCCAACTGGACACATGTCCATTTTCAGTGAAGGCCCGGGGAGAAAAGCTCCAGCATTTACTAAACAGTAATATATGTAAGATTTATACAGCATAGATATTAATACAGGATAATACATTTGTACAAGAACACTGTGATTACTTACATGAATAAATGTAAAGAATATGCCACTTCACACCATAAACAGTAAAGAAAGCAAAGAGCAGAGTATACACTATAGTAGTGGAGTTAGCTATAATTAGATAGTATTCATACAATAACTTATTTACAATAGAGGGCAGATTAGATATAATTAGTTAGTAGTAGTTGTAGAATGTAATACATGGTTAAATGTGTTAAGTTGGCAAATCTAGTTAAGCTTAGTAGGTGACAGTAAGGTTACAGGCAGTAGTATCTTTAAGAGAGTGCTAGTTTTAGTCTAGTCAGGGGTATTGCAGGGACATAGCCACTGGTTTATTAAGTGAGTTTTTAGCAATGTTTTAAATTGAGAGAGCGTTGGGGTAGATGCTACTTCATATGGTTGTGAATTCCAGACTTTGCCTATATAGCTCAAAAATAGTGATTCCCCAGGTGAATTTCTGGTTGACTCAAATTTAATAAGTGGTTTGTTGGTTGAACGTAAAGTTCTGGAGCTGTTGTAAAAATAACTGGAAATGTTTAAAATATGATGACATCATTAAGAATATTCTAGGTGAGCAACCATGGTTCATTTATAAAAGACATTTAAATGTGAAAGAAAAGTTAGAATTAGGATGTATGAGAAATGGTGAGATCAAGCTGCAAACTGGGATGAAAAATTGTGGGGCATGTTCACAATTTAAACACTGAAGGGCATCAAATCAAGTTAAATACTTGTAGCAATGACTTTAACTTCATGGGGTATTCTGATTACAGCACCTCAGGAGTAGTATATCTAGCATTTTGCAATTTTTGTCATGCACACTATGTGGGAAAGACTGAGCATGCACTAAGGAAGAGAATGTATGAACATTATTATGAACTGAAGAATGGCAATGTTAACAATGTTTTATAAAAATACAAACTGTCATGTCAAGGGAAGAAAACGTTTGACTTCTTTGTGTTAGAAAGGGTCCCAGTCAATGCAAGGAGTGGTCCGTGGGAATTAAGGCTGGAATATAGAGAGTTATTGTGGCAAATTAACCTTTAATGCTAGTAACCAACCAGGTCTGAACGATGCTATTTCATTGAACAGTGTTTCGAATGTTTACATTCCACAATCATGTATTGGTTTAATATTTAATCATATATGCATTTTTTTAAAGATTTTTTGTACCTTTTTAAATGTTTTATAAGCTTTGTAAATGGTTTTAAATATTCTCTAATTGATATTCAGTTATATAATTTACTAGACGAATTCATAAGGAAGAGATCATTGGATGTTTTTAATCACATGACAAGTTTAATTTTTAATTATTTAATGAACGTATTTCCTTTCTGATAACTCTTCTGATGAAGACCATGATAATAAGGTGGACAAAAGTGCTTAACCTGCTAAAATATTCTGCACTTGTTATGCTGACTTTGTGTTTTAACTAATTATCTTGTGGACGTGAGCATAGGTTGCACCTCATGTGTGTTTGGTTATTTAGTGTTGCTTTTTTGCAAGGTCATCTCCTTTAGCTGGTTTATAGTTTATGTCTTCCCCTCTCCAATATCCTTTGTATTTCCCCGGTCATGTTTCCCAAATTCTATTGTATTGTATTGTATTGCTTAATATGCGTGCTTCTTGTACTCCTGGGGTATTCCCTTTCTTGAATGTGCCCTATTACTCCATTTCCTTTTCTCTCTCCTATCCTGCCTACCACTGTCTTTTTCTGAATATAATTAGGCCATGAGGTTCTTTAAAAACATGCAGAAATTGGCATTATTGTTGACTATGGCCATTTCAACATTATCTGAGACAACCATGCAGAGATCTGCACACATTAGGAACCCTTACCGCAATCTTTTTCTTCCCAACAGTTGTGATGTTTTTCACTTCACTGACCACGCATTCTATTACTAGCAAGAAGAGTTCCAGGGAGAGGGGGCATCACTGCTAGGTCTCCTCCCTACTTTTACTAACTTGGTAACTCATACATTTACCATTACCTCTATCTCTGTCTCATTGTAAAGTGTGTTTACCAATCCTATAATTTTCTCATTTGTCTTTTTTTTTCAGTATCTCCCAAAGGGATTTCCATCTGACTTTGTCAAATGCCTTTGGTAGGTTAAAAAGAGTATCTCTACCCCAGTTCCTCTCTTTTGTTTTTTTTCACTGTCCATAAACTCTTTTAGGGCATACAGATTCATTTATGCCCTTCTTCCATTCTTCCATTCACAAAACCTTTCTGCCCTTTTTGTATTATCTTCAGCAGAATCTCATCCAGTTTTCTTACCTACACTTTTGATATTAAGTTGCTGTCCGTGTTTATAAAGGAGATTGGCTACCACCTGGGCTCTTTTCATTGTGTCTGTTATTTCTCCTGTTTCTCTTATCCTTTCAAAACCTACCTTCATAATTGTCCATAATGCCTTTCTACCTCACTTAAAAAACTCTACTGGGTATCCATCTGGGACCCTGACCTTTCTGTCTTTCATTGCTGTCACTGCCTCTTTGATATCCTTCATCATGATTTTTTTATTCATTGTCTCCTTCTGTATTCCTCTATTTGGTAACCCTCTTCTCTGTCTGTTATCTTACAATGGATATGCTTTTCCTGTTCCTGGTATATTTGTTGGTAGTATTCCCTAAAGTTTTCTGTAACCCTATCATCCTTGTCATTTCTGCTTTCAGTTTATCTTAATTCTTAGCACTGAAAAATAGATTATTGTAAGCCTTTTATGTTTCTCCTAAAGGAAATAGAGCAGTAGTCACACTGCCTACCTTGACCTGGCCAAGGCATTTGACAAAATACCCAACTCGGGCATTGTTGACAAACTCAGGAGGTTAGGTACAAACCCATATGGCACGCATTAGAAAGCCAACTGGCTCACAGACAGGACCCAGGAAGTTAGAACTGAAGAATCTACCTCTACAAAGAGGCCAGTCACAAGTGGAGTCCCTCAGGGATCAATCCTTGGGCCGCTCCTTTTTGTCATTTTCTTCTCAGAAGTCAAGGCCAATGTCAGTGGTCTCTTCCTGACTAAATTTGCAGATGATTGCAAATTAGGAGCTGTCACTGAATCTCACACTGACACAAATGTTCTCCAGGAGGGACTGACACAGACAAATAACTGGTGTCAGAGTCATGGACTAAAACTAAATGCCAAGAAATGCATAACAGTATCCTTTGGGAAGTCATCCATCCCTGGTAACTAGCTTATTGGCAACACACCCCTTAGAGATGACCCAGTAGTCAGGGACTTAGGGACACACATAGATAGTAATCTAGACTTTGATCATTACTTGTCTACAGTGGTGAGGAAATCATTCTATGTTGCGCAATTTATAAACAAAGGTGTGTCATCTAAGTCCAAGGAAGGCATTGTTCCACTGTATTTGGTATTCACCAGACCTATCATTGAGTACAATTCCCCCCTTTGGTATGTACCTAACCAGACATATCCAACAACTGGAATGTCCACAGTTCCTCATTAAAAGAATACAGGGCGTAAGTAATATGTCCTATGCAGACCATCTCAAGGCCCTATCCCTGAATTCTGTCTCCTACAGGCTTTTGAGGGAAGATATATGCCTGACATACAGGGCATTATCAGACCCCCACTCTGATGGACCTCCTGTATATCCACAAAAAGCAGTACCAGAGTTATGCATTCTAAAGACTTAAACCTTGCCTATGATATAAATAGGACTGGCTGGAGAGATAGGTATGTATCCCAGATACTACCCTGTCTATGGAACAGGCACCTCATCCATGTGAAGCAGAGTTCCTCTCTAATCCAATTCAAGTGCAACATGGACAATTGGATGAGAAAGCAGAAATGTATCACTGGTTTGGCACCTATGTCTCTGATGCAAACAGGTAATCTGTGAATGGTTCATCTTCCTTGCCCATGGTTACACTTATCAAAGGTATCAGAACTCATCAGAGATTTGGGATGCATGGCTAGGCTTAAAAAGGCCATTGTGGTTGTTAGCCTAGTAAACACCTATGAACCTATGAGTCCTGGTACAATTAGTTTAAGGCTAACTTGCATGGCTAGTGACCCTTTTAAATGTTAGAAAAAAGGCTTCTACATCATCATCATTTATATTTATATTCTTTAGGAAGGGGTTGGCCTTAATATGATTTACTCATGTTGGTGCAGGCACCCCATTGAATTAGAAATTCCTTCCGGTGCAGTCTGGGTTTCCACCAGACATTTATATATGTTTTTCTTACAGGGTCAAATACACTCTGCTGTGGTACAGATAGACATATTTTGGTAAGATACTTGCACACATTCAGGTATTCATAAATACAACTTTACTGGAAAGGCTCACCCAGACTCAGCTACAGTTTGCTGTGAGGGAAAGGTTCGTTTGCTTTTTATTTGTTGCATTTTGTATTACTTTATTGCCTTTTTCTATTTTGTATACTGTGATTTGTTTTCTTTATACTGTGCTTTGCTTGTATTCTGCTTTTAACTGCATATTAAAACTTGAAACAAGACCACAGCTTTGTCTCTTGTGAGTCAGAGAGCCATTTTTTCCACCATCCCACCTGGTCACTGTTGTGTTCTTAAACACCACTGTCTTTCTAGTTGCCTGCCCCTTACGTTAATTTGACCATATATCTCATTTCCTCTCTGCTTTCACTGGCTTGTGTGAGTAAGCACAAAATTATCATTTTGTGAAATCACTCCCCTTCAACTATTTAAATGTATTGGCCATCCTACTGTATTCCATAGCATAAGAATACAAAAGTGACCACCCCTTTCAATGTATCTTGCTGTTTTAAAAATAGTGACTCTCCACTAAAACTTAACTTTTTAGACAGGTAAAACTTAGGTTACCTACTTTCACATCTAACTCCTCTAGTGCACACTGCAGTGTTTAGGATAAACCATTTGTTTCATCTTACCTTTAAGCATCTATTGCAAGACCGCTAGTTATGGGAGAGCCCGCATTCTGCCTCGCAGTAGTCATCTTGGGATTAGTGCTTCTGTTTTCTCCTGGTGAGAGAAGGAGTACAGTGACATTATTTCCTGGAGACTGCTGATCACCAGAAAGTCTAATAACAGCTTCATAGGTGACAGCTTGGAATCTGTGCTTATATTCTGATCCTGGTGAGAGTAGGAGCAGAGTGCATTGATTCCTGACTCTTTCTGGTTGGAGGGTGAGTGTCTGTGCTTAACATAAGATAAAGGCAAACATGCAAGGATCACAAAACAAAACTAAACTGAAGTAAAACAAAAGCACAAACTAAAAAAAAAAAAACACTGTGGTATTCCTGTAGCAGAAAAAACAACCTTTCGTGCACTTTGTTTTTTCTGCCTACAGGAACACCATTCTGTTTTTTTATTCTGTGATTAATGTACCTGATTGGTCTGGTTGCTATTCCAGGCATCTAGCAGAAACAGGCTACAAGCCTGCAGACCCTTGCATCATCTCCGACAAGACTGTGGATCACCAAACAGGCCATGGCCTGCTTCTCTTCTTGGGATTGGTGCTAACATTTTGCTTCTGGTGAGAGAAGAAGCAAAGGAGTATTGTATCCCAACAGAATGAAGCTGTGCTGAGACCAGCATTAGTAGTAGCCAGGCAGTAGCCACTCATGCAACTCCCCTCTTTTCATCATTGTTGACAAGCTAATTCTTTATTTTTCAGTAAGTACTACTTGATTTCTTCCTAACTTCAGAATATCTGCCTAAATAATTCATCCTTAAATTTTCAGGGTCTACGTATTAGTTTCACCGCAAGTGTTTGGCAGTGCTCTGTACAGACTCAGACAACTTGAATGACATTTTTCCTGTAAAAGGAATATATAAAGAAACAGCTCAGTACTTTAATAATGGCCAACCCTCCTGGCATGTCTAAAGGTCAGTTCCCTGTGCTTTCTCCTAGTAACCTGGTGATCTTGGGCATTCTGAGACAGTATAGCAACTGCCTCATGTACACAGATTACCTTCTCCTCTTACTTCCCAACACTCAGACTTGTGAGAGATGCACTTATATATCCAAACTGGGAGCCACTCTCATGCAAAGACTGGAATAGCTGGTCAAGAGGAGAAGGTCAACACCTGCACCACACCACATGCAGCACATAGCCCTCCAGAACACCCACCATCACAGCTTTCATATAAAAACACAAACCACACACCCACCTTTGCAGAGACTCTCAGTAGAAATCTACCCAAACAGCAGAGACCTCCAAGGTAGAAATGCACTCGACCACCACAACACAGCACAAACCACAAGACACATGGCTCACCTACACAGAGTGACGCTCAACCTAAGCCCATAAGGCAAAACAGCTTTCCCAATACACTAATCATAGGTGACTTGATAGTGAGGTACACTGATGGCCTACTCACTAGGTTGAATAAGGAGATGGTAACAGTCAGCTGTCTATCAGGTGCCAGAATCCAACACATAACACATGCACTCAGGTCATTTCACAACAAGTACAAGTATGACTCCATTGTCCATGTGGGTGTGAAAGACCTGCGTTGCACATCCCCTGGACTACATGAAAAGAGACATGGAGGAGCTCTTGGATTATGTGGTCCAGGCAGGTATGACCCTAGCCCTGGGCAGCATCCTACCATCACCCAGAATGATACCTCAGTACAAGCAGAAAATTATTGATTCCAGCAATTGGCTAAGTTTCTGGTGTCATTCCAAGGGGATCTAGTATCTCTCTGCTTGGGATGACATGCTTGATAGACCTCAATGCTTTGCCAAAGATGGCCTGCATCTGTCACCCCTGGGTTTCTGGATACTGGCTAAGGTTTTTGTCACCCCATAGTGCCTTTTTAGGTGATGTTCCAAAGACCAAATTACCACTGTAGCTGCCATAAATAAGTGTGAGCTGAGGGTCATGCTGCTCAATGCTAGAAGTCTAAATTTCAAGATGCACTTGCTCGAAGCACTCCTCAAAATGAAGAACATCGACATTTGTACTGTAATAGAGACCTGGTTTGAACAGCAGAAAGCACCGCTGCACTACCAGGCTATAACTCATTCCACACCTTTCGGCCCCAGAACATGGACCGAAGTTCCAAAGGCATTGGTGTCTCAATATTCATAAAGGATATGCACACCTCCAAGCTAATAGCCCAGCATAACACATCTGAGATAATTCAGATGTAACTAATATTGGGTAAGACGGTGATTCAGGTTGTAGCCTGCTATAGGTCCCCAACCAGGAGGACTCTCACTTCATGGTTCTAACCACCCTGGAAACTATTAGTGTCCAATCCAACACTCTCATACTAAGTTACTTCAGCTACCCCTCCAACAACTGGGAAAACTACTCATGCACCAGTACACTGGTCCAACGCTTTTTGGAATTCATAAATTCCAATGCACTGGACCAACTCATTCTTACCCCCTATAGAGGAACCAGCATCTTTGACCTGGTTATTACTTACATGGACAACTGTTGCTCTACACCAGTAGTCAATTCCTCCCTGATTAGATCCGACCACAAACTAATCACCATGGAAATCCACATCTTACCCACATCCCCCGCAAAGATAACCACCATGTAAAACTTCTCCAAAGCTGACTTTGGGCTCCTAAAAACAGAGGTGGCTAACTTCACAGCACCCATGTCAATGGAAAATAGATGCAGGACTGCCGAATCATGCACCAATGCACTGTACGAGCATGTACATAAATGCATGGAACTCTCAATACCCAAGAGAACTGCCATTAATAAATTGTACAACAGGAAAAGGTGAAGTCCCCAAGACTGGAAAAACTCCCTTATTAGTCTCAACAAAAAGTTGAGATCTCTCATCAAAACCTCTAAAGGGAGCTATGAAGGCAGAATTGCGGCAGACACTTAAAAACAACCACAAAGCCTTCTATAGGCAGTCTGTTTCCAGTAGAAAATCTATAAAGGATTTTCAACTGGAAGCAGACCGCCTACCATGCTTGGATTATTTTTGAATACTTAGCAATTCTGTATAATATTTCAAATTATATATTTTTTATTATTTTTTTTATTATTTAGATGAGTTTAAGGTCACTACTTCTACTACCATTATCTGATCTGATTAATATATAGTAATTAACTAAATATATATGGACTGAAAAGCTTCCACACAGTGGAGTTTTTTACACTGTTTTATTTTTGGACCCACTATACTTGTTTAGTGAGTTGTTTGAGACTTCGGGGATACCACAAAGATTACTTGTATTATAGTAACAAAAGCAAACTGCATGAGAATTTGTCAGATTCTAAGGATAACATTTGGGAACCTAGACATAAGAAACCAAAGTATGACAGACACTTCCTTAAATGTTATGCTATTAGAAGAGGCAAGTTTCATGTTATTCTGATAAGTATTTCATTACATTTTAGCTACTGGCCTCATTATAATTATTGCTCAAAATTTGTAATTCTTTTACTTCATTAAAACAATTCTCATTTTATAATCCCTTTAATGTCTTCAAATCTTTTGGGTTTCTAATACTATGATATGAATGGACCCCATTCCTAAGTCAAAGTACAATTAAAGTTCATGAAATTAGTATTGTTTCAATCTTTGATTTCAGCTAAAAGTGCTCTTTGCAACACTCACAACGTGCCCAGTAATGACTCTTTCTGCAATTTGTATGGGATTAGATGGATTGGTAACATATCTAAATATGATTGTAGATTATTTTTTATAAGACCAGTTGCTCCAACTACTATTGGAACTGTCTGGGTATCTTTCTTCCTCATTCCTACCTGCAGATCTTGATATTTTATGAATTTCTGTCTCTCTGTACACAAGATTTTGTAGTCATTGGGTGTAGATATTTCAATGATCAATGCTACTTTTGTCTTCTTTTCATGGACCACTATATCCGGTTTTCTAGCATCTATCTTTTGAACTTTTGTTAATGGGTGATCTCATGTGATATAAACTTCATCATTTTCCATGATGCTTTATGGCTCATGTTTCCTGTGTTTTTCAACCACTTCAGTAACTTAATTTTTGAACAATCCCCAGTGCAACAGTCTTGGCACATTATTATGCCTTTCAGTACACGGTCCTTCTGCCATTAGTATGTCACAACCAGCAACAAGGTGTGCAGCTGTTTCCAATTCGGTTTTACAAAACCTACATTTGTCTGTTCTCCCACATGCTCAATGGATTTTGTAAACCAGCATTTACATAGCCCACTATCTTGAGCTGCTAGTCCATCTCTTGGTTTGAATTTGCCTCTCCTTAAACATTCCTGCATTTTTTTTCCTGATCAACATGAGGCTCTTCCAGAAGTTTTCTATACTTGCAACTATATTTATACTTTTTCCACATTTCTTGCATTCGCATCTGGCCCTTCACCTTATATTCTTTCTTTGTTTTTTGGCACATTCAGTCGTTGCCTGATTTTTATCTAATTCTGGTCTGATTTCCGTTCCTGCTCAATGCTGGTATGCTTCTGTTAAATTAAGCAGAGAAGTCATCTTAGATTTATTCTTTTCATGGGTCTTGTGAGGTCAGCAGATATGTGTGGAGTCCCACAGCTGCAGATCTATACATGTAATCAATTTCAAGGAGGTCCATCCTTCCTTCGGAATGGGAAATATTTAATCTTGGTATACACTGATTTTTATAAATCATTTGGTGAGCATGAAGCACCATTCTTGTTTTCCTATCTAATCTGTCCAACACGTTTTGGGGCCAATCACTCCAAAACTGTAAGGAAGAGAAAATTGGTTTATAGCTTGGATTTTGTTTTTCAAATTGAATTTTTATTGAATTTTTTTTTCATATCACAAACAAAAAGAAAACAAAACAATCAGATGCAGAATAACATGCGTGTTCATAAAAAGATTGTATACAAAAAAAAATACAAGTCTTATCTACAATATGTACAAAGTGCTGCTTTGGGCAAACCCCTAGATGCATAAGACTAAGAAAACCTTAATTGTTATGAAAATTTAACAATAGCAACTTTATAAATCCAGACCATAATGACTGTGGCACCAGCCACTAATTTAGAACAGAAAAGATGGATGTTAAAACATCTTTTTTTTTAATTTTATTTTATTTTTTTTTTCTGAACGGATTTTGTTCCTAGATGTCAGCATTGTTTTTAGAATTAATTTATCATCTAAAGTATTCCTTACTAAGTTTTATTCACATTTGTACATGTTTTATTGTTGATCCTTCATAAATTTCCAAATATATATACACACCCTCTTGCTCATTCTTTTATATCACATTCTTGTCCCAAACTGATGTTTTCCTGGTGCTGCAATTTTCCTGTTTTAAAGGTTGCTTTTTCACACTTATCAAGACCAAATGACATTCTTATATCATCTGAAAAAGTTTTGACAACCTGCAGTTGTGCTTTCAGTTCCTCATCTGATGATCTACACAGTTTTAAATCATCAACAAAGAGAAGATGAGAAGTCTTTACACTTTGTTGTTTTCTAGGAGCCAAATTGTAGCCATTGCCTAGGCTGTTGAGTAAACAGTGTAATGGGTTAATGGCAAGGCAGAATAACAACAGTGACAGAGAGTCACCCTGGAATATACCCTTTGAATTTTTATCCCTGGGATAATAATCTGTCCTTTCTCATGGCTTAATTGCAAAGTGGTCTGCCACTTTTTCATGGTCACTGTAATGTAGTCGATCAGTGTAGGGTGTATCTTAAGAATTTTTAAGCAATCCTTTATCCATGAATGTGGGATACTATCAAATGCTTTTTTATAGTCAATCCATGCCATATTTAAATTCCTCCACTTTTTATAGTTCTCCAGTATGCCATTATTTAACAACAAATGATCCTTTGTTTTATACGACTTTCTCTAAATGACTATAAACTCTGTCAACATCAATTCCCATGTATATTTTATACATCATCAAAGGCAAGTTATTGATCTATAATTTTTAGGCTAGCTTGCAGGTTCACTCTTACGTAGTAGCATTGTTTTACCTGTTATTAGCCAGGTTGATGTTTGTTTGGAGTGTGTATATATATATATATATATATATATATATATATATATATATATATATATATATATATAGTTCTTACTCATGGCTAAATCTTTGTGCAAAGATGTTAATACTTTTATCCAAAAGTTTGCTGAATCTGAGCCTGGGGTTTTCCAATTAGAGGCTTTTCTTAACTTTGTTTCACTCTCTCTCTGGCTGATTCTTCATCCCATTTCATATCCTGCAACTTTAAACTTCTTATTCTTTCTTTTACTTTTTCTAGCCATTTAGCATCTTTCTTATGTTACACAGGACCTTCATAGATACTTCTCTAAAATGTATCTATTTCCTCTTTTTTTTGGTGGTATTTCAATTCCTTTTACATTGTTTCCCAATTCTCTATAAAACTTTTTGGGTCATCAGTATATTGCTTATTTTGTACATTTTCCTTTATATTTATCTGTTTATCTTCTAAGTTTTTCCACCTGTGCTGAAATTTTTATTTGTTATTTGCGATAGTGCATGATAGATCCTGGTCTATTCTAATACTGCTCATTGCTTTTATCACATATATCTTTCTTAATATCTTTGTTGATCTATTCCCTCTTTTATAGTCTTCTAACAATGACACTTCTTCTTCTTCTTCTTCTTTCAGCTGCTCCCGTTAGGGATCGCCACAGCGGATCACCTGTTTCCATTTCTTCCTGTCCTCTGCATCTTTCTCTGTCACATCAACCACCTGCATGTCCTCTCTCACCATATCCATAAACCTTATCTTAGGCCTTCCTGTTTTCCTGTTACCTGGAAACTTCATCCTTAGCATCTTTTTCACAAAATACTCTGCATCACTCCATAGCACATGTCCAAACCAATGCAATCTTGCCTCTCTGGCTTTGTCTCCAAACCTGCCAACCTGGTCTGACCCTTTAATATACTTATTCCTAATCCTCTCTACCCTCGTCACACCCAGTGCAAATCTTAACATCTTTAACTCTGCCGCGTCCAGCTCTGACTCCTGCCTTTTTGTTAGTGCCACTGTCTCCAACCCATATAACATAGCTGGTCTCACTACCCTCTTGTAGACCTTCCCTTTCACTCTTACTGGTACTCGTCTGTCACAAATCACTCCTGACACTCTTCTCCACCCACTCCATCCTGCCTGTACTCTCTTCTTCACCTCTCTTCCAGACTAACAATTACTCTGAACTGTTGATCCCAAGTATTTAAACTCATCCACTTTCGCCACCTCTACTTCCTGCATCCTCACCATACCTTTAGCCTCCCTCTCAGTCACACACATATATTCTGTCTTAGTCCTGCTGACCTTCATTCCTCTTCTCTCTAGAGCATATCTCCACCTCTCCAGGGTCTCCTCCACCTGTTCCCTGTGCTCACTACAGATCATAATGTCATCTGCAAACATCATAGTCCATGGGGACTCCTGTCTGATCTCATCTGTCAACCTGTCCATCACCATTGCAAATAAGAAAGGTCTCAGAATTGATCCTTGATGTAATCCCACCTCCACCTTAAACGCATCCATCACTCCCACTGCAGACTTCACCGCTGTCACACTACTCTTGTACATATCCTGTACCACCCTTATATACATCTCTGATACACCCAACTTCCTCATACAATACCACAACTCCTCTCTAGGCACCCTGTCATATGCTTTCTCTAAGTCCACAAAGACACAATGCATCTCCTTCTGACCTTCTCTGTACTTCTGCATGAACACTTTCAGAGCAAACATCGCATCTGTAGTGCTCTTTCCTGGCATGAAACCATACTGCTGATCACTAATCATCACCTCCCTTCTTAACCTAGCTTCCACTACTCTTTCCCATAACTTCATACTGTGACTGATCAATTTAATCCCTCTGTAGTTACTACAGCTCTGCACATCACCCTTGTCTTAATTGCTTTATAGTTTTCTCTATTCAATACTTCCATGATGGTATTCAATTTCTCCCCCTCCTTTCACTCACTACCATGTATTCTTGTGGTAGAACTTTATCAGTTATTAATTTAGCAGCATAGTAATGTATCCTGTTTACTTCTATTATATCACATGGATCTCTTTGGGCAGTCCTAATTACTGCATTCATTTGTTTTATCACACTTCTGACTTTTTGGCTTTTATTGACCTTCTGCAGTCTATTTCTCTCATTGATCTTAATGTATCTATCCATGTCTATTAAATCAAGCAAGTCTTCTCTTAGCTCATTTTCTTCCAAGGGCACATCCTTTGTTTTCTCATTTCCTGTGGACATTCTATAGAAAGTTCTATAGCATCTTCCTGTGGCACCTTCTCTTCATTTTCATCATGTACCATCCATTGCTCTGTCATATGGAAACTCACTGGCCTATCAGTCCTGAACATTGACTGAATCAGAGTTTCCACAGTTTCCTTTTTTTTCCTTGCTGTCTAGCTTCCAGTAAACATTTATACTAATTTCCTGTGAAAAGATCCAAAATATCTTGATATGGCATCTGACCAATTACTTCCTTTTCCACTGGTTTCCTCTTAATTTGGATATCCATTGCTCTATCTTGTTGAGGTGCTTTCTGCATTTGATTTTCTATACTGAATCCTTCACTTTGCAGGTATTCCATAACCTCAGTTTCTATTTCTTTAACTTCTCCATTACTAATCTCCATTTCTACTTTTCATCTTTGTCTTCTTATTTTTTTTTTTTTTTGTATTCTAAAGTTTTCCATGTCTAGATTCCTTTGCCTGTATTTCTCTTCAGTATCTTTGGTGCTGCTCTTTTTGTATTGATTAGTTTTGCTTTCTCCTTTGCATAAATATTAAACATATTAATTCTCATTTTCTTTTCTATGTCCATATTTTTCATCAGATGTCTCCTGATATTCCTGTTTCTCCTTACTTCACTTCGTAGGCACTCCATTACTTCAACTTTTATTTTTTTTAACTTCTACTTTACTAATCTTCTTTTCTACTTTCCATCTTTGTGATACTATTTTCTTATTGTGAAATTTTCCATAACCAGATGCCTTTGCCTGTATTTCTCTTTGAATATGGGGCTGCCTTCTTTATATTGATTAATTTGCCTTTTACCTTTGCATAAATATTGCACCATATCAAATCTCTCTTTATTCCCCATGTCCATATTTCTTTTTTATACTTTTCAAATATTTTTATGTTTGCTGTTTATATTTTTGCACTTCCTCAGATACTTCTTTTTCCAAACAGATCAAAGTTTTTTGGTCTATATATTGTTTTTCACAAATCTGTTGTATTAATGAAGACAAATTTTCATTTGAAGCTTCTGACAGTTTTTCTTGTGGAAGTTTTTTTTTCTTTCCTCTAATTTCTCTCTTAATCATTTTGTATATCTTGTGTCTGGAAATTCTGGGCTTTTTGCATAATAGTAGCAATACACAATTATTTCCTATCCTCAATAGTCAACTTATAATCCCTATAGGTATTCCCCAACTGTCCTTATTAATATCACCTAAACTTTCCTACATTATGCTTATCAAGTCACTTACTTGCATGATTATTGCATTTTTCCCCTTCTAATTAAGTTATATGTCTGAAGAATTGAACTTGAGTAGACTACTGCTGTGTTTTCACCAGTTTATATAATTAATGTTTAGATCTTTATAAGATTACCTTCAAGTGGATAATGCAATTAAAGGAACATCAAGTTCTGATATATTTTATTATTGTAAATTAAGGACAAGATCAAAAAAGGAAGCACAGAAAATTTACAACCCTGTTTAATTTAGGTAGCGTGTATGTTTTAAAAATACTGAATGACAAAAAGGCCTTATAAAAAATCTATGATTTTAAGTTTAAATGTTGACTCATGAAGTGTTAAAAGAATTATAAAAAATAATTAACATCCTTTCTTCTGTTTTGAAGGTCAATACAGTAAACTGAGAGGTAAGCCCTAGTTCATTTTTAAATATGATTCTAATTTTAAAGAAAGGATGGATGAAAAATATTGGTAAGGACATGAAAACCTATGCATGGACTAAAAATGGACCTATAAATGCAATCATTGTAGTCAAGGTCATTTCATTAACGAATGAGAAAAAAATCACTTAAGAAGTATGTTATATTAAAGTGTGCTTTTTATAAACATCAATAGTCATTTTTTATTTTGATTCCCAGCATTTTGTTAGGATGTTCATTGTTTTTAAACTTGATGTTTAGCTTCAATGTTTTGACTTATGTTTGAATTTTTCTGTTTTATGTCTGTATTATGAAAATGATTTATTTCTGAACTGAGGAAGGGACCATTGTGCTGAAATATTCCTCTGATAAAAAGAAAAAAAAAACAGACCTTATATTTTTTAAATCAGCTTCAGTGTGCTATTTTCTTTACTTATACAACATTTGCATATTTTACAGTTTAATATGTAATATGTTAAAATGGCTTGCTAATGTTAGGTAATTTTATAAACTGCTTTTTCCTGTCTTTCCTAGGAAAAGTAATGTATTAATCGTTTATTAACAAGCTACCACTATCTGTATATATTTTAGAACTTGTAGAATAAGGTAGGCTTGTCATCTTCATTTAAATCATCACAAACTTGCCTTAATTTTTTTATTGACAGTACTAGACAGAGCCTTGGCGTATACTAAAAGGAAAATGACTTTGAATGGGAAAAATGCCCGAGTTGATATTATGGCATTTTGTTTTATAAGATGAAGTTTTGTTCCTATTGGGACTCTTCACCAGCAACAGTAGAAGACATATAAAAAGTGTTTGCTAGTAACAATAGAGATACTACCATTTCTTATAAAGACTTAGTAGCTAGCACGTGATATTCTGAAAACTGCTTGTTATATAGTTCACAATGAATGCAATCTGATTGTACTTTCACTGCTGTTATTGCCTATTAAAATTAAAAAGTTTAACTACTTTGTAGACATTTCTTATTTCTACACATGCTTAGCATTCATGACTGGCATTGTTAACATTTATTACACAATCACTGTCACTTTAGTTTGGCATCTTTATCCTTCACTTGCAAGACAAAGTTACAACAGAGAAGCATAGATGCTACATTTAATCTACTTTAATCTATAAAGCATGGTGTTATTCATCAACTTTGGCAACGAATTAAGCATCAGTTGTATTTATTTTCTTATGACATGAAGATTTTATTGTTATATAGAGGGCAAATGCAGAACTAGCATTGTGAAATTAACATGCCTTTAAAGACTTCCATGTTATACTATCCTTTACTGAATAATCTCTTTTTCATTCATTATAAAGGTCTAATTATTAAAATATTATTGTTGATTACCTAACTACATTTTGTCTATATGCTAATTTATTTATTTAGTTCATTATACCTATATTTTGCACAGAATATTCCTGTTTTTCCAGACTTCATCTTAGGGCAAAGGATTTTAAGCACACTATGCATACATTTTTTGTAAACTGCCTATTGACCTCTTTGAGTTGTGCAGGCAAATCAGTGATGTACAGAATGATCCTTTTCAGCATTCTGTAAAATACATCCAGAATATTTATGAAATGTTATTATCACTGATCTTCAAATATGATTCTTTACTAGTTATATCTCCTATTTTTGTCATTGGTGACAAGTGGTGGAACAAATGTTTTTAGTGCTGTGCGTGTGTTATTAGATAAATTCTACCACTCATATCACTTATGAGATGAGGGTATTACAGGAGAAGAATTATAATGACTTAAAATGTGGAATAGTTAGAACAGAGAGGATTGCAAGGTACTGTATGAATATTTCTTCTGACAGCAGTTAGTGGACATTGACAACAGACACATGATAGAATGTGTCGCTGAAAAGTCAGTTAATTGAATGTATTGCTGTAAACCTATTATTCTGGGATAGTAGTGACTTGCTTATTTACTGCGGGAAAGAGAATGCTGGTTCTGTGATTCTGTTGTGCTAAGGCATGGCAAAGTTCAATATCAAATTCAAATGATTAGCATTCGCAAAGCAGCATGGTGCAGCAGTAAACTATAGCGAGAAAGAAGAAAACAGAATGCTTACTTCTCATTGGAAATATATCTAGTTGTTGATATTTAGCATTCGAATGAAACTGGAAATATCTCTGATCAAACTAGTGTAGTAATTTAAAATACATTTATAGAATTTTAGTGGACGCTTCCCTTTCAGAAGTGAAACTGCTTAAAGCTTTCTTTTGATGTAGCATGTTAAGATGAACTGAAGATAGGGGGTATATAATTCAACAAAAATCAGTTTAGATATCCTGGAAAATCAAAACTAACTTGCAATGAATGTGACAGTCAAATTTAATGCATGTATTTTTTAGATGGTTATAGGAAAACTAGATGTATACATTTGAACTTCCACTTAGGGAACATAACAAAAACTGCTACTGTATTCTTTAGCCACTGAAAGGCATTTGCGTACTGAGTATTAAAGCTTTTTAACAAAGATAGTATGGTATGGCTATCCAAAGCTAAGTATAACAACTACCTTCCAATAATTCATCTAAAGTGCATTTCCTTGAAATGTTTTCATCACCTGCACTATGTCCTTTGGTTTTACAATTGGCTTTACAATTCAGAATTGATGAATTTACTATTCATGTCAAAGTGTACTATATCAGCAAAATGCAGCTTTCAAGACTGCACACTTAATGGCCATGCTGAACACTACAAATAGTATATGCCAAATAAAACAAGAGAGATGTTTTTTGTTAAACAGACAATAATACTGCCTACACAAGTCAGCCAGATAAGTAATATATAATATTAAACTAATAACTAATGTGTTTCAGATAAACAAGAAATGTTTTGTTACAATTTCATCATAGAGTGAACATCAGTGTGTGTACACAGTAGAAACAAGTAGTCATTGTATCTCTTTGTTTTCAGAAAGTGAAGTTCTCTTTTTCCTGCCTCATGCCAAATAAATTGGGAAGGATAATGGGGAAGACAAGAAAATGTACAGAAAGGAACTTGTGACTCCATTATATGACACTGCCAGGCCATGCAATTTGCCTTAAAACAGGAAGGAAGCTTCTGGCAAGATGAATTGGTGAGGTCTGTCTGATAAAAAGAAATGAAAAATACAGATGTAAAATATAATCATTCTATCTTTGATGTACAATGAAATTAATCACATTGAAGAACTCAAGAAAAGGTTCTTTTGAGCTATTCATGCATAATGATCAGACCAAATATAATTTAAAGTTTTCATTTCCATCCCATGTTGGATTGCTTTTCTATGATTTTCTAGTTAAGTCCATGTTATACATAGATCTAATTTGTAAAACAACAGAATGGGTACAGAAATTTAACAAAATAAAAATATAGGAATCTCTATAGCTGTCAAGAATGATTTCACAGGTTTCAAATTTCAAAAAAATTATTGTGGTAGAAATTGTGAACATGTGCTTCATTCTTCAGCCTAGCAGTTGTTATATATTATTAAATGATTTTCACACCATTTTCTAAGGTTCTCATTGTGTGTGGCATGTGTGTGTGCATGCATGTGTGCATCAATGTGTGTGTATGTATGTGTTTGTGTGTGCATGCATGTGTGCACTGTGTGCATATGCATTATACCAGTTTAACTGTTATAAGAAATAGATTAGATTTCTTAGTGGTGTTAAGACTGACTTAATTTTATTTGCTGCAATCATGTTTTCTGTTATATGCTATATGAATAAAATTAACTGATTTAAAACTGCACCATTGAATATAATGAAATATAATGACCATTCCTGAACCAAATAGCGAGTTAGTGAAGTAATAAGTAACTATATGTCAAACAAAACCATTACCGATAGTGGCAGAGGGAGTTGCACACAAGAAACAAGTACTTCATTAATACAATGAAGGAGGTACTATTATTTGCTTATCTGTGTTTGGCAATGAACTGTGATCTGAAAACTCCTTAAAAGTGACACATCACAGATCATATATAAGAAAACTGAACTCCATATAAGATAATGTAAAGACTGTTAAATTTAGAACAGAACACCATTGAGTTGTAAGCATTCTAACAGGTTTCACATTCATGTCAGACTGCATCTTATTTTGAAAGTGAACTGATTTCTAAGAAGACTGGGTTCATATACACTGGGACAATGGGTGGGGTTCATTAGCATATGCTCTAAATGAGAATTCTTCCATTCAAATGCTGCTTTGTTCACATGCACAACAGGCAATGATTTACTTTTAGCTTCACACTGTGTTTTTATATATTTAAAACCAGTCTGGGATTATAATGTTAACCTTTTAGCAAGTATGATTACTAAATATCATGTTGGTTTGAAGGAAAGTGTATGAATTTTTTATTTTGGTAGTTGAAACTTTATAAACTCAGAAGCCTTACTGTGTAAAAAGGGAAGAACTTTATTCATATCATAAGACATTACAATTCTGGATTGTACTTTAAGACAGTCTACTACTGAGACAATGCAGACTCTCATACAGCTAAATTAAGGTTGAAAAGAAATGTTCACATGGCTCAGAAACTGTGCTGTCTGATTCATAGAGGTTGTGTAAATAGTACTATGAGACTGCATGAGACTGCATGAGTTGTATGTTGAGAAAAAATGGAATTATAAAAGCAGCACACACAGCAGTGTGCATCTTCATCAATGCAGAATGTTTAATTCCTGCAGCCTTTATCATGCCTTCAATTAGCACCTATAATCACAGTCATTGGCACTCATCTTCTGCAATAATATCTGAAATAAGTGCCCCAACCCCCTCACAAACATAATCATCCTTGTATGTCTGTCTCTATATAACTATACCTATATATCTATATATATTAAGTGAGAGAGGGACAGAGAGAGTATATATTTATATAAAAGGTACGTTCGTTAGTGTGGCATGGTAAACTGTTAAAAGCATACCTACAAGCCAAAATTGTTCCGCGGGGGCTTAGGGTTCAGCTTGAACCAGGACTGGGAAGTGACGACGCTGAGTTTATGAGAAAGTGGCGTGATATACAAATAGTGGCTTCTAATATGTTTATGGAGTTGCTAGTTGATCATTATGATAAACAGTTACCTGAATTGTTAGCCAAACTAGCGGATACTAATGAACGTACCAATGTTTATGCTGGCTCAAGTGATTATGTTGAGATGTATTCTCAATATTTGTCAGACATGGATAAATATGATAAAGAGTTGCAGGGGTGAAAGTTGAGGAAGTATCAGCGTGACTTAAATGATTTTAAAAATGACATGGTGTTTTCCTGGAAACGGAATAAAAAGGGTGTACGGTTTGAAGAGACAAATCAAAATAGATCTAAACGTAAAAGAGTAAGATCTATTTTACGTAGGCCCAAACCTACTTCCAGTGCATCGGAGATGTCATCTAGCCTTTCGAACACTGATACAGAGCCAGAACAAGGAGAGCTTAATGTTACTATGTCGCCTGTGTCAAAAAGAACTAAATCCCCTTCAGGAGGGGAGGACGTAAACATCGCAAACGACAATGTGGAGGCGAGGTTTCGAGCCAGTTGGTAGACCCCATAGACCCGGTTTCACTTATTTATTTTTATTTTATTTTATTTAACATTTGTTGACCAGGAAAGTCCGACTAGGTTCCACAGATCCTGTTTTCAGCGGAGGCCCGGGGAGATATGCTCCAGAAGCATGTCTTTAGAAGACATTTGGACTTTTAAATTATATTAATAATGTTCACAGTCAGGTTAACCAAATAGTGGTTAATCTAACAAATCATTCTTTTTCAGAAAGTGAATTAAAGCTGCTTAATAAAGGTTTGGGCTTTGTCCCCTCTTTCTTTGTGTCACATTATAATACTGTTTGTGATTTAAAAAAAGTTTTGTAGAAATTTAAATTTGAAATATTATTTTGTTCAACAATCTAAGACACAAACAGAAAAGGATGACTCTACTTTTCGGTTTAAAAAGTCCAACTTCCAACCTGTATATAATAAAACAGTTAGGACTTTTGACCAACTAGTTTTACAGATTTACAGGTTAACCAGGCAGATAATTTTAGGTGTCCTTCCCATAACTTGACGATGGAGGAACGCTTAGCTTTAAAGTCTTTAGCTAGTAATGACAAAATATTAGTGACTAAAGCGGACAAAGGTTCATGGCCTACTGGGAGAATGAATATATCCTAAACTCAGACCAGTGGAGTGTAAAGTTCTCTTATTATACTAGATTTCTCGATGATATTTTTATATGCCTTAATGGTAACCTTAATACAGCAAAAGACGTAGTAGATTATATGAATAAATCAACAGACTTTCTTAGATTTACCTTCAATTTCCAAGAGAATGTCATTAACTACTTAGACATTGAATTAACTAAAGATCTAATTAACCAACAATATATAGCTAAGATATATAGAAAAACTACGTATAGTAATTCTTTCTTACACTTCTCTAGCCTACACCCTCATTGGCAGAAAAAGGCAATAGTCAAGGGTCAGGCTATTAGAGCTGCCAGAATGGTCACAAGGGATGTCGACTTTATGATGGAGTGTAGTGTAATTGAAGAAATGTTTTACCATAGAGGTTACCCTAGGCATTTTCTAAATGAGATCTTCGAGGAAGTAATTAATAAGAGAACCAATGGGATTATTACACCTTTGTTGAAAGACAGAACCATGGCTAATGGAGAAGAGGGAACTATAGATAGCTTTGCCTCAAGCCCCGGGTTGAATGCTATACAGGAAAGTAGTTCAATTCACTATGAGATAAACCCACAGCTAAACAACAGCTCAGGGAGCAGCAAAGAAAAAACCCCTAGGTTCATTACAACTTTCAGTTTGGAAAGTAACACAATCAGAAAATTAATGGAGAAGAATTGGTCCATAATTTTCAATGATAAAAGATGTTCCCTAGGAATTAGTAATTTCCCAAAAACAACCTACAGGAAAGGGAATAACTTGAAAGCTCTTCTTGAAAGAAAAACTCATAACAATAAAGATAAAGGAACTTTTTGTTGTGGTTGCTGTAGATACTGTAAATATATTAAAAAAGGGAATAAACAGGTAATCAATAACAAAACATATATTCTAAATACCAAATTAGACTGTAATTCCAAAATGGTGGTTTATGGGGCTCTATGTACAGTATGCACATGCTTTTATATAGGGAAGACAGAAAGGAGGCTAAGAGATAGGATATATGAACATATCAATGCCATCTCGAATTTAAAAACTGATAATGCCCTAAGTAAACACATTTCTGCCTTCCCTAGCCATAACTTCAAATTCATAGGCCTCGACCAAATTCAATCTGACAGGAGAAGGGGACCGTATAACTTATTATTAGAAGAGCATGAATTATCATGGCAATTAAGAACAAATGCCTTTATGGAACCAGGACTGAATGAGCATTGTAATATTCAATGTCTCTTGAAGCTAAGGAGCCTTAACAGATGATGCCCGTTTAAACTAGGAGGGCTTTTGCCTATTCTTTTTAACCCTGCTTCCATTTTTTGCTTTAGAATCAATTTATATAAATTATTGCCGGCTATCGGCTAAATATAAGTGTGTTAGGAACTAGTCTTAGACTCATTAATCAACTTGAGTCTCTGACTGGTATTTCTTCAAAATTATGAAGGATTCATCCTGACTATGAACTTATAATTATAAATATTAATAAATATTGGAAAAGTATAATTTTCAATATTTTAAATCGTAGCTAAAGTTATAAGATGCAAGGAGAGCATTTTACTATTGCGACGCTTGGTTTATAAATGCATTCCCCTAGGTTATAGGTATCTGGAGAGGTGTCTAGCATTCCTTGCTTAGTTAACAATAGGGTTATAATATAATGTGTTCATTAAGACTTTTAATAAACCCCCTTCTTAAATAAATGTTTTATATTTTAAGCAGATTGAGTAACACTTAGTATAGTCTAAGATTTTTCTTAACATCATATAAAAGCTTTAGGTATATTCCTAGTATTTAGCAAACAACATTGTTCACTTTGAATTTCAAGCACAAGTGGTTTCATTAGGAACAGTCTTAATCAAGCTAATTATATAATTATTAATTGATGACTGATTACTTGTATTATATAAGCTGGAAGCTGTCTTACTTATTTTATCTGAAGAAGTCAACCTATTAAGGTCGACGAAAAGCGCTTTATGGTATTTGTTGTTTTACGCTATTTTCGTGTGGTTTTACCTGTTATAGCAGTTGCAGTCGGAACTGATTAAACTTCAAGATTTTTTATTCAACAAGAAGTGTTTTTTTTGGCCAGAAGCTTCCTACTTTTTGGTTCCTTGGTTTGTGGTATCTTTATTTTGGTTAAAGGTGGGGAGATTGTTATTTGGGATAGGTTACAGTATGAAAATGAGGCTAATAAACAGTTGTGTGATCCTGTTTCTTATAGTTTTTTGTCTATGGACCCTTGCCAAGGGTTTAAATATGCTGTAGATACGTTTCTTTCAGAAGCAAAAGAACAGGGTACTATCAGTGAAGACTTAGTGATACAGTTAACAGTAGATAGCCCTACTTTTCAATATTTTTACCTTGTCCCCAAAATTCATATGACTTTACATAACCCCCCAGGCAGGCCCATAGTGGCAGGTCGTGGTTCAGGGATGCAACCATTGTCAGAATATCTTGAATTTAAACTAAAACCCTTGTTGTCCTTGATTAGAGCTAGAATCAAAGATACAAAACATTTTTAACACTGATGGATGATATACAGTTATCGAGTGATAGTCAAATGGGAACATTAGATGTACAATCCCTCTATACCAGTATTCCCCATTATGGTGGTATTAAAGGGGTTAAGTATTGATGGAGCAATCAAGTTTGTATACTGAAGTAGAAATGGGATTTTTGTTATCTTTGTTACAGTTTGTATTGGAGCATAATGCGTTTAAGTTTAATGGCAACTGGTATTTACAGGTTAAAGGTACAGCTATGGGGGCTACATTTGCCCCCATATATGTTGACCTGTTTATGGGATATTTTGAGACATTATACATCTATGGTGAAAATTTTCCATATTTTAGACAGCTTGTTATGTGGCACCGATATTTAGATGACTGTTGGGTCATATGGCAAGGCAGTCTTGAGGAATGGGATAGCTTTAAAAGATATTTAAATACTAATGAGTATGGTATTATTTTTACTGGTAAATTGAACTTATTTACAGTTGATTTTTTATATGTTAGTGTTACAAAATTGTTGGATGGTACATTAAGTACTTAATTATATAGAAAACCTTTTTCTAAAAATTCTATTCTTCATGCCCGTAGTTGCCATCCATCTCATATGGTTAAAAATATTCCAGTTGCCCAGTTTCAAAGAGTTAAGCGTATTTGTTCTAATGCCAGTGATTATCAATGACAGGCGAGAGACCTAAAATATAGGTTTCAGGCTCGTGGATTTAATAAGGGGTTAATAGAGAATGCATATCATAAAGTTTAGACCATGGATAGGGGAGATCTGTTGAAGGACAAGTTGAAATATACACAAGACCAGTCTAGTAAAATTAGATTTGTTACTACTTAAGCTAGCAATTCTTTTAAAATTAGGGAAGTGATATTAAAATATTGGCATATTTTATATATGGATCCATTTTTTTCAACTTTGATAAATCCTAAATGTGAGTTTGGATATCGAAAAGGCAAGTCAATTGGACAGAATTTGGCAGGTTTTAAGAAGGGGTCAAGCCAAAAAGCAATATCAGGGATTGAAGCAGCAGGTAGTACGTACTGTGGACATTGTAAGTATTGTAAATTAATGTCTAAGACCAGCTCCTTCACATCCATCAACACAGAAAAGTATATCATATTTGTAGTTTAATTACATGTACAAGTTCATGGGTAGTCTAAATGGCTATATGTCAATGTGGTGCATTTTATGTAGGACAGACGTCCTGCTCATTAAAGCAGAGAATTGCTCTTCATATAAGTCATATAAAATGCAAAAGGTCTCGTAGTGCACTGTATAAACATATTTTGCAACATTCTACAGCTCATTTTGTTTTTGTAGGAATTGATAACATCACTACATTAGTTAGTGATGAGATAGCCATGCATAATATATTGACTTCCAAAGACCGTAGAGGGATAGTGAATTTGGGGGCTTTGTTTAAACCATGTCTTAATGACCATTGGTAGGTTTAGAAAAGGTCACTAGTGGTTTATCTATTGAGTTTACCACTGGGGTAGTTATTGGCATAATAACTCTTTAATAGTTTAACTATTTAGTAGTTTTGGTATTAATAGTTTATAAGATGATTTTCATCTGTAATATAGATAGGTAGTTATGCATTTATTCATTTATTCACTTGTATGTATATTAGGTTAGCGGTTGAATCTTAACCTACTTGTGTGAGGATTTTTTTGGTATAGGAATTATGCGCTACCTATATGTCTTAATATCTATTAGCTTTATATAGTGGCATAGAAATATGTGTATTAGATTTACATTTATTATTTGTCATATGTAGAGTTGAGTAATGTCACTAAGTGTGTTTTGGTATTGTCACTTTAAATGCTGATTAATATAAACAGGATGTACTACGGCTGCAAGTGTAAAGCGAAACCGGTCTGTGGGGCAGACTGTGCATTAATAAAGACTTTTACTCTCGTAGTGCCTCTTTTTTCGAGTGCTGGAAGTGGATTTGGATCGAATTTTATATATAGCTCTATATATATCTATATATATATATATATATATATATATATGGCTCCCTTTTATAATTGCAAAATACTGAAATCTTGAATTTCAGTATTTCATGAACATAAAGGCAAATTTTTAAAATGTCGAAAGTGCATAATCACGAATTTGAATATTTTGAATTTGTGGTTATGGCTTTATTTTACGTGACGTGAGCTGTTTGGTTTGGATGCTGTTTGGCATAGTGTATGGATTTACGAGGAATCTCAGGTAAGTGAATGTTTTGTATGGGTTTTGGGTGGGAGTTTGAGTGTATGTGAGATTGATTGTAAGTTGTATGTGTGGGTCAGGGTAGGAACGTGAATGTACGAGTGTGTGATTGTTGGATGTGTTGGTGTTTGTCTATGTGTGGTGTGTGTTTGTGTGTGTGTGTGTGTGTGTGTGTGTGTGTGTGTGTGTGTGTGTGTGTGTGTGTGTGTGTGTGTGCGTGTGTGTGTGTGTGTGTGTGTGTGTGTGTGTGTGTGTGTGTGTGTGTGTGTGTGAGGGACTGTGAAATGCCTGGGTGAGAGTGTACTGTCTTTTACTGTTTGTGTGATCTTGGAGTTAGTATATATAAGTAGGGGGTGTGGTGTTTTGTTTTTCAGTGTGGGTGTTATGGTTTATGTGTAGTGCACTGTATGCTGTGTGCTCAGGGTTTGTAGTTTAGGGATTGTGAAGGTTCAGTTTTTGAAGGTTTTGCCTTTATGGTCGTGAAATACTGAAATTTGAGATTTCAGTATTTCACGATTATAAAGGGGAACCATATATATATATATATATATATATATATATATATATATATATATGGGTCTACCTGTAATAAACGAAAATACACTTACCCAAAACTCTAAACACCATGATGATTTCACCTAAACCTCTAATCACCAAAGTTACAAAACATTGCACTTGTGAATGGGGGAAACTAACTACCTGGCCACCAGGGTGAACTTTGCCCTTTTGCCCAGTGTGCTGCATCAATGCAGAATGTTTAATTGCTGTGGCCTTCATTATTCCTTCAATTAGCACCTATATTCAAAGTCATTGGCACTCATCTTCTGCAATAATATCTGAAATACGTGCCCCAACCCTCTCACAAACATAATCATCCTTGTATGTCTGTCTCTATATAACTATACCTATATATCTATATATATTAAGTGAGAGAGGGACAGAGAGAGTGTATGTATTTTATATATATATATATATATATATATATATATATATATATATATATATATATATATAATATAATTTATATTTATTTATATATATATATGTATATATATATATATATATATATATATATATATATATATATATATATATATATATATGGCTCCCCTTTATAATCGCGAAATACTGAAATCTTGAATTTCAGTATTTCATGACCATAAAGGCAAATTTTTAAAATGTCGAAAGTGCATAATCACGAATTTGAATATTTCGAATTTGCGGTTATGGCTTTATGTTACGTGACGTTAGCTGTTTGGTTTGGATGTTGTTCAGCTTAGTGTATGGATTTACGAGGAATCTCAGATAAGTGAATGTTTTGTAAGGGTTTTGGGTGGGAGTTTGAGTGTATGTGAGATTGTTTGTAAGTTGTATGTGTGGGTCAGGGTAGGAAGGTGAATGTACGAGTGTGTGATTATTGGATGTGTTGGTGTGTGTGTGTGTGTGTGTGTGTGTGTGTGTGTGTGTGTGTGTGTGTGTGTCTGTGTGAGAGTGTGAGTGTGTGTGTGTGTGTGTGTGTGTGTGAGGGACAGTGGAATGTCTGGGCATGAGTGTACTGTCTTTTACTGTTTGTGCGATCTGGGAGTTAGTATATATAAGTAGGGGGTGTGGTGTTTTGTTTTTGTGTGTTTATTTGTTTTGTAGTGTGGGTGTTGTGGTTTATGGGTGGTGCAGTGTATGCTGTGTGTTCAGGGTTTGTAGTTTAGGGATTGTGAAGGTTCAGTTTTTGAAGGTTTTGCCTTTATGGTCGCGAAATACTGAAATTTGAGTTTTCAGTATTTCACGATTATAAAGGGGAACCATATATATATATATATATATATATATATATATATATATATATATATATATATATATATATATATATATATATATATATATATATATATATATATATGGGTCTACCAGTAATAAACAAAAATACACTTACCCAAAACTGTAAACACCAAGATGATTTTACCTAAACCTCTAATGACCAAAGTTACAAAACATTGCACTTGTGAATAGGGGAAACTAACCACCTGGCCACCAGAGTGAACTTTGCCCTTTTACCCAGTGTGGTGTGATCTCAGAGTTTGTATACTTAGTTAGGGGGGGTGTGGGGGTGTAGGGGTGAAGCCCCCCCGCTTGCAGGTTTAGTTTGTATCCATGTTATTTTTTGATGGTGGCCAAGTTTCCCTATTCAAAAGTGTGATGTTTTGTAGCATTGGTGATTAGATGTTTAGGTGAAGTCATCTCTGTGATTAGACTTTCAGGTAAGTGTACTTTTGGTTATTACAGGTAGTCATATATATATATATATATATATATATATATATATATATATATATATATATATATATATGGTATTCATTCATTTGTGTGAAGGCACATTTCCAAATGGTCGTATACGTGAAATGTTTAGCCGAATTCCATTATAAGCAAAACAGTGTTGCTGGAAACATACTCCACGAACCATGGTAAAAAGCTCTTTAATGACCAAAAACACACACCTTTTTGCTTATTAGTTGTTGTTTTGGTGTTGTATTTCTCTTTTCTCTTCTGGTTTTTGGCTGAATTCCATTATGCCGACATCCCGAAATGTCATAAAAATATCAAACTTCAACATTCCTGATAACTCAACTGCCAAAACAAGTGCAAACATGGGTTAAAAATGGGGTGAGATTTTTGTAATTCGGTGATTCGGTTTTCGCGTTTTTCTAATTTTGCGGTTCAGGGTTTGCGGAAGCAGCGTCGCAGATGTGGCCGCCAAACTTTTGAAGGTATACCTATATAAATATATATATATATATATATATATATATATATATATATATATATATATATATATATATATATATATATATATATATATATATACATATATACATATATATATATATATATAGATATATATAGATATAGATATATATAGATATATATATATATATATATATATATATATATATAGATATAGATATATATATATATATATATATATATATATATATATATATATATATATATATGATTTCACTATGAAAAAAGTTAATTTTAACAAAAATTACTTGTGTGAGTGATGGAGAAATATATTAGAATGGGAACAAAAACGAATAAACCAGAACAGTGGTTTTGCAGGAGAACAAGACATCTTACATCTCCCACACCCATGCAACCCTATATACACTAACTCTGAGTCTGCACAATAGTGCGAAAAAGTAAAGACATTTTTATCACCACTGTTTATCAATCTTGTGCTAACTTTTGACAAAACAGGAACTATGGAAACATAATCTGATTCCAGTTTGGCAAAATCAAAACTTCGATATACTGCTCAGAATCCATACATATGTTTAAATGTTTTTATGTGTTTACATGTGACTGAATGTATGTGTGTGTGTGTGTGTGTGTGTGTGTGTGTGTGTGTGTGTGTGTGTGTGTGTGTGTATTTGTGTATAAATATATATGTATGAGTAACTTATTAATAATTGTGAATTAAATTGACTGAATCATAGTACCTCAAGCATCTATGACCATTTAAACCAATAAGGAAAAACATTACAACAGAATGATTACAAATGCAAACAACAGCATTACATTTGCTAACATACAAAACCACAGTGAAATACCACTATAGTACAGAACCCCAAAAGACCTGCACAAAACAACAGCATAAGTTCTCTACACAAATCTATTAAATGCATACCATTAATAATCTGTACACAGTGTACAGGTAAACACTAAAATGGTTTTCACATCTTCCAAAAGTAATTTCATTACCCATCATGAGCATTACTGCCCTTATTTCAGGAAGTAAAGTAAACTGCATTGAGTTCCTCGGTTATGTTTGTAAATGTATATGTAGCATGTTCTGATTAGACAAATATCATTATAAAGGTATTTAATTTATTATTCAAACTAAAAGATTACTAGTATATAATAGGAGGAAGCTGAAACACAGTCCTAGATCCCTAACTTCACAGAACATATCCTTCCACATTCAACTCAATTAATTGTTAGCAATCTTAGACTTTAAAAATGCATTCCACCTCTCAGATCCTATTAAATTTGCAAGTTCACAAAATAATACATTTACTTACTACTCACCTTATTGTAAATCCTTCTCCAGAACAAATTTCTTCTTGGTGTTCTGTGTTCTATTAGGAGAGATGGTTGAGTTACTGACTGATCCATGCACTCTTTCAGATCATTCAAAAATGCAGTTGCATATTAACTTGAATAAAATCTTCTCTTAACATAAACATTATAAAAACTGGAGTCTGAATACCAGCCCCTTGACAGTTAATGACATCAAGACTGAGATCTTTGATTTGTTAAACAGGTATTGTGAGTATATAGTCCATCTTGATAGCAAATTGATTATTGAATGGGAGGCTCTTACGTCTCAGATTACAGGCACTCTTATTAACAAAGCTACTTATGATTAAAAGAAAAGCAACCAAATAAAAAACTATTTGAAGGAAAAAATTAAAAGGCTAACAATGTCAAGTAACTCAAATGACCCTAGTCTGAGAACCCAGATAAAAAACACTCAACAATAATTATATTTAATATATATGCAATAGATTTCATGGTATGAAAATAAAATTTTAGCTTCTCATGCAGAATGGGCTTAACACCCCTCTGAATTTTTAGCCAGGTTACTAAAAGTCTATACCTCACCTAACAATACTGAGACAATTATCAGTAATAAAAAAGTCTACAAATCATGAAATGCTAAATGCTTTCCTTTCATTGTGTATATAATAATCCTTTAATTGAATCATATGCTAGGATGATGAGACACTATTTGGAGCAGCTAGTTTTCTTTATTTTAAAACAAGAACATAAAGATCTACTAATTAAACCAATAAATAGTTAACTCAACAAGTTATATATTTCTCAAAACTAGGAATATGCCCAGGTCCTGATGTCTATACATCTGAATTCTATAAATGCTTCAATGCAACAAACTCTAAATTTCTCATATATCTTTACAATGTTATTGTCAAAAATAATATTACTGATCCATATCTGAATAGATCTAACACTGTTTTAATTCCCAAATATAATAAAGATCTACCCAAATTACTAATTAGAACCCAGTTGCATTCATAAATATAGATATAAAAAGTTTTGCTTCAATTTATGCAAATAGGCTTAAACAAGTTTTATCACTAATTCCATTGAAATATCAATCAGGCTTTATTACAGGTAGACAGACAACTGATCAAACAGTACTTTATCTACTCTAATTAATTTATATTATGCAAACAAACACAATATTTTTGTCTTCTCCTTAGACACTGACTCTATCCAAATTCTTTTGGGAGTTTTGAAGAAATTCGTCTTTCCATGGCCTTTTTTAGGCTTGATAAAAATCTTCAATTAAAATAAATCATCATGTTTGCTAATAAATAAACTAACTCTCTACCTATATGTATCAATAATGCTGTGAAACAAGGGTGCCCCATTTCCCCTCATCTATTTAATCTGTACATTTAACCATTTTTTGTTATAATTCAAAGCACCTACTATAACTTTCTAACTTTTTCTATGGTGAAAATCCCATTTTCTACGTTCACAGATGATGAAAGGATCTCCCTAACAATGCTCTTCCTAAAATAATCAAATCCATCCAAACTTTCTCAACATATTGAAATGAAAAATTTAATCAAGATAACTATTTATCCTTTCCCTTAATTTTTTCCTGCAACTATATTAATATCTGTGTATTGCAGAACATGAAGATTAAAATGTTCTGCAACTGTCTATGTATCACATTCTTTCAGAATGGCAGTTTAAACACTATGGCCATTGTCAATAAATGTTGGTGGAATATAAAAAAATTATCGTACAAGATGGTCAAAAATGAACTTTGCTTTTTTTCTGTAAAATAGCTATCACCAAAATTAATATATTACCAATGTTTCTATTTTATTTAATATCTAATTTATATGTTTTACCCCAAAAATTCTTTGGGCAAAAAGAAATTTTACTTGCAAAGTTTATTTGGACTCTGAAATCAGTTAGAACATGTTGTGCTATATTAAAGCTATCTACAACTCAATGTAGGTTTGCACTTCCCATCCTTTATTTATAGTATGTGATTATTAATACATAAATTATCATATGATCATATGAGATTACTAGGCTATCAATCTGGAGGTCATTTTAAGCCTAGCCATTTCAACCCAATGTAATACTGTAGACCTCTGATGTCTCTCTAATTGTTGTAATTGCTTAGTAAGGTACATACCAAATGGGATGTTATACTCAATTATGGGCTGGATAAGTGCTGAGTATATGGGGTTATAACTTCTTTAGCTCTTGAGGCAATACCTTTACTAATCAAGTGAGCTATGTGGAAAGCTTTCCTTACAATGGTAGACATGTGGTGGTTGAAGTTAGGGTAATAGTCAACCTGTGATCCCAGGTCCCTTACCACTTTATGGGTACTTAGGTTACTGTTATTGTTTTGATAACGTGAAGGTACATTGTTTGTGCCAAAGGGAATGATGATGCATTTCTTTCTATTCAGTTTGAGACAGTGAATAATACACTAGTCACTGGTCTTTGTGATACCATCCTGGAGTATCACGAACAGAAAGCACTCAGAGTATGCTGACATAATTTGGGGATTCAATGATTGCACCTAGTTTGCATGTGTCTGCAAACTTGGTCAGCCACACCCCTTTAGTTTTGACCTGCACTTGTGAGAAGTATATAACAAACATTAGAGGGCTCAGCACTGACTCCTGTGGCATCCCATTGGTAACAGGTCTGTTGGTTGATGTGAAGTCACCAACTTCAATAGTGTGTGTCTGGTTTGTGAGCCAGCTGGCAACCCATTTTACAACAAAGGGGATTAAATTCAGTTTGTTAAGTTTATTGGTAATTCCTGAATGTGGGATTGTGTCAAAAGCCTTTGCCAACTCGAGGTATGCTGTGTGAACAGATTTGCCCTCATCACTGACCTTGGCCACACTTTCAAAGAAATCCACCAGATTTAATAGGCAGGATCTGCCCTTTGTGATGCTGAATTGGGTAGGGTCCAGGGTTTGGAGGTCACCTAAATCTTTATTTATGAGGTCCATAATGATATCTTCCATGGCCTTACAGATGAAAGTGGTCAGGCTTATGGGACTGTACTTCCTCAGGTCTGTTGCTAGGCCACCTTTGTGGAGGGGAGTAACTGTAGCTGTTCTCCATTCTGCAAGAACAAACCCTGTATTTAGGCTATGACTGAAAAGGGTACTTTGTAGTGATGCTAGTTTATGTTTTAGCCTGTTTAGAAGACAGCCTGGGATGTCATCTGGTCTCATAGAGGCCGTGCTCTTTGCCTTTGACATGGCTTTGCAGACCTGCTCTTCAAATATGTAAGGTGGGGAGGTGGGGGGTGTTTGGAGGAGGGTTTGTTGCAAGTTAGGAGGGGGATAATGGGGGGGGGGTTCACCAAACATATCAACTTGCAGGTTTACTAATTCTGTGGGGTCAGTGTGT